>NW_011495054.1:11544801-11551054 GCF_000754665.1 Bison bison bison | reverse complement strand
AGGTCTTAACCGCCAGGAGGACAGGATGAGCAGAGGGAAGCCACAGCATCAGGTTGTGACTATCTTTGAAATCAAATTTCAGATCACAGGGGAACGCGCAGATTGTGTAAATAAAGGAAGAAAAGCGATGAACACAGGACGGGGCCTCTTTGGGGAAAGCCACACAGGCTGTGAAAGGGCTCTGAAAAGCCAGCTACAGGAAGGAGGTGTGTCTCACTTCAGAGATCTCTTTAAATGCCAGAGCGCCACGGCCATTCCAAGTTCCCCGAAGCCAGAAAACAATGGACATGCCATAGAGCGACAGCGGTGCACTTCAAGTCACTGGCCCCTCTTCCCAACCTTGGCAGATCAGCTCTTCATGAAAAAAAACAAGGTAGAATGAGACTGTGTGATTGAAAAAAGGAAGAGAAAAGGGGAAGGAAGGAAGAAGGAGAGAAGTCTCTAAGGGCAGAGGGTTTTCTCACTTGAAGTTACCGGCTCCTCTCTTGGTCCATCACTCTGGGTTTATACTGACTCTAAATTCCACCATCAGTTGCCATAATCTCATCCCAAGCAGAAGAAAGTGCCAAGTGAAGCAGGCTTGTGAAAACAGAAATGGCTGGGAATCACACAGAGCTGGGTTTTAATCTGAGCCCTGCAACTGACCTGCTCAGCATCTTCCACGCGTGACCTTAGCTCTCTGGGCTTAGTTTCCTCATCTGAACACCTGGGCCATCCCATTTCCCTCGTCCACTGAGTTCAGGTGCTGTACCCAGTGCCTGGCGTGCAGGAAACACGGGATCACGACCACCTATTTTTAAGAGCTCTGACAGAGGAAGACTGAAAACTCTAAATTAAAGGAGAAAAGCAGCCACTTACACGCGGGGTGCAGCTTTACGAGACCTGGCTTTCTCCAGTCAGACACCTGATCACTAAGCTCGCTTCCAAGGGGGCTCTCCCTGGCACACTCGGCCAAGGTCCAGCTGAGGACGACAGAAAGGCCCAAACCCGGGAGCTGGGAGACCCAGACAGTTCTCCAGGGTTATCTCAACCTCACTCACTTCTATGGACCAACCCCCTTCACTTCTCTGGACCTCAGCCTCCTTCCTCATCTAACACATTAAAGGGCTGAGTCTGGGTCTTCAGATTATTGAAATGGATTTAAACGTCCTTTTTGTCGTGAACTGTGAATCCGCATTCTCCAGACCTGTGCAATGCCATCAAAAAGCAAAGTTTTCATATGACATAATATTCAGGGTAATGATAATCCTGAATACCAAACTTTTACAGTTATGCCCAGGGACATTAGGGCCTGGCCATGAACTGTTCTTCATGTGTCTGTCCATCTCTAACAGCTGTCCACATTAGGCCTCTCTCAATAATCAGGGTGTTATCATGAAAAGAATGTCTTCAGACCTTCACGACGCCAGATACCCTACCCCTGAGCACACATGCAGACACACGTGTGTCACTGTCTCACAGCCTGGGATGACAACAGCAGTGGTTCCAACCAGAGCCATTCTTTCCATCTAATCAAGCAAGTTTCTGCAAACAACCACCAAAAAGGAAAGCTGATCCCAGAATGTATTAGCCAAAGCATATGAAGCGGTTCTCATCAATTCTCATAAGATGGTCCACCCTGAATCCATCATTCATTCACTGAATACTGGGTGTCTGATAAGCAGCAGGCGCTGGGGACCAGGGACGAACAGAAGCAAACAGGCCTGTGCCCAGGGCCACGGAGAGGCAAGCAGTGAGGGGCTGCTCTCAAGGCGTCTCAACATCAACGGAAGCTCTGCTTCATTCCCAGTGAACGCTGAAAAGACACACACCTGAGTCCACACTCCCACACTCTGCATTCAGAGCCTCATCTTCCTGCCTTTCACCATCTAAACGCAGAAAATTCTTTTTTTAATTGAAGTATAATTGACCAAAAACATTCTGTTAGTTCCAGGTATACAACACAGTGATTCAATATTAAATGCAGAAAATTCTTGGAGTGACTGTCTTTCCATTTCTCCCAAGGATAATGCATTTCACTACTACAGATAGGTGAACTGGAGAGAAATTAATCCATTAGAGATAAAGGATGCCTTCAGAACTAAGGGCTCCACTGTGTGTGGAGACCCAGTCAGGAGCAATTATCATTTATTCACACAGATCTAAAGGAACAACAGTACAGTATGTGGTACAGAACAGGGCTTGAGTAGAAATCCATCAAGTGAACACGCTCGACAGAGACACATAAACCTGTAGGCTTCTCAAGGACTCCTGCTAGCCTGAGCCGCACGTCACTGCCTTCAAATCCCCAGGGATGGATGGCTTGACAACGAGTACTGGAGGACTGCTTCTCTTTTTCCTCTTAGAGAGGAGGGGCATCAGAGAACCCACCTTGGGGAAAAATTACACATCTTCTCAGGAAAATAAAAGTGCACATACATGGGATTGTATGCATAATTTCAGGGGTTCACAGGCCATCTATGAAAGTCTGTGACCCTCAGGTTAGGAACCCCTATTCTAGACTATGAAAAATTAGACTTGAACAAACGTCAGGACCTAACCAACCAACTCCTATTTATTTAATGGTAATAGGAACAAAGGAGCCAGACAGACCTGGGTTTCAACCCAAGTTTTATCATTTGCTACCTATGTGAGGTTGCAGAAGTCAAATAGCCTTTCTCAGCCTCAGTTTCCTCACCTGTCAAATGGGTCAACAACAGTTGTTGGTTCCATGTTAAAGACGTAGATGAGCAAACACATGACGAGCTTGGCATGGTGCCCTATACAAAAGAAATGCTCCTAAAGAGAAGCCAGCATCACCCTCTAGTTCAGAGGCTGCACACTTATCCTCACTCCCACCTTCATCTCCATTCAGAGCTGTATTAGTAACTCCCATGGCATCTCAGGGAACGAGACAGAAAGTAAGAGCTCCTAAAGAATTCACGAGGTCACAAAACACAGCCCTGATGTCTTCCCCTAAATCAAATGCTTGGTTTTAACCTATGAAGGCCCTTCTGACAAGACAGTCAGCGATCCCTTTTTGTGTAAATCCAGGTCAGCTGTCAGCACGCAATTGTTCTATTAGGTCAAGTCAATTTTTAGAGAGGCAGGCCTGTTAACTTAAAATGGAGATGAAAAGAAAGTGTTTGATCAAATGCTAAACTGCAGAAACACACTGACAGGGAGACAAGGCAGAGGAATTAGTTTCCTAAAATTATTCTCTCTGATACCCTTAGTTAACATTGGCTATTTAAGGACCTCACTCAAGCCTTTCTGACCCACCACTCAGCTCTCCTCCCAGCCCTCGTGGCTAAAGGCACTGGCTTAGTTCTTAAATGTTCTCAGCAAGCTCTGTTTTTAAGACCATTCAACACTTAATCCAGGATCCAGAGGCCGATTTTAAAGTTACACAAAACCTACCATTCAGATTTCTCCTACAAATGAATTTCTCAAGCATTTCTAAATATTTGACTTCAAGGGGGAGAAAAATACATTTCCATTTAAAACAATCTTTCACCTCTAGCTATGCAAATTTTCTTTGTTTGCTTAACCAATTCACATACCACTAGCCAGGTTTAATTGGGTCTTTATTTAACATCACTAACCATGTGAGCTGAACAGCCAAAGTCTGAAAGTTTCAGATAATGATCTCATTAATAGCAACAAATTGGTTCAAAGATGAAATATGTATCAATACATCTAAGAACCCTTTAAAGTTCCACACTTCAGAACTAAAGGAGAAGTGTAATTACTTCCTCCAGCCTTCACACTGTATGCTTGACACTTACAAACAGACGGGCTGTAATCCTGCATGAATAAATAAAATACTAAAGTAGTGAACAGCACTTCATAGCCACATATTGTTTCCACAACTTTCACAGACGAAGATGTCAAAAAAAAAAAAAAAAAGGAAAAAGGATCTCTCTTCTTTCAGAGCACAGTGATGACCTTGGGAAAGTTATTTAAGCCTAAAATGCACAAGGAGAGAATCAACACTCTTAGTGACTAATCTCAAGATTTGAATTTCCCTCTCTCTCTCTCTCTCTCTCTCTGTCTTTCTCACTCTCCTCTCTCTTACACACACACACACACACACACACACACACACACACACACACACACACACACCATTCTTTACCAGGCCTCCTCCTACCCCAACCCATGCAGATGAATGAACAGGTATTCTAATTAGAGGTATCTGGGCAAACCAGACTGTGATAAGGCATCTACTCTATAAACAGACACAGACACATACTTTCATTGCATACAATACAGAGGGGGGGGGGGGGGAATCAGTGATACAAACCAATTTCCTATCTTAGAATTCTTAAAGGAAAGAGTCTCTCAGACAGGTTCTTTTCTCCCCTAAAGCATGAAAAACAGTGCTACAGAATCCCACGGCATCAAAACTAGTGCTGTAAGTGCTATGATTTAGGTTTAGTTAAAGGAAAATAAACTCCATTCTGAAGACCATAAAATATTAAATAGCAAATTATGCAAGGGTTTTTTTTTTTTTTTTTAAGATAGTAAATAGAAGGAGGCTTGAAAAGTTCAACAAGGGCACTTAGAAAATCTGATTAATCTGAAGCTGAAGAAACAGCCAAGTTGTTTCTTCTACATTCTCATTTCTCAAGCAAAAGGTGACATTCTCTCTCTCGGCAGCCCTAAAACATCAGTTTCCCTTACAAAAACTTTCTTGGGGGCTGACAGGGGCCACGCTAGTTCCTCCACTCAGGAGTATTCCAAGAACTAATGAAAGCATGCCAGCCTCGGTACACACAGCCCTGGGAGCCACGCCGAGCTCCTTCTGTGCACACAGGTTCAGCAAGCTGGCCTCACAATAAAGTTATCAAAGATGTAGAGAACACTAAGAAATGACTACTCAGACAAACTCACCAGTGTTACTGCAGTTATAAGGGAATTAGGACACTTATTAGTGATTGCTTAACAGGTAAACTTATTAAATACCATTTAAGTCATTTTTCTTTACTTAGCAGTTGTTGACTTTTTTTTTGGCAAGGCTAATGGACTACAAAGGAGTTAGATAAGCACTTCAAAAACTTTCAAAAGAGAATAGATTCCTTCTGCCAAATTCACACAGTATCTCCCCACTCGCAAGGATAAAATAGTTACAAATGGTGTGTTTAAACTGCTAATTTTGTATTAAATGGCGAACCCAAGATTATCTCCAAAGCACTGCACTACTCATAATGGATAGCTCACCAGACAACCTACCAGGGAGAAAGTACAAGTTAAAACACTGCAGATAAAAATCGCAAACTTCAAAAGTCTCCTTCAAAAAGTGAAGTGCCATGATTAAAACATCTTTTCTCTTAGAAAGCTGTAAATCAAACATTTTCTACAGGCATCAGGCCACAGTGAAAGCCTCAAAGAGAAACAAGAAGTCACAGGAGCAGGCATTAAGATTCAAACTGTGCTTGAAGGCTGCAACTGAAAGAAAGGCTGCAGGAATCTTCAGCAGACCGTGGTCTCTAAAGCTTATAAATTAAAGACTATAACATTATCCCCCTAAAAAGTCCAAAAGCTTTTAACATACGTGTAGTCACAGAACTCAGACAACCTGTGTTTTCCCCCTTCCATCTGTCCTGCAGAAGTCTGAGATGGGGACCTAAGGACACACCTCTAAGGGCCAAGCCGCACTGCCCCCTGCCCTAACCCTGCAGAGTTTTCAGTCTGCACCAGGGGAGGGGAAATGAAAGGCTGCTTGCAGTTAATTCCATTCAGTCCCCCGCTCTTCATTCATAACTTATCCAAGAGTAAAGAGCACAAAGCCTCAAAGCTTGGAGCCCCTGCAGCCATCCCCTCACCCGCAAAAGGTTCAAAGACAAGCCAACCATTTCAAATCACTCCCATCCCAGGCACGCATATTCACCCCGGTAAGTGCGCTGGCTGTCTACTAAGTTGATAAAATCACAGCCAAGGAAGCAGAAAGGCATCTTCCCAGTTCACCATCTGCAGAGGCTTGGGCTCAGAGTCCCTCCTCCACAGAGAGGGGTTCTGCTGAAAGCTCGCTCTCCACCCCACCTCCCCGCCGCCCCACTCCGCCAGCTTCCTTTGGAATGCACACCCCTTTCATTCGGAGCAAGGTGGAGGCCCTGTCAGTGAGCTACCCTTCTCCCGAGGTGCAGGCCCTCTGCACCAGTCCTTGGCCGAGGAGCGGGCAGGCTGCCTCCCTCCCACTCTCTCTGTAATCTGAGGCACGCAGCGAGGGCTGCTGCTCCGGCCACTCCGGGGCACCCGCGGTCCCCACCCC
>NW_011495054.1:11544306-11544679 GCF_000754665.1 Bison bison bison | reverse complement strand
CCCCCCCCCCGCCAGCTCCCGCTGCCTCTCCTGTGGCTGCTGGTCCAGCGCCCCCGCGGGATTGTGGGCGCCCAGGTGAGGCTGGCGGCAGGTTCCAGGGGGAGACCCTCGGACAAGCCTGGCTGCTCCCTCAAAGAACCTGCACGGGTGGGAGGGCACAGCCTGCGACTTGGAACGAGCCACCCCATCCTTCATCACTTGTCTCGCCGAAGTTGGCACTCAACAGGTAGTTCCCGGGACTTCCACCTGAGGTAAAAGCGAGCGCCCCGACAGCCTGAGGGGGCTGCCTCAGCGTGGGCGCTGGGACCCGGGGTCTCCCCTCCCGCTCCTGGGACCCACGCGAGGCCGAGCCCCACGTGCGCTCGCCCCCCCA
>NW_011495054.1:11541731-11543624 GCF_000754665.1 Bison bison bison | reverse complement strand
CGCCCCGCCCCCTCGCCCGCCGTCTGCGCTCCTCCCCTTGCTGTCGCTCCGCCCATCGCCTACCGTCTTGCCCCGCCCCTTCGTCCTCGCTCCGCCCCTAGGCTCTAGCCCCGCCCCTTCTGTCGCGCTCCGCCCCCGCCGCGCCCCTCCCTCGGCGGCAGACATTTCTCCTCCTGGTTCCTGAAGTTCGGCGGGAGTGGAGAGCGCATCCTGCTCCGGGGCGATGCGTGTCCTCTCTGGAGGCCCCGCGCCTCCTAGTCTCATGCAGAAGTCAGGTTCCTGTCCTTCCTTCCCGGCTCCCTGCGTCAATCCACAGTTCCTGGGAGCGGAGCCCCCGCACCCGGCTCTCAACCCCCACCCCCACCTCCAGGATCGAAAGGGAAAAGCTCTGGCGGTCTGGGGCAGTTTGCTGCTGGGCCATTCCCGGGCGTGTCGGGTTCTTGCACTGGAGTCGCTTAGACAGTTGTGTGTGTAAGGGAGGGAGGGGGCGGGGGTGAGAAAGCCATTAAGTCTTTTGGACTCTGATAGAGATAATCTTTCTACAGCCTCAGAGGCTGTAACTGAAACATCCCCCTCGATGGAAGTTTTGAAACTTCGATTCTCTCCTGAGCAGAAGTCCAGAGGATTCCAACGCCATCACACTTTGTGCGCGGAGGATAGCTACCAAATTAACGTACCTAAGACATGAGCTCCAGGATTCAGGGGTTCCCAGTCACCCAGAAAAGAAACTTTGGATTTTCTTTGGAACATGCCTTTTTCTACCTCATCTATTCCTCTGAGAATCGATCCTTCCTTCGAAATCCAGATTCAATTCCCACTTCCTCCGTGGAGTCTTCCCTCTCTGACCAGAATGGCTTTGTTCAGATAGTGGCAAATATTTGATTGGGATGGGCTGCTTCTTCTACTTGCTACCACACCCAAAATATTAAAAAGGAAACTCACTGAGAATTGTCTTGGGTAAATAATTTACCAAGGTTACAATTTAAAGTAGGGGGAGAAAAAATAAACTTTCAAAACATGGAGTAGCAAATACACTTGAAAAAACCCCCACAGGTCTGTGTTGCTGAATTTGGACCACCCAGAGCTACTGCTCAGGAGAGGAACAGGTGGTAAAGCAGGGTTCTGAAAATGGTGGCATTTTAGTTTCTTCAGAACCAAGCTTCACCAGTGCTTACTGGATTGGGCAACATCAGGCCTGACAGTGGTCTCCCTTCAGTCCTTAATGGGGTGGTCAGTTACTGCAGCCCATCAGTTGATGAATGGATGAACAAATGTGATATATCCATACAGTGGCATATTAGCCTTCAAGGGATGAAGTACTGATGCATGCTACAAGATTGATGAACCTTGGAAACAAGGTTTTCAGCGCTAAGTGAAAGAAGCCGGACACAGAGGACCACATGGTACATGATCCCTTTTATATGAAATGTCCAGAACTGGCAAAATCTACAGAGATAGAAAGTAGATTAGTGGTTGCCAGGAACTAGGGGGTAGATGGAAATGGGTGGCAATGGCTAATGGGTTTATTTTGGGGGTGATAAAAATGTTCTGGGATTAGATAATTTTGTGATGGTTGCACAACTCTGTAAACGTATTAAAAGCTATTGAATTGCACACTTTTTTTTAATTGCATGCTTTAAAAGGGGGAATTTAATGGTATGTGCAGTATATCTCAGTACAGTTGTAAAATAAATATTACAAAATCATCAGTGGGTTTTTTTTCAGGCAAACATACATATAACACACAGGATACTGTGTAAGACTATTTTGTATTCTTTGAAGTCTAAGTTCAAATCTCACGCCCTCGGCAACACTTACTCAGGACACTCTGTTTAAAACAACAGAGTGCTCCTGTCCCCTTCTCCCAATCTCCTTTGGTCTGCCCACCCCACC
>NW_011495054.1:11537270-11541631 GCF_000754665.1 Bison bison bison | reverse complement strand
ACCCCCACCCTTAGCACTTATCACCTCCTAACATACTAAATAATTCGCTGATTTATTTTTGTCTCTCCTTCATGCCCCATAAACACACATGCCAGAGAGCAAACTCTATAATGGCTAGGATCTTGTCTTATTCACTGACTTAGGCTGAGGCTGCCTGGCCCAGAGTCGGCACTCAATATAAATATTTCTTGCATGAATTAATGACTAAATGAATGAGTGATAAGCTCACTGTTGTGTATCCCTCTCATTTTGCAGATATGTGGGGCAGCTTGTTAACAGCTGTTTAGGAGCACTGGGCTTCATGGGACCAAAATAAATTCTGAACGTGGAAAAGAGTAACAGTCATTCCCTCAGGGACTGTGATTAAGATCCTGTCAAGGGTCAAAAAAGAAACCAGTTTAGATTTTTTTTTTTAAATCTGCTTTTAAAAAGGTGCTTTTAATAAGACACAAGTCAGCAACACAAAGTGGGGTGTGTGTGTGTGTGCGCGCGCGCACACACCAACTCACTTTAGTAGTGTCCAGCTCTGCAGCCCTATGGACTGTAGCCTGCCAGGCTCCTGTCCATGGGATTCTCCAGGCAACAGGCGTGGGTTGCCATTTCCTGCTCCAGGGGATCTTCCCAACCCAGAGATCGAACCCGCATCTCTTGTGTCTCCTGCATTGGCAACTGAGTTCTTTACCACCAGCACCAGCTGGGATGTAGCATGATTCACCTCTCAGCAGTAAACCTGTCTAGAGATGGAAGTGCTCAGTGAGTAATGAAACTTCACCAAAATCTGCTGGGCAGCGAGGGGAGATAGAAAGTAACTTCAAATAAGAAGGAAGGCTTAAAGGCCAGGAACAGGGCTGATAGGGGGAAGTGAAGCAATGCACATTCACTATCCAACACTCCCAGTCACCCCGAGCTTAACTCATCTTGGTCGTCTCTCTCAGACACAGCTCAGACGAAAGCAGTGAAGTGCGGGCGCGTCAGCATCAGCTAGCACTGCCAGACCCTGAGCGAGCCTCACTAACTCAGGCCAGAAACCACACAAAGCTCAGGAAGCTTTCTGCCATCCCTGTTCCATTTACATGATCAAATAGTGAAGTTCACAGGTGTGAGGCCAGTAAAACCTATGCTTTAGTACCTAAAGACACTGTTATCTGTGCTAAATCAAATCACAGCCATATTGTTCTTGAAAACAAAAGACAGGAAAGAGTCAATATGCCTAAAGGGGGATTCATTAAACAAATTATTTTATGGTACCTCTATATAATATATAATGGAACACATATAAATAGTCATTAAAAAGAATGCAATGAGGACTTTCCTGGTGGTCCAGTGGTTAAGAATCTGCCTTACAGTGCAGGGGATGTGGGTTTATCCCTGGTCAGGGAAGTAAGATCCCACACACCAGAGGAACAACTAAGCCTGCACCCCACAACTACGGAAGCCTGCAAGCTCCGGAGCCCACGAGCCACAACTAGGGAGCCTGTGCGCCTCAGCTAAAGATCCTGCATGACACAGCAGGGATCCCACGTCCACAACTAAGACCCACCGCAGCCAAAAGAATAAATAAGGCCTCAAGCAAAGGAGTGAAAAAGGAAAAAAAAAAAAGAATGCAGCAGCACTCTATGAACTTACACAGAATGATCTCCAATGTACACCACTCAGTGAAAAGGATATATAGATGGTACTCTACAATGGAGGGGAGTGACGAGGAGGCGACAGATCTGCGACGGCTTGCAGACATGAACAGTGTGAGGAAGGAGCTATAAGAAACGAATGGTGGCCTCTGGGTGACTGGGAGGCAGGGAAAGGAGGGAGGTGTACCCTCACCTGTATACCCTTTGTATATATTGAATTTGTTCCTGAGTGACTGATATTACTATTATCTGACCTGTTAAAGGTGCTTTCCAGGTGGCGCTAGTGGTAAAGAACCCACCTGCCAATGCAGGAGAGTTAAGAGACATGGGTTCAACCCCTGAGTCCTGAAGATCCCCTGAAGGAGGCCAGGGCAACCCACTCCAATGTTCTTGCTTGGAGAATCCCATGGACAGAGGAGCCTGGTGGGCTACAGTCCATGGGGTTGCAAAGAGTCAGACACAACTGAAGCAACTCAGCACAACAGCACAAGCACGACGGGAGAGTTATGGAGAAGGAAATGGCAGCCCACTCCAGCGTTCTTGCCTGGAGAATCCCAGGGAAGGGAGCCTGGTGGGCTGCCGTCTATGGGGTCACACAGAGTCGGACACGACTGACATAATTTAGCAGCAGCAGCGTGCAAGAATTATCTCCTTTTAGTAAACTGTGAGGCAATCATAGTATTATTTAAGTTGCTAAAAGTATCTCTGGTAGTTCTAGCACCCTTCTGAATGAACAGATGAAACTCCGTAAGTGACTATTCAACAATACAGGTTAATATTTGGAAATTTATATTATGAAACACTTTCACAGGAAAATTTTAAGTGGCATCCAAAAATCGACAGCAAACTAGCACTCGTGATGGACTTGAGATGTGGCCAGTAAAAGTAGAAATGTTTTGTTCTCGTTTTGTTTTAAAGAGGATGCCTGCTTTAGGACAGAGTTTGAATGCAATAAGGTTCACAGGTTAAATCTTCCTTTACTTGGGCTCTAATTCAAAGTACAATAAAATTTTCCTAAAATGTAAAAAAAAAAAAAAAAGGGAGAGTTAGAGAAGTCACACTTTCCTTCACAAAGTAAACTTAAGAGTTTGAATTTCATCTTGTTTCTTTAAGGAGATTCAAACTGAAGACGTGCTAGTGTTCTTCCACAGCCTTTATGTCTATTTCTGGAAACTTTTAATTTATTGTATTTAAAGATCATATAATTCTCTTGAAAGGTACAATAGATATTACACAGACAAGTAGCGGCAGTTCTTTCAAAACCCTTAGAAGTGTCTGTTCTGCCTTTGAAGTACACCATCAATCTCCATCTACTTTGAGCCTCGAGGCGGAAGGCCAGGCTGGCCCCGATTCATCAGTGGTTGAAACCCTGCTTCAACCCGTCCCTGATGTGCAGTGGCCACCCAACCAGGAGTCACAAACTCAAACAACGCTCCAGGGGCCAGGGAGGGAATGTGACTGAGTGAGGTGGGCCAGGTGTAAGCAAAAATAACCAGCAAGTAAGAAGGTAAATGGGCTTCCCTGGTGGCTCAGACAGTAAAGAATCTGCCTGCAATGCAGGAGACCTGGGTTCGATCCCTGGTTGAGGAAGATCCCCTAGAGGAGGGCATGGCAACCCACTCCAGTATTCTTGCCTGGAGAATCCCCATAGACAGAGGAGCCTTGGCGGGCTGCAGTCCATCGGGTTGCAAAGAGTTGGACATGACTGAGCGACTAAGCACACAAGAAGGTAAATGGCAGAGGGCCCTCAAACAGGAGCACCCTTGGGAGCGGTGGCCTAGGAGCACATGGTAGGTCCGGGACACTCCGAGCATCATCGCTCTGGGGTACGTGGGCCCAGGGTTCACGGATCTTCTGAGCTTTAAGAAAGAAACAAAACTCCAAATGTGTCTGTAGTGTCTCTTGGGTTTAACATGTTTACAATAGATTTTAAATATTTATATTGCTGTGTGGGGCCAAATAAATACACCTCCAGGTCCCAAAATAAATACAGTTTGGGCCCAAAAGGCAACGGAGAGAAGAATGACAAAGCAAATGTTGATTGGACCAGGTTGTAAAACTGTTGCTTCTCGCTATTGAGATGGAGAAAGAAGAAGAAACGCAGTATCTGAGAAGTGTAAATGCTGCAGTGTATAATGATAGCTGAGCTTCCCTGGTGGCTCAGACAGTAAAGAATCTGCCTGCAACACAGGAAACCGGGTTTTGATCCCTGGGTTGAGAAGATTCTCTGGAGGCAGGCATGGCAACTCACTCCAGTATTCTTGCCTGGAGAATCCCATGCACAGAGGAGCCTGGCAGCTACAGTCCATACAGTCGCAAAGAGCCAGACACAACTGACTGTCACACACACGCATACACACACACAGATAGCTGTATGTGTGGGCTGCACCTATGACCACGAAAGGAACCTCTTTTCATGATGCCATATCTAATTGAGGTGGAAATGTAATCATATACCTACTTGACCAAGAAAGACTGATAGTGGATAAGGGGGTCATTAGAGCATCTAAAGATAGATGAGTGTACTTATGGTTAGATAGTCCTTTTTTGTGTGTGTGTGTGTGTGAAACAAACATATATACTCCAGGAATGTACAGAAGAAACTGTTATCCAGACTTGTTTGAATAAAGGAAAAAAATTTAAATCTGGGATGGGAGAGAGGCATAGTGAATCCTTTTTCTTATGATAGAAATCCAACTCAAACTGCCTTAAGATTAAAAAAAAAAAAAAAAA
>NW_011495054.1:11533148-11537170 GCF_000754665.1 Bison bison bison | reverse complement strand
TGTGGGGGGGGTTAATGATTCACACAACTGCAAGGACCAGAAATAACTTTGATTTCAGACACAGCTGGGTCCAGCGGCTCAAAGGATGTTATGAGGTGCCGTCTCTCTCCTGCTCTCAGCTCTGCTTTCTTCTATGACATCACTTTCCCTGGTTTCTACAGAGGAGGGTCCCTCTTCTCCAGGCTCACATCACCCACTTTGCCAACACCCCAAGTGGAGACAGAGCTTCTTTACTCTAGGTTCCAACACTAATCATGGGTTGACTCTCATTGGCCAAAGCTGGTTTATGTGCACCTCAGTGAACCAATCACTGTGGTCAGGCAGGTGGACTACACGGATTGACTAGGGCTGGTTCAAGGTGTTCTTCTCTGGACCTGGAGATGAGGGTCAGTCCCTTCCAACCACATGGACTAAGATTGGTTGACGACTGCAAGGGGAAGGAATGCTGGGCAGGCAAGACTCACAAAAGCAAAACTAGATGCCATAGTCACCTCCTCCTTCCCCTGCTCCCTACATTGTGTGGACAGGTGTTTTCCTGGTACTTAAAGCAGAAAAAGGGCAGAAATGGTAGGGACCTAACAGAAGCAGAAGACATTAAGAAGAGGTGGCAAGAATACACAGAAGAACTGTACAAAAAAGATCTTCAAACCCAAATAATCACGATGATGTGATCATTCACCTAGAGCCAGACATCCTGGAACGTGAAGTCAAGTGGGCCTTAGGAAGCATCACTACAAACAAAGCTAGTGGAGGCGATGGAATTCCAGTTGAGCTATTTCAAATCCTAAAAGATGATGCTGTGAAAGTGCTCCACTCAATATGTCAGCAAATTTGGAAAACTCAGCAGTGGCCACAGGACGGGAAAAGGTCAGTTTTCATTCCAATCCCAAAGAAAGGCAATGCCAAAGAATCCTCAAACTACCAAACAATTGCACTCATCTCACATGCTAGTAAAGTAATGCTCAAAATCCTCCAAGCCAGGCTTCAGCAATACATGAACCATGAACTTCCAGATGTTCAAGCTGGTTTTAGAAAAGGCAGAGGAACCAGAGATCAAATTGCCAACATCCGCTGGATCATCGAAAAAGCAAGAGAGTTCCAGAAAAACATCTATTTCTGCTTCATTGACTGCCGGGAGCAGGAGCTCCACCCATGACAAAGGTCATGAAGAAGGAGGCTCGGCATACGCAAAGGTGGGATCAAGCCTCAGGAGTCCCCCTGGAAATTCTTGAGCATCTACCCCCAAAACCAGAGTCTGCCTACTTTCTGCTTTGTGCTCTCACCTACACCTCTGACTTTATGGGAGGCTGTCCCCCACTACCTCTCTCTGAAAAAAAAGAGTTAACTTACAGCTCGAGTTAATAAAGTTCCTGGGTGTGATAGTGTTTCAACCTACAAACTCCTTTGGAAGTCCTCTAGCCTGCCTGAATAGGTTTTTCCGGCCACATGTCCCAACTGTGAGAGGCATGAGATGTTCTAAACTGTCTAAATACAGATTCTTTTGAGCAGTTAAAAGATTGATTAGAAATTGTATTGGTGAAGGGTTTTTCACTTGTTGGGCCAATGTTTGCTCCTAAGTCTCCATATCCCTTACCTGCTGTGTCCCTGGCAGTGTATTGATTAATATGATTGGTGTAAGTAGTAGCTCTAATGTTTGTAACCTTGGACCCTTGAGTTAATTCTTTTTCTTGTTATAGCCCACCACACCTTTGCTCTGTAGGAATGCAACTTTATCTAATACTTTTGAGGGTGGCAACTGACTAATCACCTTTAGAGAAAAATAAGTTTTCTGAAGAAAGGGTCTTAAAATGTTAACAGGCCTCCGGGCCAGAAGATGATGCAAATCACCTAAACTTTTGCATATGATAAGTTTTCAGGAAGAAAGCCTGGCATGACTCTACCCCTTCCCCCATTATCCTCTATGCATAACTTAAGGTATAAAATCTACTCTGGAAAATAAAGTGCGGGCCTTGTTCACCGAAGCTTGGTCTCCCCATGTCGTTCTTTCTCTCACCTTCTGGCTGAATTATTCAGCCTCTTTTCTCCACTGAATTTCCTCACTGAGCTATCCTTATTTAACCACTCTTTATATCTTTAATTAACATTTAAGTAAGCTGTTGTTTCCTGATCGCCAAAGCTGTCTCCCCTTTGAAACCCCTGGATCCACTGGGGCTGGACCCCGGCAATTGACTTTGCTAAAGCTTTTGACTGTGTGGATCACAATAAACTGTGGAAAATTCTGAAAGAGATGGGAATACCAGACCACCTGACCTGCCTCTTGAGAAACCTGTACGCAGGTAAGGAAGCAACAGTTAGAACTGGACATGGAACAACAGACTGGTTCCAAATAGGAAAAGGAGTACGTCAAGGCTGTATATTGTCACCCTGCTTATTTAACTTATATACAGAGTACATCATGAGAAACGCTGGGCTGGAAGAAGCACAAGCTGGAATCAAGACTGCCAGGAGAAATATCAATAACCTCAGATATGCAGATGACACCACCCTTATGGCAGAAAGTGAAGAAGAACTAAAGAACCTCTTGATGAAAGTGAAAGAGGAGAGTGAAAAAGTTGGCTTAAAGCTCAACATTCAGAAAACTAAGATCATGGCATCTGGTCCCATCACTTCATGGGAAATAGATGGGGAAACAGTGGAAACAGTGTCAGACTTTATTTTTCTGGGCTCCAAAATCACTGCAGATGGTGATTGCAGCCATGAAATTAAAAGACACTTACTCCTTGGAAGGAAAGTTATGACCAACCTAGACAGCATATTCAAAAGCAGAGACGTTACTTTGTCAACAAAGTTCTGTCTAGTCAAGGCTATGGTTTTTCCAGTGGTCATGTATGGATGTGACAGTTGGACTATAATGAAAGCTGAGGGCTGAAGAATTGATGCTTTTGAACTGTGGTGTTGGAGTAGACTCTTGAGAGTCCCTTGGACTGCAAGGAGATCCAACCAGTCCATCCTAAAGGAGATCAGTCCTTGGTGTTCACTGGAAGATCTGATGTTGAAGCTGAAACTCCAATACTTTGGCCACCTGATGTGAAGAGCTGACTCATTTGAAAAGACTCTGATGCTGGGAAAGATTGAGGGAAAGTGGAGAAGGGGACGACAGAGGATGAGATGGTTGGATGGCATCACCGACTCGATGGACATGGGTTTGGGTGAACTCCGGGGGTTGGTGATGGACAGGGAGGCCTGGTGTGCTGCAGTTTCTGGAGTCACAAAGAGTCGGACACAACTGAGCAACTGAACTGAACTGAATGAATGAATTGGTTGTTCTTAGAAATCTCTCAAGGGCTTCTCTGGTGGCCCAGTGTTAAAGAATCCACCTGCCAATGCAGAAGATGCGAGAGAAACGAGTTCAATTCCTGGGTCGAGAAGATTCCCTGGAGAAAGAAATGGCAACCGACTCCATTATTCTTGCCTAGGAAATGCCATGGACAGAGAAGCCTGGAAGGCTACAGTCCACGGGGTTGCAAAGAATTGGCCATGATTAAGCAACTGAGCACAGGAACCTCTCAAATCTTTGGAGTGTCTGTGCCTCATCATGTCCATGTATATGCATCACTTTAAGTAAAAATTCATATTCTGATGGTGTATCTACTCTTGTATTGGTTAGCAAGGCCAAAAGGTCTGTTATTATTTTTTTTTCCTGTAACATGTCTCTAGTAGTGCTTAGTTATCTTTAACTTCATTGAAACAATTTTGTTAGATTGTATTATGACAGCTGTTGTATCAGCATGCATTTAAAAAGTAAAAATTGGTGAGTTCTTGTGTATCATTTTAATATTGAAGATGGAAAAAAGCAACTTTTCCCACATATTATGCTTTATTATTTCAAGAAAAGTAAAAACACAACTGAAGCACAAAGATTTGTGCAGTGTGTGGAGAAGGTGCTGTGGCTGATTGCATGTGTCAAAGTGGTTTACAAAGTTTCATGCTGGAGATTTCTTGCTGGGTGATGCTCCACAGTTGGGTAGACCAGTTGAAGTTGATAGCGGTCAAATCAAGAA
>NW_011495054.1:11499160-11533048 GCF_000754665.1 Bison bison bison | reverse complement strand
CCCATGATAAAGATTTGCTAGAATGAATGAATGGCTCTTCAGTCTATGCCAAAATTAAGTCTTGACATTCAAATCATCCTTCCAGCCTCTCCTGCATTTTCCACAGCCTATTGGTCAGCATCCACCTGTAAATACTGACATCCATCTAGCCAGCTACTCCCTTGGCCAGGTTGGCCTCCATCTACACTCAAAGCACTCATCATGGAGGAGTCTGGAAAGGTTGATCACCCAGTTTTCTGATCACAAGACCTTGCAGTTGAAATGTCTGTCACAGAAGCCTTTTGACTAGGCTGCTCAGCTTCTCATCTCCACTCACTTGAGACTGTGTTTGAACAAAACCACCCTCCCTTGTGGGCTTCCCTGGTGACTCACTCAGTGAAGAATCCACCTTCAATGCAGGAGACCACCTGCAATGCGGGAGACCCAAATTCGATGCCTGGGTTGGGAAGATCCCCTGGAAGAGGGCGTGGCAACCCACTCCAGTATTCTTCCCTGGAGAATTCCATGGACATAGGAGCCTGGCAGGCTACAATCCATGGGGTCACAGAAGACCTGGACACGACTTGGTGACTAAACCATCATCACCACCCTTCTTTGTAATAGTTGGTTCCCCAGCTGAAGTCAGGACAAGGTGCTAGTGAGCTCACGGGCAGTGCTGGATCTGGGAGGGCTGGGGAGACTACTTCCTACCATGTGAGATGATAACAGAATCTTCTGTTTGCTAAGCATTTGTTATGTGCCAGGCTTTGTGCCAAGGACTTTGCACGTGTTATCACCTTTGATCACTCCATGGGAACCACAGCGTCCCCATTTAGCGGTGGGGGAGTGGCGTGCATGCCTGAGGTCGCAGAGGTAATAAATGGTGAAGCCAGGATTGGACCCAACTCTTGCTCTTAACCCCCAAAATAGAGGGAGGAATAACATTAATACTCAATTAGAAATCCAGCTGGGAGATTATGTAATCCCAGAAAAAGAGAGAGAAGAGGACAGTGTCTTCCTAAAAGCTCTGCTGGTCACGGCTCTTGTCTTTAAAGAGGCCCAGCTCTGCTTACTGTTCTTAGGCTCCTAAACATACCCCGAACCTGAATTCATTCCCCTTTTGGCTAGAGCCAGCTCTATGTGTTTCCCCACCACTGACAAGCTGTGTGGCCAGGCCAAGTTCTCTCCCTCTCTGGACTTGGGTCTCCTGGTCTGCGGGATGTGGGCAGGCAATCATCGCCTGCCTCAGAGGGTCGGCGTGAGCATTAGATGAGAGCATGACCGCTCGCAGAGGACCCTGTGATGGCGCATGGTGAAGGACCCTGTGAAGGCGTGTGCTTGTGGGGGCCGTGAGCTCTGGCGCCCCAGCTCTGAGCCGACAGCCAGCTCTGACTGTCCGTGCCTCGGTCCGCACAGCGCCCGCTCTGGGTCTCCTTTGTGGAGAAGATGCTCAGCAAACGCTCGCACCAGCCTGTGGGAATCTTGAGTGGCAGACTCTCCTGATAAGCGGGACTTCTTCATGTCCAGGCGACTCTAGGGTGGCCGACACTCCTGTTTGTTTCTTCAATGAGTTAATGATTTACCTCCAGTGTTTAGTTTTGTTTAAACAGACATGACCCTGTCGGTGCCCAAGGCCCTGTCTCCACCCAAGTGGCCCAGGGATCAAAGAAGCTCAGAGACACAGGAAACCGCCCACTGTCCCCGTCCTGGAACTGCCCTTTAGCCTGGGGCATCCACCCCTGCACCGCTGCAGGGCTGGGTTAGACCTTACCCATCCTACTGTTAGTCACACGCTGCTTAGCCCTTAGTGTCTCTTTGAGACCTGTCTGCTGCTCTCCAGCCTCTGTGGTGGCTCAGGCATCCACTGCCTCACCGCCCAGGGCTCCCTGGGCCACCCAGGGATCCCTGCTGCCTCTCTCCTTTGTAGATGAGGTATCGCAAGGGGTCTGGAGTGGATTCATTCATTTTATTGGGAGTCAAGGGTCCTTTCACTGTGGCCCTGTCACTTATGCCCTCTCTATGGTCATCATCCCCCTTCCTAGACGTGAGGGAGTGGACTTACCTCCTGGCTGGCAGTTTCAGACAGGCTGCATCCCACTGCCCACCTCTCTAGTTCCCCAGTCTGGGCTCCGCATCCATCAGCTTCTCTGGTTCCCCCTAACTCCAGCTTCCCATCCGTATGAATCTCCTAGGGCTGCTGGGACAAATTCCCACATACTCAGGGGGCTCATCACAACAGAAATGCAGTCTCTTACAGTTCTGGAGATCAGATGTCTGAAATTGACGTGTCCCCAGGACCATGTGCCCTCCAAAGACTCTCGGGGAAATATGCTTCCCCAGCTCACCAGACTCTGGTGTCTGTCCAAGTTCCCTGGCTTGTGGCCACTTCACTACGGCTCTGTTTCCATTTGAACATCGCCTTCCTCTTTGTCTTTTAATCTTCTGTCTCTTAGAAGGAATCTGTCATTGGATTTAGGATCCAGCAGGTAATCCTGGTGGCTCAGACAGTAAAGAATCTGCCTGCAATGCAGGAGACCCAGGTTCAATCCCTGGATCAGGAAGATCCCTTGAAGAAGGGAATGACTTACCCATTCCAGTATTCTTACCCGGAAAATTCCATGGACAGCGGAGCCTGTGGGCTACAGTCCATGGAGGTGAAAAGACTCGGACACAATTGAGCGACTGACACTTCACTTCAGATAATTCAGGATGACCTCATCTTGAGATCTTTAATTATACTCCCAAAGACCCTTTTTCCAAATAAGACCATACTTACAGATCTTGGGTAGACGTACTTTTTGGGGGAGAGTACCATTCAACCTACTACAAGCAGTATTAACTGAGACCAGAAGAAAATGGACTTGCTAGGTAGTAAGAACAAAACCAGTGAATGTCCAAAGTAATAGAGAGCCTGGTCCATGTTCTGGAGCACAGAATGGTGAGGGGTGAGGGCAGGAATTTTGAGGCAGAGTTCGTGAACGACCTTGCAGACTGAAACAAGGAATCTGGGGACTCTTCTTGTGGCATGGAGAGTCATGGAGAGTTTTAAGTAGGGGAGTGACATTAGCTGATTGTCATTGATTATTGAACATCTGGTGAACAGACAACCTGTTATCCAGAGAGAAAAGAGGGGAGGAAATCCCTGTACCACCATGTCCCCCCAAATCCATCTCAAGGAGATTAAATTGCTCAACTTGAAAAGCAAAACTTCAAAAGGAGAACATTGTTTTGACTTTGGAGTAGGAAAAGATATCTTAAACAAGTCACACCATAAAGGAAAGGAGAGACAAATTAAACTTTAATCTTCTGTTCAACAAAAGACACTATTAAAAAAGGAAGACAGTAACCACAGATGGGAAGATTTTCACAACACGTCATCAACAGAGATCAGGAAGACCTAAAGAGCATCTATGAACAAATAGGATAAAGATAAGCATCCAATACGGGCTTTCCTGGTGGTCCAGTGGTAAGACTATGTGCTTCCGCCATAGGGGGCTCAGGTAGGTCAGGGAACAAAGTTCAACCACCCCTCAGTCACATGCCTACATGTATATATTTGCAACAAAATCTTGCTCATGCATACAAGGAGGTAAGTCCAAATGTTCAGAGAGCAATTGTTTGTAATAGCAAAAAAAAAAAAAGGAGGGGGAGAAAATGACTATGATGAGAAGAATGGATAGATGTTGTTCATTCACCATGAAACAGCATAGAGCAGGGGAAGTGAATGAACTAAGCTACATGCCTCAACTTGGTTGTTTTATAAATGCTAAGTAAAAAGGTAACGACACACTGCATGATTTCTTTTAAATCAGTTGTACAAACATGCAGAACAGTACTACCTTTTGGTAGGGCATACATATAGATGCAATACAAAGAAATCCAGAGGAATAATAGACATCAGGTTTGGGATAGGGTTCATGTGTGGGAGAGATCGCAGAGGGGATACTGCGTTTGGGGGAGGTTTTATTTCTTGAGCCTCTTACGTGTGGAACCTAAAAACTACAACAAACTAGTGAATATGGGAAAAAAAGAAGCAGACTCACAGATATAGAAAAAAAAAAAGCTAGAGAGGGGAGGGAAGCAGGGAGGGGCAGTATATGGGTGGGGGAGAGGAGACAGATACAAACTACTGGATGTAAGACAGATTATAGGATGCACTGTACAACAGAAGGAATATAGTCAATATTTTATAACAAATGTAAATGAAAGTAACCTTTAAATACTGTATACAAATTTTTAAAATGTTTTTAAAGTACAAAGAAGAAAAAAAAGATAAATATGTTCTCAGAGAAGGTCCCTGCAAAAATCCATATCATGTTCCCTTGGAGTTGTTTGGTGTATTTGCCCTTTGCAATGTATTTTCAGGTATGTGACCTGTTTGATTTGACCTGCATAATCTGAGATAGGTAAAGCAGGTCTAATAATCCCCATTGTATTGGTGGGGAGACTGAGGCTCTGAGACGTTTAGTCACTCGGTTAACAAACAGTAAGGCCAGGAACAGAACTCAGGTCTCCTGACTTCTAGTCCAGTAACACTAACAGGACACACTGACTTGAACCCCCTTTTAAATGGATGGTGGCTACATCACACAATGGAGCTATCTTTCAGGAATGAAGCCCTAGTTCATCCCAGATTCCCTTAGAGGAACCTTATCTTTGTGCCTAAGTGTAGTCACACTGTGTGCACATCTGCGTGCTCAGTTGCTTCAGTCACGTCTGACTCTTTGCGACCCTATGTGCCGTAGTCCGCTAGGCTCCTCTATCCATGGGATTCTCCAGGCAAGAACACTGGAGTGGGTTGCCATGCCCTCCCCTAGGGGATTTTCCAGACCCAGGGATCAAACCTCTGGCTCCTGCATTGCAGGCAGATTCTTTACCACTGAGCCACAGGGGAAGCCCTACATTGTGTACCTGGATGTGAGAATCCCAAGCAAAGTTCTGAAGGTCAAGGGCAAAGTTAGTACACACTTTCCTATCTCTGAATGGCTTTGGAGCATGCTGACCATTCGACGAGCTGGGCCTTCATTGTGGGTCTCCTTGCGTTCAGGCCCTGGCTCTCCTTCTTGTATGCATGGCCTCCATGGACCTTCCCATCACATGCTGGTCTCACTGTGATATCACAGCAATAGAGTACTTGCAAACTGTTTTCTTTTCCAAACGAAATCTCAGTCTACATCTCAGTGTTCCTTCTTCTGGTGGTCCATTAGTCATTCACAGGGCATTTATCACCCACATGCCTTCCCTCCAACCACACGCAGGATTCATGAGAGACAGAAAAGCAATGGATCCAAGATTCATGGGCGATTTTGCCCTGTTCCCTTTCACGGAGGTCTGAGTCTCTAGCCAGCCTGGTAGAAGGTGCGGGTTTGGGGGTTTAAGGTTTCAGAAGAGGTGGGGGAATCATCTTTCTGCATCAACCCCTACATCTAACAGCTGAAGCTATAACAGCAAAATGCGTTCCAATGTTCGGATCGCCCCCTAGTGCTAGAAACAAGAACAACACACTACGGCGTGGTTGATTAAATCAAAACCCTTCAAATTCTAATAAAAACCCTAAATCCTATTGGATTAGAGAGGAAGTTGAGGAAGGGAAGGTCTACAGAGGGAAAGGGAATCGTCAGGACATACGGAAACTTCATGGTGAAGGCAGGACTAGAATCAGGTCCTAAACTTGGACTCCTGTATTCAGGACACACACCACAAACTGATAATCTAAGAAATACTTTTCTCAAAAAAAGCAATGACCCAATGTAGTACATGCTATAAGACATAGACAAATTCATACAAGTTTTTTTTAGAATGCAAATTATATGAAGGCAGAGACTTCGGCTGACGTACCCCAAGCATTAATTAAGGGTGATGACAACAATAGTAGCCTTACTACCTACTGCGCTATGTGCCAGACGCTGAGCCTAGTAGCACTAGGCTGGTGACCACCACCTTATCTTCCTTCTTTCACTCATACAGTGTAGATGTAGAGCTGGGTTGAGATACAGTAGAAAGACACGGAGAGCTTTCTGTGGGCCTTCAGAGGAGGAAGCAATGTCTGGGTGAAAGGAAAATCAGAGTGGAACCTTGTAGGTGACAGGAGGTTGAGGAGGGGAACGTGGGGAGGGCATCAGAGTCTGACGGAACAGGATTTCTTTACCTGCTTCCGGGACGGAAAGCTTGAAGTGGGCCTCTTGACTCTCTGTCAGCCTTCTCGAAATTGATCTACAGCTTCTGAAACCAAGAGCTAATGATGTATTCTTGGGGCTCCCTGAGCGGTCTCTGATAATTTTCCTTCTAAATCTCAAGTCCACAGGAAAGTGGCAAGACGAGTCTACACAGCTTTCACTTAGAACTGAAATTGTTAACCTTCTGTCCTGTTGTTCTGCTTCACTTTTGCTGAACTGTTTGAAAATACATTGCAGATGTGAAAACATTTTACTCCTCTACACTTCAAAATATATCTGTTAAGGACAAGGACATTTTCTTATATAATCACAATATTATGTTTATGACCTTTTTTCCCCACACTTAGCCATGGTTATTTTTTTTTTTTTTTGGCCACATAGCAAGTGGCATCTTAGTTCCCTAGCCAGCGATCAAACCTGTGCCCCCTGCATTGGAAGCGTGGAGTCTTAACCACTGGATTGCCAGGGAAGTCCATGTTTATGATCACTTTACTATTCTGTTATAATACTATAAACTTAAACGACTGAAGCGACTTAGCAGCAAAATAAACATATTCTGTATCATCCAGATGATCTCTTTCCATTACAGCATTACCAATAGGTTACATTATGCTATAGTAACAAACAGCCCCTAAACCTCAGTGTCTTGTAACAGAGTTCTTTATTACTGTGTTATGCTACATACCCATTACATATTAGCTGGTGCTTTGCTCCATGTTACCTCCCTTCAAAAGTGAAGCATAATACCAAAGTAGCCCCAGATCTGAATATTGCTGGTTGTCATTACAGAGTGGAATAGAGCTCTGAAAACTCTCGTATCAACAATGAAATATTCTAGCCCAGTTTGCCGCTCACTGCTCCATAGGGGGCAGAAGTCAGAGAGGCAGAACTGAGCCACTGCAGCCAGCATCATCTCTTTGTTTTGAGTGGTAATATAGTTCCAGCAAAACGACATCATCTGTGACTTTCCCTGGCCGTCAGGTGGTTAAGACTGCATGCTTCCAGAGGGCGTGGGTTCAATCCCTGGTTGGGGAACTAAGATCCTGCATACCATGTGGCCATAAAAAAAAGAAAAGAAAGAAAAACAACATCATCTGTCACATTAGATTGTTGACAACTGTATTTTTATTTGCAAATGTGGTTTTATAGTTCTATAAGGTGCTTATACCTAGTGTTATGTTTCTGCATTATAATAAAAGCACTTAGTGAATAATGTGGCAAGGAGAGGGTCAGGAAGAAGTGTTTTCCTTTTTTAAAAAAAGTCCATTTATACATTATCCAGGTTTAAGGAACAAAAGCCTCCAGGATAAAGCCCAAATCCCTAGGCAAGACTTCAAAGGCCCTTTGTGATCCCGTCCCTGAACATGTCTCCAGCCTCGTCATCTCTACAGCCCCCCTTTCTTGAGTCCCCTGAACCACTTGGAGCTCCCCAGCGTAACATATCTTGCTCTCTCAGGCCTTGAATAAACTAGGAATCGGTTTGGCCCGTATAACAGAAAGCTCAGCTTACAATGGCTTAGCCAGATAGAGGTCTTATTCTTCTCCTGTAACTGGAAGTCCGGAGCGGGGCAGCCGCGCGCTTGTCTCACGGCTCCACGATGCCAACGGAAACCTCCTTTATTGAAGGACGGTTGGTTTGCAATGTTGTGTTAATGTCAGGTGTACAGCAAAGCGATACATACATTCCTTCACAGATTCTTTTTAAAATTTTGTACTCATGTTTATTTCTGACTGTGCTAGGTTTTCACTGCTGTGTGGGCTTTTCTCCGGTTGTGGCAGGTGGGGTCTAGCCTCTAGTCGTGGGGTGCGGGCTTATCATTGCTGTGAATTTTCTTGTTGTAGAGCACGGGCTCTGGGGCCCATGGGCTTCAGTCGCTGTGGTTCCCCGGGCCCCAGAGCACAGGCTCAGTAACTGTGGCACCTGGGCCTAGTGGCTCCACGGTGTGTGGGATCTTCCCAGATCAGGAATCAAACCCATGTCTCCTAAATTGGCAGGCGGATTCTTTACCACTGAGCCATCAGGGAAGCCCTTCTTTTTCAGATTCTTTCCATTATAGGTTATTACAAGATACTGAATATAGTTCCCTGTGCCATACAGCAGGTCCTTGTTGTTTACAGCAGTGACTTTCTGTTAATCCCAAACTCCTAATCTATCCCTCCCCCTTCCCCTTCGTGATCATAAGTTTGTCTCCTATGTTTGTGAGTCTGTCTCTGTTTTGTAAATAAATTCACTTGTATTTAATTTTTAGGATTCCACACATAACTGATATCAGATGATATTTGTCTTTCTCTGACTTATTTTACACAGTATGACAATCTCTAGGTGCATCCATGTAGCTGCAAATGGCAATATATCATTCTTTTTTTACGGCTGAGTAATATTCCGTTGCGTATATGGAGCACATCTTCTTCACCCATTTATCTGTCCATGGACACTTCAGTTGTTTCCAGGTCTTGGCTCTTGTAAACAGTGCTGCCCTGAACATTGCGGTGCATGTGTCTTTTTGAATTAGAGTTTTCATCTTTTCCAGATAGATGCCCAGGAGTGGGATTTCTGGATTTTATGATAGCTCTATTTTTAATTTTTTGAGGAAACTTCATACTGGTTTTCATAGTGGCTGCACCAACTTACATTCCCACCAACAGTATAGGAGGGTCCCTTTTCTCACACCCTCTCCAGCATTTAATTAATCAATTGCTTTCAGCTGCTCTGGGTCTTTGTTGCAGCACAAAGCTGTAGATCAATTTCGGGAAGGCTGACAGAGTCAAGAGGCCAACGTAAAGCTTTCTGTTCAGGAAGCAAGGAAAGAAATCCCGTTCCATCAGACTCTGATGCCCTCCCCACATTCCCCGCCTCACCCTCCTGTCACCTGCAAGGTTCCACTAATGTAACTTTTGCCCAGAAATTGTTTCCTCCTCTGAATGCCCTCTGAAAGCCAACGGGCTTTCTCCAGTTGCGGCACACAGAGGCTACTCTCCTGTTGCGGAGCACAGGCTCTAGATGGGCTTTCTCCACATTTCTGACTCCCCAGTAGTAAGTCAGAAACGGTCACAGTCACTTTTCCCTTTACCATGGGATTTGTCACACAGATGCTTTTAATCTTGATACAGTCAGATTTAACCATCTTTTCCTTAACGGTCTGCAGTTTTTGCATCTTCTTTAAGAGATCCATTCCATTCTGATGTTCCAAATATGTTTGTTAAAATTTCTGCCAAAATTGTAAGGTTTCATGTTCCACAGAGGGAGCTTTGATGCATCTGAAATTCGTTCATGGTCTGATGGGACAGAGTGAGCCGATCCTGTTTTCTTCCCGTACAAAGAGTCTGTTGTCCCAACACCATTGCTTCCCTGCCGACCTGCTGGTCTGGTGTCTGGGCTGAGTCAAAGTGGGCCGGTTCCTTAGCCACAGGACAGTCCTGGCGGGGCAGCGCCCTCTTGGGCATACAACTTGCAGCAATGCTTTAGAAGCTGCGTGGATGAAGGAGACCCCCTTTAGGGTTTTCAGAAAAGTTGCTGTTCAAAACTTTAGAAAGTATGGGCAGAGAGTGAAGAGGAGTCCAAGGTCATAGTTACAAACTCAGGCTTTAGAGTCAGACAGACCTAACCTAAGATCCCACTTCCCCTCTCAGATGAGTTATCTCCTCCTTCTTTATGGCTGCCCCTCCCGGGGACCCCCTGATCCAACCACAACATCACTCCTCAGCTCTTCCCTGGCTGCCTAACTCTGCACCCCGCTCCACCCCCCAATCACAGATGGCTCAGGTGGGTGCTGGACAAAGGGAGCCCGCTCAGAGACTGGGACAGCCAGAGATTCTAGTGCAAGAGATTTATTGAGGAAGGACCCTAGGGAGGAACATGGGAGGAACTGAAAGAAGCAGGACAGAGCCAGGGAGGAAACTGAGCAGATGCGTGCTTTCAGGAGAGGTCTAACCACAGCCTGATCCCACAGGGAGCTCGGGGGTATTTATTACACTGCAGAGTCTGTCCTGCCCTGAGGCCAGGGAGCCGGACTTTAAACCCCACCCTGTTAGTCAATCGTTGGCCAAGGGCCACCCGGGCCGTGTGTGTAACCTCTCAGGCATCTCCTGGCAGGGCAGCTCCTGTTAGCTAAGAGAATCCTCCAGAGAAGGATGGAGCCATGAGCTTTTAGCAGCCAACACCCAGAACAGCTGGGAAGTGGGTGTACCAGTGGGCAGGGCACCAACAGTGTCCAGCCCAGAGACCAAATCTCCCTACTTGCTGCAGTTCATCATAAATTAGAAAGAAATAGTTGAAACAGAGTCTAAGGATGTGATGATGGGAAAGGTTTAGTGAAAAATATGTTCTTGGACATGTCTTCACAAAGCTTCGTCAAAGAACGATCTATTTCACTATTTGATGCCTGTTATGTAATGTTAGTTTAAATTGCTCTTTGGCTTTATTTTTTTCTAGTGACAAAATAAATCTAGGTTCATGGTAAACTATTCCTATGCTAAAGTAATTTTATCTTAGCAAGTAATGTCAGATGGAGAAGGAAATGGCAATCTACTCCAGTATTCTTGCCTAGGAAATCCCAAGGACAGAGGAGCCTGGCAGGCTGCAGTCTATGGGGTCACAACGAGTCTGACGTGACTTATCAACTAAACAAGTAATGTCATACATCCTAAAGGAATCAACCCTGAATATTCATTGAAAGCACTGATGCTTAAGCTCCAATACTTTGGCCACCTGATGCAAAGAGCTGACTCATTGGAAAAGACCCTGATGCTGGAAAAGATTGAAGGCAGGAGGAGAAGGAGCAATAGACAATGAAATGGTCGGATGGCATCACTGACTCAGTGGACATGAGTTTGAGCAAACTCTGGGAGATAGTGGAGGACGGGGAAGCCTGGTGTGCTGCAGTCCACGGGGTCACAAAGAGTTGGACAATGACTTAGTGACTGAACAAGAACAATGTCATACAACCTGTCCCCACACATCCATCCTGAGAGAACCACTGGTAAGAGTTAGAAGTATATTATCTCAGCTCTTATCTCTATGAGTCATCTTTTGGAAAGGTCTAGAAAGCAGAAGCCAGAGATCAAATTGCCAACATCCGCTGGATCATGGAAAAAGCAAGAGAGTTCCAGAAAAACATCTATTTCTGCTTTCTTGACTATGCCAAAGCCTTTGACTGTGTGGATCACAATAAACTGTGGAAAATTCTGAAAGAGATGGGAATACCAGACCACCTGATCTGCCTCTTGAGAAATCTGTATGCAGGTCAGGAAGCAACAGTTAGAACTGGACATGGAACAACAGACTAGTTCCAAATAGGAAAAGGAGTATGTCAAGGCTGTATATTGTCACCCTGCTTATTTAACTTATATGCAGAGTATATCATGAGAAACGCTGGACTAGAAGAAGCACAAGCTGGAATCAAGATTGCCGGGAGAAATATCAATAACCTCAGATATGCAGATGACACCACCCTTATGGCAGAAAGTGAAGAGGAACTAAAAAGCCTCTTGATGAAAGTGAAAGTGGAGAGTGAAAAAGTTGGCTTAAAGCTCAACATTCAGAAAATGAAGATCATGGCGTCCAGTCCCATCACTTCATGGGAAATAGATGGGGAAACAGTGCAAACAGGGTCAGACTTTATTTTGGGGGGCTCCAAAATCACTGCAGATGGTGATTGCAGCCATGAAATTAAAAGACACTTACTCCTTGGAAGGAAAGTTATGACCAACCTAGATAGCATATTCAAAAGCAGAGACATTACTTTGCCAACAAAGTTTCGTCTAGTCAAGGCTATGGTTTTTCCTGTGGTCATGTATGGATGTGAGAGTTGGACTGTGAAGAAGGCTGAGCACCGAAGAATTGATGCTTTTGAACTGTGGTGTTAGAGAAGACTCTTGAGAGTCCCTTGGACTGCAAGGAGATCCAACCAGTCCATTCTGAAGGAGATCAGCCCTGGGATTTCTTTGGAAGGAATGATGTTAAAGCTGAAACTCCAATACTTTGGCCACCTCATGCGAAGAGTCAACTCATTGGAAAAGACTCCGATGCTGGGAGGGATTGGGGGCAGGAGGAGAAGGGGACGACAGAGCATGAGATGGCTGGATGGCATCACTGACTCGATGGACGTGAGTCTGGGTGAACTCCGGGAGTTGGTGATGGACAGGGAGGCCTAGTGTGCTGTGATTCATGGGGTCGCAAAGAGTCGGGCACGACTGAGCGACTGAACTGAACTGAACTGAGAAAGCAGAAGAGGTCTCATTAAATCTGACCCACTGGAAACCTTTAGCAAATATACTTAATGGTAACTTTGAAAGCTTTCTTTCTGAGATGGAGAATGAGATGACAGTGTCTGCTCTCATCACAAATATTTACCACAGTTCTTTAGGCCATTCAAGAGGCAATATTTAAACCATATGGTATGGATACACAGACGGAGAAGGCAATGGCACCCTACACTCCAGTACTCTTGCCTGGCAAATCCCATGGACGGAGGAGCCTGGTAGGCTGCAGTCCATGGGGTCGCTAAGAGTTGGACACGACTGAGCAACTTCCCTTTCACTTTTCACTTTCATGCATTGGAGAAGGAAATGGCAACCCACTCTAGTGTTCTTGCCTGAGAATCCCAGGGACAGAGGAGTCTGGTGGGCTGCCATCTATGGGGTCACACAGAGTCGGACACGACTGAAGCGACTTAGCAGCAGCAGCATGCAATACTCCCCTGATTGTGCATGCAGAAAGTTCAAATGAATGAAACATAAACTGTAAAAGAAGTTAATTTAGCAAGTTTGCTAGATACAAGGTTGATATAATAGCTGGATTTCTACACAAAAACAATTTTAAAGTGAAATGTGAAAAAGCACCATGTATAATGGCATCAAAATTAAAATATGTAGCTCAGTTCAGTCCAGTCGCTCCCTCGTCGTGTCTGACTCTGACGGCAGCACACCCTGTCCGTCACCAGCTCCTGGAGCTTGCTCAAACTCATTTCCCTTGAGTCGGTGATGCCATCCAACCATCTCATCCTCTGTCGTCCCCTTCTCCTCCTGCCTTCAGTCTTTCCCAGAACTGGGCTCTTTTCCAATGAGTCAGTTCTTCACATCAGGTTCAACACAGTGTCTTTACAAATACAAACAATTAACATATACACACTACTATATATAAAATAAACAAGAGGCTACTATATAGCTAGGGATGTCTACTCAATACTCTGTAATAACCTATATAGGAAAAAGATCTGCAAAAAGAATGGACATATGTACAACTGAATCACTCCGCTGTACACCGGAAACTAATATATTGTAAATCAACTACACCCCAATATAAATTATTTTTTTAAGTTAAAACACACACGCACACACACACACACACACACACACACACACACAAGGCTTCCTTGGTGGCTGTGGTAAAGAATCCACCTGCCAGTGCAGAAGACGCAAGTTCTATCCCTGATCTGGGAAGATGTCACACGCCGCAGAGCAACTAAGCCCACGTGCCACGATTATGAAGCCGCTGCTCCAGAGCCGGGAGGCGCAACTGCTGAGCGCATGCGTCAAAGCCACTGAAGCCTGCGCCCCCTAGAGCCTGTGCTCCACAGCAAGAGAAGCCGCCGCAGTGAGCCCACACTCCGCAACTAGAGAGCAGCCCCTGCTCGCCGAGAAAAGCCTGAGCAGCAGTGAAGGCCCAGCACAGCCAAATACACGTATATAAAAGAAAAAATATATATATACAGGAAAAAAAAAAAAAAACAACAACAACCACCAACGACTATAAAACATTACTGAGAGGAAGTGAAGGATTTCTGAGACGATGCTTGAGTTCCTCATAGTGAACCTTCTCCTTGAGCCCTGGGTGATGCTGTCTTTCTATAAGCACTGAACAAATTAATAGCAAAGGTTTACTTCTTTTATTAGAAACAGTGGCAAAGATGTGACATGCACACTTTCCTGGGTCTTCAGAACAGTCCTGTCCACTGTTATCTCCATTGCGCAAGAGGACACTGAGAGTCAGAGAGTTCCAGTAACTTGCTCAAAGTCACACAGACAGCAAACTCTCACCCAAGCCTGTCTGACTTGGGTAACAGTGCTCTGAATCACCACTGAAATGCTAGAAACTCAGTCTTAAGATTTGTACCGAGGCAATAATTTTACGTGCAAGGTTGTAGGAACGTTTCTAACGTGAGATTTCAGAAATTCCACAAAATGACCAAGATTGATTCTTATGCCAGAACCCCTGGGTGGGAGTCAACCATTAGAATAGTCGTCTCTTGCACATGCAGTGATGACAAATGGCCACTAGATGGCCCTGCAGCTCGTTACGGTGTCCGTGCCCTCTACCTCGGCCTCTGTTCCTGGTGGCCAAACCACAGAAAAAACAGAGAAATGACAAAACTGTGCAGAATGCGGGGGCTTATTTTTCAAAAAGCTCAGTGTACTAAATGTAAAAGACCATCCTCTACTCTGAGATCATGCCCTTCTTACTTTGGGGGATGGTAATAGATGGTTACCCTTTCCTTAGCAAATATTCTTTCTTGGCAAAATTGACCTATCACGGGATACCTTTTTAAAAAAAAAATTGGCACCTCCCTGGCGAACTAGTGGTTAGGACTCCACGAATCCACCACAGGGAGCTTGGGTTTGATCCCTGATCAGGGAACTAAGATCCCACGTGCTGCACAGCAAATCCTTCCCCCACCCCATCCCCCTGGCCTGCTGACCTGCTGACCTCAAAAAAAAAAAAAAAATGCTAAACTGTGCATTCAGAAAGTCTGGGATCAGTAGAGTACTAGCTTCTCAGGAAAAATGGATCCAGGTCAACCGTAGTAGTGTGGTGTAAAGGTTCTCAGCCCTCCAGGCAGCAGCCCTTGAAAAAAGCTACATACAGTACCTAAGAAAGTTACAGACATAAATACCACACTTAGAAGCTTTTTTAAAAATAGTGAAATGGAAAGTTGATAAAAGAATCATCAAGTCAAGGAAGTGCAGAGTCAGTAAAAATTTCCCAAGGGAAATAGTGACTCAGTTGTTAAAACAGCTGGAGTATCAGGAAAGTAGAAGATGTGAGATGGCTAGAGAGAGAAAAAGGCAAGAAATCTTTTGGGTTTTTTTAAGTTCATTTACTTGGCTGTGCAGGGTTTTAGTGCAGCATGTGGGATCTATTAATAGCTCCCTAACCAGGAACTGAACCCATGCCCCGGGCTTTGGGAGCACAGAGTCTTAACCACTGAACCACCAGGGAAGTCTCCAAAGGAAGAAGTCTTGTATAGAGTTGCAGGTCAAGGCCCAGCTAAGGGATCGACAAGAACCTGCCTAGGCCTGGGGATGTTCTGAAACGGAAGGAGAGGGAATTGGGCAGGCTTTTGCTTTGCACTTAAAGATGGTGAGTCTCTGGGTGTGGCCAAAAGGCCACAGGGATAGGTGTAGAAGACCATCCAGTTATGGACACAGCTATTGTTCTCTACGTTTTTTTCTTTTCATAAGAACTGTTAAAATGTGAGCCCCTCACTCAGTCTGGCCTTGCTTCCAGACGTCTAGACTGCCTCCCGCTGCCCACCCTCACCAAGTCAGTCTGCTGCTGTCTTTCTGTGTTTTCCTCAGTGTTTCTTTGGCTAATAACTTCCAGTGGGAGGGAGGCTCAAGAGAGGAGATATATGCATACTTACAGCTGACTCATGTTGTTGTACAGTAGAAACCAACACAACACTGTAAAGCAATTATCCTCCAGTTAAAAATAAAAATCAGCTATTTCCTTAGGCCCACTCTGTACGGTCACGGCTCTAATCACTGTAGGCCCTGAATCTTCACCACACGCATAATCCCTTCCAAGCTACCGGTGAGGAATCTGAGACTACAGATGGCTGCTGGGGATTCTCCCAAGGTGGCCTTCCCTCTTGGTCATGCAGGCAGATCCTAGGTTCCTCCTGGGCGAGTCCTTTGGGGATTGGGCTGGTCGCAGTTAATCTGAAGCTTTGGGGTGTGTAGAGGAATCGGAGTCTGAGCTCCAGACGGGGAGAAACAGGGAAAGTCCCCAGGTGTCACATTTAGGGAAGCAGGAGTTGAGTAAGTTTCAGCTGGGAAGCCAAGATGAGTATTTGAGAGCAAGCCAGCCGGACCAGTGAGTCTAGGAAGCCATGCTGAGAAGAGCCCCACAGACCACGGGAGTGATGGCTAAGAACATTCTAGGGTTGTGGGGAGGAGGACTGTACACCACCTGGAATCTATAACCACAGAGGGCGAAGGGCAGCAAGAAAGGAGGCTGGTCCCAGGAGTCAGACACACCTGGAGGTGGAGGAGACTGTCCCTGCCTAGGGCCCAATCTCCTGTCTTGGTGTTCTGAGCTCTTTTTTCCTTCTAATTAAAAAGAAATGGGGCAGCGAGAGGGGCGGGGGGGATGCTCCATGGCATGAGGGATCCTAGTTCCCCAACTAGCGATTAAACCTGTGTCCCCTGCATTGCAAGGCGGATTTCCAACCGCTGGACCCCCAGGGAAGTAAGTCCCTGGCTGACTCATTTTTTAGTGAGAGTTCTCTTCCTGGCTTGCCAATGGCCGCCTTCTCCCTGTGTCTTTACAGGGTAAGGAGAGAAGAGAGAGGAGCTTGCTGGTGTCTCTTCTTCTAAGGACACTAACTGTGCTGGATCAGGGCTCCACTCATCTGACCTCGGTCAGTCAGTTCAGTTGTTCAGTCGTGTCCGACTCTTCACGACCCCATGGACTGCAGTACACCAGGCCGCCCTGTCCATCACCAACTCCAGGAGCTTGCTCAAACTCATGTCCCTCGAGTCGGTGATGCTACCCAACCACCTCATCCTCTGTTGTCCCCTTTTCCTCCTGCCTTCAATCTTTCCCAGAACTGGGGTCTTTTCCAATGAGTCAGTTCTTCACATCAGGCAGCCAAAGAACTGGAGCTTCAGCATCAATCCTTCCAAAGAATATTCAGGACTGATTTCCTTTAGGATGGACTAGTTTGACCTCCCTGCAGTCCAAGGGACTCTCAAGAGTCTTCTCCAACAATTCAAAAACATCAGTTCTTTTGTGTTCAGCTTTCTTTATGGTCCAACTCTCACATCTATACATGACTACTGGAAAAACCACAGCCTTGACTAGGTGGACATTTGTTGGCAAAATAATGTCTCTGCTTTTTAATATGCTGTCTAGGTTGATCATAGCCTTTCTTCTTCTCTCCCTCCTTTTAATTTTATGGCTGCAGTCACCATCTGCAGTGATTTTGGAGCCCAAGAAAATAAAGTTTGTCACTGTTTCCATTGCTTCCCCATCTATTTGCCAAGAAGTGATGGAATTGGATGCCATGATCTTCATTTTATGAATGTTGAGCTTTAAGCCAGTTTTTTCACTCTCCTCTTTCACTTTCATTAAGAGGCTGTTTAGTTCCTCTTCGCTTTCTGCCATAAGGGTGGTGTCATCTGCATATCTGAGGTTATTGCTATTTCTCCTGGCAATCTTGATTCCAGCTTGTGCTTCATCGAGCCTGGCATTTCCCGTGATGCACTCTGCACATAAGTTAAATAAGCAGGGTGACAATACACGGCCTTGACGTACTCCTTTCCCAATTTGGAACCAGTCTGTTGTTCTATGTCCGGTTGTTAACTGTTGCTTCTTGACCTGCATACAGATTTCTCAGGAGGCAGGCAGGTAAGGTGGTCTGGCAGTCCCATCTCTTTAAGAATTTTCCACAATTTGCTGTGATCCACACAGTCAAATACTTTAGCATAGTCAATGAAGCAGATGTTTTTCTGGAATTCTCATCTGACCTCATTTAACCTTAATTACATGTTCCAAATACAGGTTAGGGCTTCACTGTGTGAATTAGGGGGATGGAGGGGCAAATACAACATTTGGTGCATAATAATGATATACTAAAAATCATTTGCTCTTTATTCGAAATTCAAATGTAACTGCATGTCCTACACTGTATCTGATGATCCTACTCACACAGCTGTGGTTTCTGATGCCCTTCCGTGTCTGGGACTTTGGGATCAGCCAGCTCAGTACTCACGACAATGCTGCTGGGGGTGGGGTGGGGCATTTATCATCCCTGCTTTCACCCTAGGAGGAAGTCATGCCTTGAGAGGTTAAGCAACTTGCCCAACATCACACAGCTACCAACTGGCCCGGGCAGATAGATGAGGCAAGAGTCAATCCAGCTGAGGCAGTGTCCAACCCAGAGCATCTGACTGCAAAGTGAGGCTGGTGACCACCTTGTCAAAGCCCCTCTCCAGAGAGGGCTACTGTGGTGCTCAGGACCAGGCTCCATTAGCTCAAAGCACATAAAGTTCTCTGAAGTGAAACTGTGTGTGCGTACAAGCCACATGCCCACAAATGAGTAATAATGCAACCTCCTCCCCTCCAAAAATTGTATTCATAGAACAAGCAATGAAGTACCAGCAAGCAGCTCTTCCAGGCAACACCTTTAAAAATGGATGAACTGACTCCAGGAAAGAGTGTCAAATCAGTCAAAGCAAATAATGCTGGAGTGAGGGCAGGGTTACTTTCCTGGTGTTCCAGTGGCTAAGACACTGCACTCCCAATGCAAGGGGCCTGGGTTTGATCCCTGATCAGGCAACTAGATCTCATATGCTGAAACTAAGACCTGGTGCAGCCAAATAAATAAGTAGATAGATATTAAAAAAAAAAATACTGCTGTGTCCTCTGCTTTTTTTTTTTTTTGGCCCCCTCACTAAGCTTTCGCAATCTTAGTTCCTCGACCAGGGATTGAACTCTTGGACCCTCACCAGTGAAAGTTCGGAGTCCTAACCACTAGACAACCTGGGAATTCCCCACCTTTCCTTTTTTTAATTAACTTTTTTTGAAATTTTAAATGAGATATATTAACATCAATAAAATGCACAGATCTTAGTGTACAATTCATTACTTTTGGACAGTTGTATATTTTCTGTAACAATTGCCCCAAAACAAGATGTAGACAATTTCCATCATTCCAGAAAGTTCCCTTGTGCGTCTTTCCAACCCTTTCCTCCCCGCACATGACCCCTGTTCTGATTCCTGTCACCAAAGATGAGCCGGTACCTGAGCATCAGATGAATTGATTCATACAGATCATGTGCCTTTGTATCTGGCTTTTTAACCTTTTCTTTCATTTTTGAGTGGGGTGAAGTTCACATAACATAAAAAGCATCATTTTAAAGTGTGAGACTCAATGGCATTTAGGACATTCACCATGGTGTGGAACCACCACCTCTATCAAGTTCTAAGACATTTTCATTACCCACCCCCAAAGCAGGGGTCCACACCCTCCGGGATCTAATGCCTGATGATCTGAGGTGGAGCTGATGTAACACTAATAGAAATAAAGCGCACAATAAATGGCATGCATTTGAAATCCTGAAACCACCCCCGGCCCAGACTGTGGGAAAATGGTCTTCCATGAAACTGGTCCCTGGTGCCAAAAAGGTTGGGAACAGCTGCCCCCCAAGGAGACCCCGCCCCCAACAAGCTCGCACTCTCCAGTCCTTTGCCACCCCCAGCACCTGGCAACTGATCACCTGCTCTCTGTCTAACCTTTACTTTTTATGGCTCATCAATCCTCAACCGTCTGGTTAAAGTCCCACGAGTAGAGAGGGATTATTGAAAAGAGAGCCAAGGAAGAGAAAGCAGAAGGACAGAAGATCAAGGCAGACAATCAACCCATAAAGAAGGACGGCATTCCAGATGATCAAGCCTTGAAGAAGGACAACATTCCTAACCAGGAAGAGAAAGACTATTCTTTCTCTTGAGGGAAGGCTTCTGTTCCAACCAGTCTTAAAGCCTGCTCTAGTGCTATCTTGGCAAGTGGTGATTTATTTTCTTATCAACAAAGCACAGTCCAGGGGCAATGTTGAAACAAGAAAAGCTCCACAGCTGGCTCTCTGTACAAAAGGCATTGACATAAAAACCAAAGTAAATGTTAGCATCCTGGAAACAGCAGCAGGTGTTTTAAATACAAGAATAGCAGCCGGTTTGGGAGAATTGTGACCACCTGCTAAGCAGTATCTACTCAGAATTCATCTAAAATGGTCATCATGGGGATGGATGGTTTCTGACTTCTGGGCGTGTTCTGCCATCAATCTTCTTGCTTAGTCTTTCTTTGCAGGGGATTTCTGGATAATTTTCATGTTTTCTCACCGGATTCTTGTTCACCATCATGTGCTTAGCACCTAAAACCTAAGATGGTGCTCGGCACAGTGTTAGTTGCTCAGTCGTGTCCAGTTCTTTGCTGTCCAGTGGCACGTGGGATCTTTCCGGACCAGGGATCTAACCTGCATCCCCTGCATTGGCAGGCTGATGCTTAACACTGGACTGCTGTTACTTCTGTGTCATAGACATTTGTGTGCGTCTCCTCTTGGACAGAAAAGGTCCATGTGTTAATATCCGTGTATCATCCAGAGAACTCGTAAAGAGCCTTTTCAGGTTCCAAGCATTCACTGAATATTTGCAGAATTAAGGAATCACCAATAATTCCCAACTAGATACCAGCACTGAACTAAGCTTGAACTCTCAGAGGTTAACTCTCTTTTAAGTTTGTTAACTTTTGCTTGAATTGAATCTCAATGTCCCTGAAAACAGCAACAAAAAGTCAAAAGAAAGGACTCTCATGGCCATGATGGAATATTCTAGAATCCTACTGTGACTTCTGACTCTGATTCCTTGAAAACCCTTGTGAGATGGGTCCTATAATTATTTCTGGATGAGTAATGGGAAAACAGAGGCTCTGAAAAGTGAAGGACTTGTGTGGGGTCATAGAGTGTGTGAGTGGTGAAGTTCACACTTGAACCCAGGCAGCTCGATTCGACCCTCTGCAGCTCTGCCCACCAGTCCGTGCTGTCCAAGGCAAACTGACCCCTGCAGCCAGATTCCCGTGTCACTGAGTTGATCTCCTCCACTTCCAGGTGAGGAGCAGAGACGTATACGAGGCAGCACTAGGACCAGTGCTCCGGGCTCCCGGCTCCCAGCCCACAGGCACATTCTCCTGTTTGCCTCTCAAAGGGAGGCCTCACTGGGGACCTTGGGTGCCCTGCCTCAAGGCCTCCAGGTGCTATTTACTCAGTTAGGTGTGGGCTCTGCCTGGCTCCCAGGCTGCTGTTTGCACAGTAAACGTCACCCAATCTGTACCCCCACCAGTGGACGGGAACAGCGACTGAAAGGAACCTTCTTTTGCTGGTTTCGGACACCTTGACTTGGGTTTTCAGTTTCTGTGTCATACCATGCAAATTACTGAAGGTCGCCTCAGAGGCGTCTCGTCCTAAAAGCAGTGGGCCTGGCCTGGGTCCTTTCTACGCCTGTCCAACCTCCAGAAAGCCAGACAACCTCTGAAGTCACAGGGATGCAGGTTTGAATCCCAGGTCAACCACGTGACCTTCGGCTTACCCTCTCAGAGCCTGATCATCCTCCTCTGAGAAACAGAGCCAATTCCTATCTTGCCGAGAAAAGAGAGCAGAGGCTAGGAGTTATGCACCATGCCCGGCTCATGTCCTGTAACTGTTTGCTCATGTTCTAATAGTGACTTATTTCACACATCCTCATGTTGGGTTCTTTGAAAATAAAAGGAGCTTTGTAACTTAGGAGGGCCCAAACGAGGTTTCTTGTTCTTTGTGACCCTGATTTCCCGTTACCTGGCTTCTTCTGGGAAGAGGGTTCCAAGAAAACTTTCAGAAGTAGAGAGCAAACAAACAAGGAAGATTTTAACCGGTTAAAAGAGACAGCAGATTCTGCCTTTCTCGGGAAGGCCACTGCCTATGGCTCACTCATCCACTCATTCAGTAACTTTACCTCCCTGATCGATTGATTTCCAACCAGTGGTTCCTGTTTTCCAACCAGGATATGCAAACAAAAGCACTTACTGGAAGGGAGGTCTCGGGGCCTCTGGATTTCATCAGCTGCCCACTCTCCCAGGAGAGCAGGTGGGACCAGTCGAGCCAGAGGCCAAGGCCAGGAGGCAGGCTAAACATTTCAAGGTCTGTGGGGCCTCTTCCTCTTGAGTTTTTAATTTCAATGGGATGCACATAAGAAATGCCAAGGAGGAAGCAGTTGATTTGTGGTTGCCAAGCCAAGGAGGGTACAGAAGGAAAACAAGATGAAATGGAAAAGGTCAACAACCTCATTGTGCAAAGTGAGGAAAGCTGCAGGCTCGGGGGAGGGTGGCGGGAGGGGGCACAGACGCAGATCCCAGAACCCCAGGCTCCCACCTGGCTCCTGACCCCGAGGGATAACTCCTCCAAGGGACTCAGGAGAGGGACAGCACCCCCTGAACTCAGATACCCCAATGTCCCTTCTGTCTCCTTTAAGGAGAGAAGCAGAGTAAGGAACTGGGGAGTGAGTGAGTGTGCAGAATTGAAAACCAAACAAGGGAAGGGTGGGGAGGATGGGAAGGTATCTTTTCTCTCTCTCTTTCCTGTCTCCATTTCTAAAGAAAAGTTGTTGGTTAAAATGAAAATATCAAGGAAATCTTGAAGGAGGCTAAGGATGAGGGTAAGAAAGGGGCAAAGGATGTCTCAGGAGAGTTGGAATACATATACCGAAATCCAGAAGGGTCTTCTTATCCACTCAGCCTCAGGAACGGTAGCAGGTGTCAAAGGTTGAGATATGGTGTTAGTTTCGGGTCTTTTTTAGCCCGGAATGAACTATTACTGCTTTCTTGAGATTCTAGCTCAGGGGCCAGGTGGCATCTAGCTTCTCTAGCAGGGAGAAGGAGCAGGGGGAAAAGTAAAGCTAAATCCTACACAAACTCCTGCTCATCCTTCAAGGACTCATGAATATTACCTCCTCTTGGAAGCCTTCCCTGATGGCCCTGCAGAGCTAGGCCCCTGCTCCTCAGTCCCACCCCTAAGGGTTGCTTACAGTTATACAACATTAGTCACTTATTATCTGTCTCCTCTTCTAGATTCTGCTCCCAGAGAGGAGATAAAGGCAGCACAGCGCTCAGGATGAATGACTGACTCCAAATCAAGGTTTTTCTGGCTGTGGTTCTAATCATAGTGTTGGAAAAATCAGTTCATTGCACATGGAACAGAAATTAAAAAAAAAAAAAAAACAACTACTGACTGCAAATAGTTGAGCACAGGTGAAGGACGGAAATCTTCAGGAGAACCTCAGGTCAGTGCAAACTGTTCTCCTTCTTGTCCTGGTCCCTGGAAGAGTAAGGGGACATTTGCTGATCAAGATTAGGAGTGTCCCTTTAGAAAACTGTTTTCAATTTCTTCCCCCCAAATGTTTAAAGTTACACGTAGACAACACACTTCCTGTAAGCCTGAACAAAGTTGATTTTTCAGGACACTGATGAAACACACCAATTGAGAAATTTTATTTTCATCCAAAGCTGTGCCCAGGGTGGCTGTCTTCTCTACCCCTTTCTCTGTTCTGGAAAGTAAAGTCAGATTCAGAGGCCCTTTGGTTTGTAAACTCACCTGGTCACCTGGAAGGTGAATCTAAAGGATCCCTGGCATGTGGCTTTGGGATGTCGGAGAACCTGCATTCATTCCTTCTGTGGCAGTGCCTGTTCCTGGACAGCGCTGCCCAGGGTGGGAGTCTGAGGCTGGCGGGTGGGCACTCCGGTCACCAGCGTTTTGTTATCTAGTGCTGAGGAGGCTGTTTGTGGGCGTGAAGGGCTCAAACAGGGGATTATCTCTGCTGATGTCAGTTTCCTTCAGATTCCAAGACAGGGAAGGGCCGCCCCGGTAAGTGAAGGGGCTCAGACTGGACTGCCTTTGCTTCGGAGCCTGGAACAAGCTCTTTCCTGTGTTCCAGTCACTCAGGCACTGTTAGGTTGCTTTCAGGCACATGCCTGTCTTTTCGAGTAAAAACAGACAAAAACAGGGCCTCCCAGGGGGCCCAGTGGTAAAGAATTCACCTGCCAATGCAGGAGACGCAAGTTCGGATCCCTGATCCGAAAAGATCCCACGTGCTGCGGAGCTCATAAGCCCATGTGTCACAGCTACTGAGCCTGTGCTCTAGAGCCCAGGAGCTGCAGCTCCTGAGCCCACATGCCCTAGAGCCTGTGCTCCGCAACACGTGAAGCCACCACAGTGAGAAGCTGGCACACCACCACTAGCCCCTGAGATCATTCCGAAACTAGAGAAAAGCTCGCACGGCAATGAAGACTCAGGACAGCCAAAAATAAACAAATAATTTAAAACAGAAACAGACAACAACAATGAAAAAAAAGCTCTTCAAGAGATCCATGGTGTATTCCTGGTCCCCAGCAGAGCCAAGCACTAACCCCCACCCCGTGCTGTTCAAGTTTAGCAGTCGGTCCCCCACCTCTGGCTCCCATGCAGGCATAGACCATGACGAGGGCTTTTAGGAAACACGTTGTGGATCCTAAGGATTGTAATAAACTCTATAATTCTGGAACTCTAGGTTGGAAAACACAACTCGTTTTCAAACACAAAATGATTCTGTTTAGTACGAAACAACAGAGTCCCCCATTTTTTTTTCTGGCTGCACCTTGTGATTTGTGAGATCCTAGTTCCCCGACCAGGGATTGAACCCAGGCCCTCCACAGTGAAAGCTCGGAGCTAACCATTGGACCGCCAGGAAGGTCCCAACAGGGTCCTTTTTTAAAAAACTGCAGATCCCAACCTCTTCCTCCCCAGATCCTGCAGCCTTGCTCAGCTGTTCTGTGCAGAGCAACTCCCACGAGCCCCCCAGCCCCAGGTATGGCATCATCCAGGCCCCGCCCCGGAATCTCACCGGAGGTCACAGGTCTGTGTACCAAGGCAATGTTGGCAGTTCTCTGCTGGGAATGTTGTCCTAGGTCACACAGACAGAACCGGTTGTCGGCAGCCTGTGGCCAGGTCCAGCCCACCCAGGGGACATGCGGGCCTTTTGTCCTCTTGTTGGGGGAGGGCGAAGCTGGGGAAAACTCACCTGGTGTCCATCCCTATGACATCTCTCCTACATGTCATCCATCACTATGGTCCACCTTCATGGGCACTTTTCTGCATGTAATCAGTGATCAAATTTTATATTCAGACATATTTTAAAGACTTGGACCTACCATTGCTCTACTTGGCTTTCTGGGACCTGTCAAAACTCCTGGCTACCAGATATCAAAAGATAGAAGGAAGGATGAGAATTGAGTGAAACTACAAAGAGTGTGGGAATGACACGTGGTATGAAGGTGGATGACCCTTGGTGACAGTAATAACATGAATTGTGATGCTTTCTCTGCGTCATGAGCTGTGTATAACATATTATCTTGGTCGACACTTGATTCTCATTTTCCTAACAGGGAAATTGAGGCTGAGAGAGGTCAAGTAACTTGTCCAAGGTTACCTAACTAGTATGTGTGAGAGCTGAAAACCTGCCCGATGTCCATTTGTCTATGTCGCTAGCCCAGGCCTCCAGCTCCCAGGTTGCAAGGACTGTCTTTACAGGGTCTGGAAATGGAAGATGCATGGTCTCTGTTCTAATATTCTAGGAGGCAATCGTAATTCTCGTCCTCCGCTCCCAAGGCTTTTCTCTTTTCGTATTTCTTTTATTCACCAAACCAGAGTTTGGTCCATATTTTACCCAGCTGACTCTTGGAGCTGCATAAATCCTGGATGTTTTCATGAAAAAAAGTTTATGAGAGAACAGAAAATGTACAGCTCGCTATCTTTCCCCACAGGAATATTAGATGTACAAAGGTAGCTATAAATAAAAGACAGGAGGATTTTTTCTTTTTTTAATATTCAAAGTCCCTGGGCCATTCTCAAGAAATCTTGTCTCCTACAGGCCAGGTCAGGATAAAACTCACAGCATCACCTAAAGGCAAGGCCATCTCATCAAAGAGGGAGGGATTCAATTGCTATTATTTTAGAGTCAGAGCTTCAGGGTATGTATGTGTCTGGGAAGGTTGAGTTTAGGTAAATCCAGCACTGCAGATAAATATCACTTACTGAAATTAGTCATGAAACATTTTGCAAAAACAGATATACCATACGAAAGCTAAGCAATCAAAACCAAGGCAGGATCCTAGAACAGAAAACAGAAAGTAAGGGAGAAACTGTTGAAATCCAAATAAGGTCTAGAGTTTAGTTAATAGCACTGTGTCAGTACTGGTTTCTGAATTTTGACAAATATAACAATGGTAGTGTAGGTTGAAAACACTGTGTGTGTGTGCTCAGTTGTGTCCATCTCTTTGTAACCCCATGAACTGTAGCCTGCCAGACTCTTTTGTCCATAGAATTTTTCAGGCAAGAATACAGGAGTGGGTTGCCATTTCGTACTCCAGGGGCTCTTCCCAACCAAGGGACTGAACCCACGTCTTTTGTGTCTCCTGTTCGGGAGGCGGATTCTTTTTCATTGTGCCACCTAAAAAGGCTGATAACATTACGGGAAGCTAGAACTGTTTGTGTAGGGGAGTGGGGCGGGAGGGTGGCATAAGGGAATTCTATTGGCCTTGTAACTTTTCTGTCGATCTAAAATTATACCCCAAAAAAGTCTATTAAAAAAAAATTTCACAACCAGCACATTGATATTTATTTTCTTAGGACTAATGAAGGGCACCTGCCCCACTGTAACTTCTTTCAAGTAAGATAAAACTTGCTCCTCCTGCTGCCTTTGAACCTTGGTGTCAATAAAGGTACTGACAATGGAGAGTCTGTACTTTCTTCAAAAATACAAAAACAAACGTTGCGCCATTTACTGCTCTGGGTCAATGCCAACTGTAAAAGAGAGTCATGTAATATCTTTTCACTTTTCAAAGAAAACTTTTCCTTTTGTTACTGTCTGCTCCCTTTCAGGCTCTGTTTAATTTACTGAGCAAATGAACAGCAGCATTTTGCAGAAGCCAAAGGAGTATTGAATTTCTTAGAGCCTTAATACACACAAATGAACTTTAGGAAGTGTTGCAACTCTTCTCCAGAAAGGGGTGGGCAGCCCGCAGGATTGAAGGAAGCATCCGCCAGCAGGACCAGGAGGACTTCCTGCCCACGTGTTGGTGTCTTGTTACTCAGATGGTTCAAAACTGTCTGCCTTTAAACACATACTCATGAAATTAAAAGCACTAGAATCACTAGTCCTAGCAAACCAAACGACTGCATCCATTTCTCACGGGTAATGAATCCCTGTGGTTTCAGGTCAGTTTCTTAGCTGTGACAGATGGACCACAGTCATGTAAAAGGACAATGTTACGGGGAAGGGGAACTGGGTGAGGGGTGTAGGTAGCACTTTCTGACTAAAATACAACTTTGATTCTATTAAGGAAATAAAAATAGTGTATACAGACTTTGGCTTTTCACTCTTTCCCTTATCATTTAAGAATTTTTCATTTCTCTTTGTGAGACCATAAAAAGTTGTCTTACAATTTTTTGCTCTCCTTTACCATCCAGTTGGTGTTTATAACAATAAGCCATGTAGCACTTTCCTGCTAGAATCTGTCTCCTGACTATAGCATGAGTGCCTATAAAATAAGATACCAGGCATAGGCATAGGACACAGGCATCTTTAACAGTGAGTGTCAAAATCATGGTATCAAGGAGCCAGGATTCCTGAAATCTATTCCCATTATTGTCCTGGACCATTTTAATATCTATTTTGTCAATGAACAGGGAGATTACAAAGATGAGTCAGATGTAGTCCCTGCCTTCAGGGAGCTTACAGTTTAACATGGAGATCTAGGTAGGTAGGCAGTACTGCCGATAATCATAGGCAGCAAGTTTAGAGCAGTGGATCTTAACAGTGGGTGGAGGGGGAGGTCTTGGCTCTCAGGGACACTGATCATGTCCAGAGACAATTCTGGTTGTCGTAATGGGCAAGAGTGGGGGTGGGGTGCTACTGGCATCTAGTGAATGCTAGTAAAATTTCACAATGCACAGGACAGCGCCTCACCCCACAACAAAGGATTGTGCAGCCCCAAATGTCATTAATGATGAGGTTGGGAAACTAAGGTTTAAACAGAGAGAGGAAAAGGACATTCCAGGAAAATGATGGGACTGTAGTATGGGACAGATAGATAAGCTGGAAAAGTGTAGCTTTAAGATGATTATTTTGCCCCTTAGAACTTACAGGTTGTTTTTTTTTTTTTTTTTTCTGGCCACAAAATAGTGATGCTATAATGCTAAGTCGGAGAAGGCAATGGCACCCCACTCCAGTACTTTTGCCTGGAAAATCCCATGGACGGAGGAGCCTGGTGGGCTGTAGTCCATGGGGTCGCTAAGAGTTGGACACGACTGAGTGACTTCACTTTCACTTTTCCCTTTTATGCATTGGAGAAGGAAACGGCAACCCACTCCAGTGTTCTTGCCTGGAGAATCCCAGGGACGGGGGAGCCTGGTGGGCTGCCGTCTCTGGGGTTGCACAGAGTCGGACACGACTGAAGCAACTTAGCTGCAGCATAATGCTAAGTGCCTCATCTCTTTTCCTGGTATTGGAAGGGAACTGACAAAAATTTTGTCTCTGGGATCCACCTACTTCCTGTCACTCTACTTCTTCAGCAGTACTAGTAGCCCATTCACAAGAACAACAAAGACAGTGTTTGGAAAATCTGACTTAGGGCATCGTGTAAGTAAGTGTCTGTAAAAATGAGGATTGTGTTGTATGGCAGATAATAAAAACCCAGGCACCATGATAATTCTACTTGTCACATGTAACTTGGGATCTGTAAGCAGGCAGTCTAGAACTAGGTCAGGGCTAGATGACCACTCTCTGACGGCATCAGGAACCCAGACTCGTTCTGTCTTTACTCTCTGACATCCTTAGTTTGTGGCTTCCTCCCTCATGTTTGCAGGGTGGCTGATGAATGTCTCAATCTTTCCACTGTCATCAGCATTGCAGGCAAGCAGCACTGCCCGGGGGAAAAAGGGGCAACAGTCAAAAGGCGTAAGGCCTCCCGCAGAGCCTTCATTTAACAAGCTTTCCCGGAATCCTCTCTGCCTACTACTTCCACTTACCACTGGCCTGAACTTCATTCCACATCTACTCAGAGTTTCCAGGGAATTGGGAAGCTGAATGTTTTCAGTTAGGCAACCTGTACAAAAGTATTATTATTTTTTTTATAAGAAAAATAGAATATATGCTGCGTAAATAACTAGAAATATTGCCTTAGTGCCTTAAAATGAGCACATTCCAGGCTTTAGTAATGAGTCCAAGACAGACCAGCTTTGTCTTGAATTCTGCTTTCAAGAAAATGGTATTATGTAGCAATCTGCCAGAGTAATTTAAAAGATGTTCTGTCTTTTAAAGCATATTGCAGACAACCTAACAGTTTAATAGCCATTTAAAAATATATTTATTTGAATGTCTAATGTGTACTCAGCACTATACTAAACACAAAGAAGTGTAACACATGCTTCTGTTTCTAATGAGCTTTTTGAAATCCAGTTGGAGAAACATAACAATGTGTACACAAATGGAAAGCTAGGTAACAATGAAAGAGTTAAATAACAATCTGTACTAGCAGTCTAAGAAAGCCTTGTGGGACTTCCCTGGTTGCTGAAGAATCCACCTAGGAATGCAAGGGGACACAGGTTTAATCCCTGGCCTGGGAACTAAGATCCCACATGCCACTGGGGAACTAAGCCTATGCACCACAGCTACTGAGCCCATCTGCCCTAAAGCGCGCGTTCCAACACGAGAGAAGCCACCACCACGAAAGGCCCCAACACTGAGGCCGGCGCACAGCCAGCGAAGGCCAGCGCAGTCAGGAATAAAGTTTTTGTTTTTTTTAAAGAAAGGAAATCACTGTGGTAACAATTTAAGGAAGAATCATCTATGGATCCTAGAACTGTGAGTGAAAATCTAATGAGGAACAGGATAGCTAGAAATCTTAAAATATCTTTCTTATTAAGTACCAGTACTAATTAACTTCAGGGGGTACTATGGTAACCAATTGGTAAGAATTAACATTACTAGTTTTGGGACAAATGGTCATCTTGTGTCTCCTGATAAGATGCACTGAGAAGAGCACAGCACCATCTGTGTATTCCTGCCCATTCTACTTTCCTTACAGGTTTTATCTCAATGCAACATAGTTTTATGCTTAAAAGTCTATTGTTGATTACCTAATAGGCTACCTTGGACAAAAAATACATATATTTAAGTATTTTAAAGCTTTTTTCAAACCATAAAAAATTATTCTGCATGGAGCTATTGTAACAATTTAAATTATGACAAATTTTATAAGCCTTACCAAAACAACTTATATTCCAAATTTTGGTAATTATTAAACACACAGCAGATTAGTAGTACTTATTGCTAGAGTGAGGCAGGATTCAGCATTAACTTTATTCCTTTTTTTTTTTTTTCATTAAAAGAGTGCCCCCAAACTTTGTTTGTATACCTAAATGGATAAGTAAGGAAGGCATATTTGGTTATAACAATGCCCTTCAATTGTCTGAACATCTTTCGACTTAGAAGCCAATGATAATGATTTATCATTAAAAATTATGGTATTGAAGTCTTTGCTGACAACTCAAAGGAGTAGAACCAATGGAATTGGAAAGGGATTTGATACTCAGTGATGAAGGTCATTTCCTTTTCCAATCTCATCACTAGTAGCTTGATAGGTCTATTTGTTCCTGCTGCTGCTGCTGCTAAGTCGCTTCAGTCGTGTCCGACCCTGTGCAACCCCAGAGACGGCAGCCCACCAGGCTCCCCCGTCCCTGGGATTCTCCAGGCAAGAACACTGGAGTGGGTTGCCATTTCCTTCTCCAATGCATGAAAGTGAAAAGTGAAAGTGAAGTCGCTCAGTCGTGTCCAACTTTTAGCGACCCCATGGACTGCAGCCCACCAGGCTCCTCCGTCCATGGGATTTTCCAGGCTAGCCCCAGACATTTTTCTACCTCAGGGCAGTACACCTTGGGAAGATTAAGCATGAGTGTAGAGTGTTACAATGGAGACTGAAAAAGAGAGGTGGGAAAAAGAATAAATAGGCAGGAACTTCCCTGGGGGTTCAGTGGCTAGGACTCAGTGCTCCTAATTCAGGGGGCCTGGATTTGTTCCCTGGTCAGGAAACTAGACCCTACATGATGCAACTAAGAGTTTGCCTGCCACAACTAAGACTCCAACTTTAGGATTAGGCTTAAGACCTGGTGCAGCCAAATAAAAAATTAAAAAAAAAAAAAGAATCGCTTGCCACCTGTGGTCAGTGGTTCCTGTAGTAGATAGAGCAGTTCTTGAATTTTAGCTTCAGATTGCTTCTGGGTTGTTTTGGTGTATTTTTTGTTTTTTTTTGCATTGACATTTATTTAGACTTAACGTTCTAAATTAAGAGGAGAAGCGGATGAAGGAGGATGAGATGGTTGGACAGCAACACCAACTCTATAGACATAAGTTTGAGCAAGCTCCGGGAGTTGGTTTTGGACAGGGAAGCCTGGTGGGCTGCAGTCCATGGGGTCGCAAAGAGTCAGACATGACTGAGCTACTGAACTGAATTGAATGTTCTACTCTTTCTTGCATTTCACAAAGACTAAGAACTTTGTGTTTTGTATATTTTAGAGCTCTAATCACAAGTGCCTTGTTTTAAAATATTAATGGCATCTGATGCAAGAATTATCAGAGTAACCTTACAGAAAGGATATAAAACTGTTCAAAGGTTTGGACAAGAGTGTTCATGATTCCACGGAGAGAAATCAGCACTGGGTCCAATGACTGGTTTTGAGAATGATTTAACATGTTTATCAAAGATTTTTTTAAAAGGGCCTTGAAAACAAACCTGGGGGAGTTAGTTTCAACATTCTATTTCTACCCCATTGACCAAGACTAAAATGCAATCCTCCTTTCCTCCTCTGCCCCAGCTCTTGTACCTTTTCCATATAGTTACTTATTTACACCATGCTGGACTGATAAAATCCTCATGCATTTTCAAGTCTAAATGATTTAAATTTCTTTTAGTTGCCTTGAGATTTCTTACACAGTGCCAGACATTCTTTTGGTCTTCACAAATATTAACTTAAAAGTCTTCATGACATTTACATGGCTTTTCTCAGAACCTCTTACAGCTTTTCAAGGTCCTTTAACAGGAACATGTATGTCTTAACCAGAAAGCATTGCAAGGAATTTCCCCCAAATGTTCCAGGGCCAGGAGTGAGTCCTACCCTGCATGCACTTTAGGACCCAGTTAGCTCAAGGCTGATGAGGTTAAAAGGGAGGCTGGCTGCTTTGTCCTGTTCTCTGATCAGCTCCTATCTCTTTTCCAGTCAAAGGAAGCAGCCTGTGCTCAGGATGCTCTGAGGTGGGCCGATCAGTTTAAATAAAATCACTGAGTTTACTCCTCCGGTTTGGAGGAAGAAAATACTAGGAGACTCACAGTCCAGCCCTGGGGATGACCGAAACCATGCCTTAAAGGGGCCTGTATATTGAGAGATTGAATTTTCATTCATTCCTTCATCCCAACTTGTTTTCTCACCACCAAAAGATAACTGAAAAGCTAGTCTGACTTAATAACACCAAAGAACTACCTGGAAGCATTCTTTCACTCTTTGCCTACCTTCCAGTCACCAGAGATTCACTCACTTCTGGGTCCCTTTAGGGCTTTCTCCGGTGGCTCAGTGGTAAGGAATCCACCTGCCAATGCAGGATCTTTAGCTTCCACCCTTAGGTTGGGAAGATCTCCTGAAGGAAATGCCGACCCACTCTAGTTATTCTTGCCTGGGAAATCCCATGGACAGAGGAGCCTGGCAGATTACAGTCCATGGGGTCACAAAACAGCGGAACACGACTCAGCCACTAAAGAACAACATCCCTAAGAACCTAAAACAGTGCTAAGCACAGAGTAAAGAAAGGGTTGCTTCGTGATTCCAGGGAACTTAACATTTTATAATTTGCTTCAAAAAAGTGAAAATGCCTGTGGAGGGCGTTTCCTCAGGTTTCTCCATTTTAATATTCCTGTGTCTAAACTGGTCCCCAGCTACAGTTCGGAGGTCCCTCTTTCACAAGTACCCCACCCCCACTCCCTTTTCGCCATAACAGGCAGGCAGGAGCCCTGAATCTCCTATCTTTTATACACATTTTTTTTTTTGTCTTTTCATAAATAAATACACGCTCATAGCTGAAAGTTTAGAGAGGCAAAGAGAAACGAAATTACAGGCACTCCTGCATTCTGAGAGAACATCACCAATGGTTTATTAAACCTTCACTATGAGGTAAATCTAGTTTTAAAACGGGCGATCTCACTCCCTAAGGACTTACTTCGCGGAATTTCTCTGCAGGCTATTTTTTTCCTAACCCAAGGCCAGATTCGCGCTACCCTTTGGATTTTCCACTCAGCCCCGGGCCCGAAGTGGCGCACAAGATACAGTTTTCTCAGGCGGGGATAAAAACCTCCGTCAAAATTCCTCAGTCCGGAAACCTAGCGGTTTCTAATTAAACTCTCCGTCAGCATAGGGGGGGAAATCCATTTAGTGAGGAAACTCCGCCTTGTTCCGGACCCTTCCTCAAGTTCCCGGGCCCCACCCCCACCCTGCTCTCAGGGACCCCGCACCTGCTCTTAGACTTCTGTCTGTGGCCACCGCGCAAAAGGCTCGGGCGCCCCCTGCGCAAGACCTCGGTGGCCACAATGGACGCCCTGGCCCCGCCCCCTCAGGATCCGCCGGGCCAATGGGCGCAGAGGTAGGCTTGCGTCACGAGGCGCTGGCCAATCGAGAAGGGCCACGATCGTAGAAAGGCTGGGCCCGGCGGGGCCGGCCCACTGGGCAGCGGCGGCGCGCACTGGCGTAGACACGCTCCGGCCATGGTGGTGGTTGCACCCGCGCAGAGCCCGGCCGCCGGGGCCCCTAAAGTACTGCTTCTGTCCGGCCAGCCCGCTGCTACCGGCGGAGC
>NW_011495054.1:11495833-11499060 GCF_000754665.1 Bison bison bison | reverse complement strand
CGTCTCACGCACCTGAGCCCCGAAGAGAAGGCGCTGCGGAGGTGGGCGAGCGTCGGGGGTTTGGGGACCGAAATCGAAGGCGGGACAGGGGCCTGGGGTCGCGCTGACCGCCTGCAGCGTTCGGGCGCCGGTGTCTGGCGGGTCCGCTGCCAGCGTGGCGCGGCGCGGCGCGGGGCGGGGCGGGGCAGGGCAGGAAGTCTGGACTGGCCGATCCATTGCGCTAGGTGGAGTCCAGGGCAGCGCAGGCTTTTTTTATTTCTTTCGTTTCTGTCTCGTTAGAGATGACCAGAGCAGGGTAGGCTGGCACCTGTGTTCCAGGCCCTTTAGCTGTGTGACCACAGACCCCTGGTTCAGCTTCTCTAAACTTGGGCTGTGACGTGGAGCCATGGGTTTACCTACTTTTTTGGAGGCTCACGGAGCTGAAATGCCAGCTGTTGAAGGGACTGTAAGCACTATGAGGCTCCTCAGTCAGTCTCTGCGTCCTTAAAAATGGTTATCTACTTCCCGAGGTCTCTGGGGCTGTGGAGAAATGCCTAGTACTTACTCCTTCGTAAATGTTATTATGATCAGTGTGCTTTTTTGTGATTTATGAAGTGCCCCCTGGACCAGACATGAGCCTTGGCTTTCAGCACCAGGAGGAAAGTCGCATCAGCCTCTCTCTCTTAGAAGTTAGGTTGTTACGTTATCGGCTGCAGTAGCGCGATTGCAGCCTTCGCTAGGTTTAATCAGTCCTGGTTGGATCCTTTTTGAGGGGACTGTAATCAGGAAGCGATGGGAAATAGAAAGGGGAGGGGAAAATATCTTATGATGCAAAATGAGTAATATTTGTGTCCAGCCTGTGCTGTGGCGGGGACGAGGCTGAGGTGGGTGACGCAATACGGGGGAGGATAAGTAGGTACTGCTAGCTAGATCCACAGAAGGTCGATTTTTTTTTTTTTTGGTTTTCTTTTATTGAGGGGAGGAGCCTGAAGTGTATTTTACCATTACTGTATACCGTAAATTAAAGTGAAAGCACCAGCTGGCCAAGTTTTCAAATAAATAAGGTTTGAGATGATTTAGTGTGGTATGTCTCTTTCTTTTCTCAGGAAACTGAAAAACAGAGTAGCAGCTCAGACTGCCAGAGACCGGAAGAAAGCTCGAATGAGTGAGCTGGAGCAACAAGTGGTAGATTTGGAAGAAGAGGTAAAAATACTTAAGGCCAAACACTTTATCTTACATCCATTGTGTAGCTTTCCCTGGTGAATGGTTGGTTGTTTCATCTCCTTTAGAATACAATTGGATGTATTGTTAAAAGTTAAGCAAGTCTAAGTTAGGGTAGATTGGTAGTTTGTTAAGTGGTGAAGCTTGATGAGAACAGAAGTGATTGACCCTCTGGTATTTGGTGCTAGATCAGTCTAAATCGATTGTCGGTGAATTACAGCATTAGAACAATGTTTAATCAACTAGTACTAAGAAATGAGTAAAAGCTGATAGGAAATCATTGCTTAAATTTTCCTGATTTAGTCCACCAACGGTTCCCTTCCCCTTCTTGGGCCCACTTGTTACCTAAACTTAAATTGTTGCCGGTTACACATCTTGAATACATAAAGAGTATTTGTGTTGTTCTTTTTTTTAAACGTGTTAATTTTACAGCTCACCACTACCACTTTTATTATTACCTGCCAGTTCAAGATAGGATTTTTTAAACCATCACATCTAAATTAAAGCTACTAGTTACTCTTTGCTGAGGTCTCTATCAGTAGTTGGGGGCACTTTGTTATATGTGACCCTCATGTAATGGCACTTCTTAAATAGCTTATTTTTTATATTTATGACCTTGCCTTCTGATACGTACTATGAACAACTGTGTAGAGTTTTCCAAAAGATCCAGGAGAAGGAAGGAAAACCTGCTGTAGTGAAACTGTCAGGTGTGCTCTTAAAGTGAAAGAATGAGATGTTTTAATAGTGTCTTCTGAACTTTCTTCCAGAACCAAAAACTTTTGTTAGAAAATCAGCTTTTACGAGAGAAAACTCATGGCCTTGTAGTTGAGAATCAGGAGTTGAGACAGCGGTTGGGAATGGATGCCCTAGTGACTGAAGAGGAAGCAGAGACCAAGGTGAGTTATGTCCTTTATTTGGTGCCATATGTAAGAACTGGTTTTAAGTGACATAACCTCTTTAAGGATATTCATTTTTCAAGGGTATAGTGAATAGTACTAAGTCCTAATAACTGGAATAAGTTACACGACTCTCTTTAAGAGCAAGTACTAACAAATGCCGGTAGCTGACATGTGTCTACAATGCCAGCATTGAGGAGAACCAGGATAAGAGTGGCAGTCAAACCTGACTTTGAATGCTACTAAAATTAAAATAGCTCTTTGATGAATATGAATAAGAGAAGGGATTCTTTGTGATAGACATACCTTTCTGATGGGAGCGTGATGTGTGGGTTTTAATTTATGGCAAATCCAGTGATAACAGATATGTGGTCTAAGGTTGACTGGCAGTTCTGCTCTAAAAGTAATGTTCAGAACAAACTTTAAAAATAATAACATGGGTTCGACCCCTGAGTTGGGAAGATTCCCTGGAGTAGGAAAGGGCTTTCCACTCCAGTATCTTGCCTGGAAAATTTCATGGATAGAAGAGCCTGCTGGCTACAGTCCATGTGGTTGTAAAAGGTTGGACACGACTGAGTGTCTGAGTACAGCACTATCCAAAAATATTATGGGCCTCAATTCACTACAGAACTTTATTACTAGGGATGTTACTCTTATTGAGAATATAAATAAGATAATAATTAAGAATAATAGTCCTGCCTGAATCTTAGCTTGGGGAAGAAAAACATTTCATCGTACAGAAAATAAAAAGAAGTTAGCCTTACCTCTCTTTTCTTTTCTTCAAGGAAGACTCAAAAAAATGGAAATACCAGATGTGTAAGGGAAAGATTTCAGCTCTAAAGAATAATTTTCTAGGGACTTCCCTGGTGGTCCAGTGGCTAAGACTCTGTGCTCCCAATGCAGGGGCCCAGGTTTGATCCCTGGTCAGGGAACTAGATCCCACATGCTGTCAAGTCAGACCCAGCACAGCCAAAATAAATGAATTTTAAAAAAGTTTTTTTAGCTTTCTTAAAAGTTGAGAATCAGTCTCCTGGCAAGCATTTCCCTGGGGACACCCAGCTGTTGGAGCTGTTCAGTGACTGATCTTTCCTTCCAGGGGAATGGAGCGGGGCTGGTGGCCGGGGCCGCCGC
>NW_011495054.1:11488465-11495733 GCF_000754665.1 Bison bison bison | reverse complement strand
AGCGGGGCTGGTGGCCGGGTCTGCTGAGTCCGCAGCACTCAGACTACGTGCACCTCTGCAGCAGGTGCAGGCCCAGTTGTCACCCCTCCAGAACATCTCCCCATGGACTCTGATGGCATTGACTCTTCAGACTCTGAGGTAGGGCTTACTCAGATTTTACTAAAGAGCTGTTTACTCGGTTCCGTCTGTGTGATGCCTGACACCCCTAACCAGACAGATGCGGGCAGTGCAGGTTTGGTTGAGTTGGGGCTGAACATTGACTACCTCCCTGTTCCCAGGTGGTCTAGGACATGAGTGAAGGGTACATGAGTGGGTCTGGTGGGTCCCAGAGATCATCCTGTAGCAGAAGGATTAGTTTACATTATGGAACACTAAGGTCAGTTCTCAGTGTACTCTTTAGCAGTTGAATGCCATTTATTTTTCCTTTTCTAGTCTGACATCCTGTTGGGCATTCTGTTCAACTTGGACCCAGTCATGTTCCTCAGATGTCCTTCCCCAGAGTCTGCCAGCCTGGAGCAGCTCCCAGAAGTGGACCCAGAAGGACCCAGTTCCTTACCGGCCTCCCCTTCTCCATCCCTGGGGACGTCATCAGCCAAGCTGGAAGCCATTAATGAACTGATTCGTTTTGATCACGTATATACAAAGCCCCTAGTCTTAGAGATGCCCTCTGAGACAGAGAGCGAAGCTAATGTGGTAGTGAAAATTGAGGAAGCACCTTTCAGCCCCTCAGAGAAAGATCACCCTGAATTCACAGTCTCAGTGAAGGAAGAACTTGTAGAAGATGACTTCATTCCAGAGCTGGGTATCTCAGATCTGCTTTCAACCAGCAACTGCCTGAAGCCATCTTCCTGCCTGCTGGATGCTTACAGTGACTGTAGCTATGAGGGTTCCCCTTCTCCCTTGAGTGACATGTCCTCCCTGCTTGATGCAGACCATTCTTGGGAGGACCCTTTTGCCAGTGAACTCTTTCCCCAGCTGATTAGTGTCTAAGGAGTGATCCAGTACTGATGCTCTTGACTGTGACACTGCCTGGAGGACAGCACAAAGGCCTGTGCTTCATCCAAAAAGCCAAAGTAGAGGGGGTGTGGTCCTAGAGAATTCCTTTAAAGTATGTGTTCAAGCCTCCTAGGTCACCCCAAATATTGTCTTTTGACCTTTAGTGGTCCAGGGTACATAGATACATTACTGTGATCCAGAATTACAGCTTCTGAGGGTGTACCTTTATCTTAAGGGCGGTGGTTTGCCCTGAAGTACTTACACAAGGGTCACGCGATAAGTGTTTCAGACATGGAGTTAACGAATGGTCCTTTATCAGTTTCTCTTTTCCCTTCTCAGCATCCCAGGCTTGCCTCCGACTTTAGGTCCTTTAGTTTGCTTCTGCAAGCGGAACACCTACCTGAGGGGGCTCCTTTTCCCTCATGTACAGTTCAAATAAAGATCAAGAATCTTTTGTAAAATTACAGAAAACTACTATGTAAATGCTCGATGAAATCTTTCCGTGCTAGTGTAACTTTTGGACGGTGCTTTCTCCATTTATTTAAAACTACCTGTGCAATTAAAAAGTACAATGCAGTGTCTTTGTTCTCCGAATGTTTCTTGAACTTTTCAAGTCTTCTTGTTCTTTCCGGGTGTTTCACTGCCGTGGTAGTGATTTATCCAACTTCACTGAGCCACTTTTTACAGTGAGTGAAGGCCTTTCCCCCTTAATTACCGCCTGCTTCAGTTCCTGGCTGCCCTAAGTAATACATTCTGACCAGTAACTATATTTGAGACAGTTTCTTCAGCCTAACTGACCAATATTACAGCTAATAAATGGTAGAGCTAGAACATTTAACCGTTTTGCCATAACATCTTGTTACAGAAGGACATGCTATTAAGTATCAATATGGCTATTGATATTACAGAGATTAAGAGCATTTTTTAGACTCAAGACTCCCTGAGTTCAACTCTCCCACCCATTTAGCTGGGTGATCTTGGGCATAAAATACCACTTATTTCCTCATCTCAAAATACCTTATTTGCCCACCTCTAAGGGGTATGATAGTATCTCTAAAGGCTACTAGAGGATTCAAATAAATGATGCATTATAAGCACCTTGTACAAAGCCGGGCACCATCCCAAAAGTTGATGGTTATCTCCTATTCCACTTTGGAAGGGTTTTAATCTCTTAAAAGAGTTATATACACTATAGAACATGTTTCACAAAAGAATGAACCTGTTCAAGAAAACATCCTAGAGACAATATGACCTTCAAATTACAGACTTAATAACCTCATCATGCTGCCTCTTTTCCTCGGGAAACCACTTAAGATATTAAAGGAGTTCCCTAATTGATAAAAATTATTTCACCCATGCCAGCATTCTATGCCAGTATTTACTGACTACCTCCAGGGAGGTCAGTGAAGATGGGATTCAAAGAATCCCAAGTAGCAAGGCACAGCAGGCTATGGTTTCAACCAAGTATATTAATACAAAGGAATGCCTTTGGTGTGACTGGGAGCATGCCCAGAAGCACACTAGTAGGCAAGACAATCTATGGTCACTGATGGCCAGAGTTCAGTCCCAGTGCCTAGCAGTGCAAACGTGTTTAAGCTCTGGGTTTCTGTTTTGTAAATACAAGAACAGGCTTCCAGCTGCCCCCACAATTAAAAACCTTATCACTTGATTTTCTAGAACTGAAAACTTCAAGTGCTGAGAATCTATTTAGGGATTAAGTAAATGTGGGTTTCCCAGGTGTGTCTGTAGTAAAGAATCTGCCTGCCAAGCAGGAAATGTGGGTTTGATCCCTGGGTTGGGAAGATCCCCTGGAGAATGAAATAGGAATCCATTCCAGTATTCTTGCCTGGGAAATCCCATGGACAGAGGGGCCTGGCAGGCTCCAGTCCATAGGGTCATATAAAGAGTTGGACACAACTGAGTGACTCAACAACACAGGCAAAGGTACAGATATGTTTTAGCTTTCAAAATTATAGAACAAGCATCTGAAGATTGGGGTTCAGGTAATTTACATTAAGTGACATCATGAAAGAAACAGCTGTATTAACAGGAATAACGCACAAGAGTATAGATTATTTGAGTGTTCATTTCCTGCACAGATGGGTTGAAAATGACTCAACACTGTGCTCAGACCTGAGAAAACACCTGACATTCAAGGGTATCTTCATATTGAAACACTAAATTGAATAGTTAAAAAATGAAAATCAGGATCTTTCCCCACAAAACCAAAGCAAGATTCCTATTAAAAGCCAAGTTGTCCATAGTTCTGATTAAAAGAAACAGGTGACAGATGGCTAGACACCAATTCCCTGACCCTTCAGACACCAACGTGTGCCTGCCTTCCTGCTTTCCTAGCAGGTGTGCTGCGGGCACAGGCAACGTAGGGACAGACGTGTAGGCAGAGGACATTCCTACACCAGGAATTCTCATCTTCAAAGACATTCAACCAACCCCGTGACTTCTAAAGTTAACGAAGGGACAGGAAGACTGGCTTGTTTACCTGCCAACCGGTTTTTAAAGACAACATCCTGTCTTCTGGAGCTGTACTCTAACACTGTATTCTAATTGCATGAAGTTCATCTCATATGCCACACTGGTAAGAGTATTTGAACCAAACAGATACATATACGACTGTATTCCCTCAAGGTGTTTAAAGTTACATTGCCTGAACTATACCCCTTACTGTAGTTTATTTCAATGAAATCTAAACATGTTAGGTATTGCTGTCAAAAAACTGTATGTAAAACCACTGCTCAAGTAGGAAGAACCCTGGACCTGGTGAACTGATTATACTAAATTGTCACTATCTACTTAGGCTTAGTTTTCAAATCTATAAAAATAAATTAGGTAACTTTTAGCTGTGATTTTCAATTCAGGTAGAAAAGGTAACTGCATTGAAAACTCTGCCCACCCACAAATAGGGATCCACATTTATCCAATAATGGTCGTAAACATACAGGCAATACTGCCACCCAGTGACCTGTCAACTCAAGAACGGAACGACCATGTTACTGAACATTAAGGACTTTTCCTACTTCCTGGACTTGCCCAAACTTGCTGATTTCAGTTTACTTAAATGCAGAAATACAAATGCCTCAAAAAGTCCAAAACACTTAAGAAGTTTTATTGAAAACAATAAAATACAGAAACACCATATTCTCATTTTAAAGTAAAACTGACAGCATCTTCCAGAACTTTCCTAGTATTCCACCTTTCTTATCACTATTTAAAAAACAAAGCCAAGTCCCAGATCCAAAATAATCAATGAACCTGCTGGTAAATATTCTTCTTATGGTTAGAGCTACCACCCTACTTTCTTTTTTTTAATTGGACATTTGCACCTTTTCCAGAATGAGTAGCAATTTTTGATTAGTATCTGTAAGAACTGGACTTACTTTCTCCATATTAATTAAAAAACAAAACCACACACACCCTAATCAAACTCAGAGGAAATATACATTTGTTCATTAAAGCTCACCTGCTTTAGATAACCGTTTCTCATCACACATTAGCATAGTAAGCCAATGTTTGATCCATGCTGTAAAAGTTTTACAAAATGAAAAGACCTGTTAATTCCCGAGGGAAACCTTAAGGCAAAAACAAAAACCTTACCCTACAAAAAGGGAAACAAAGCAAGTCATGGGGCCTGTGGAGACGGCTCAGATGAGTAAGCACCACAAGGATGAAGAAAATTTTTGTACAAACGAATGCGGGTTTAAAGAGGTGCACTGAACATCCATGTTTCCCGCAGAAATGATGATCGTGTCAGATAAAATGACTCCTGAAACAAGTTCTGCCTGGATTTCAATTAAACAGAATCCTGCTAGTTCTCTCCTACATAAAGCTGTGGTATCAGAGCCTTGTTCAGAGAGCTCTTCCTACTGTTCACTATACAGACCTGGATCCCAGGCCTGTCCAACACCCCTACAGAGGACAGTGTAAGTGTGTGTGTGTCCTTTGGAAAACTGTCATCTCTTCTTCACCTCAACACTGGGCCTAACTCCAAATTCCAGGCAGTCACTTCCTCTTTATGAGCTGTAGCAGAACTAACTTTTTATCTGGAGACTTCTTTAAGGCTACAAATGTTACAAGTTGGTCCCATTAAACAATGACCTAGAGGCAGCTGACATGGTGTGAATCAAACACGTGCATGTTTCAACAGAACACAGTTTACATTCATCTCTAAATCTGAGATTAAGAAACTAGTAGCTGGTTTCCAACTGGTTTCAATACTGGTTTGAAGTCTGAATAATTTTACTGTGTAGACATTAAATATTTTGTTTAAATATTAAACATTAAATCTTTTCCTGACTATCCAGACAGAAATAGAAAAAGCAGGAACTACAGGCAGAAGAAACAGTCTAGTTAACAGACTTGTGACTTCTACACCATCTGTAACAAGGGGAGGGACTTCGGCATGGGTTTCAAAATTGCCTGGGAGCTGCCTCCTAAAGTCACCTCTACTTGGCATAAACCATTTTTTTCTACACAAGGTATGTGATTCCTACAAAAGAAAAGAAACCCAGAAAACAAAACAAAAAGAACTGGGGTGGTCTCCTGCTGTCTGATTAAAGGGCCAGTATTACACTCATTTAATAAGTTATAGTGGGTATTCTGTAGCACTAAAGGGACGGTCACTTTACTTTGTACTACTGAGTCCTTGCCACGCAGAAGAGCTGTTCCTGAGAAAAAAAATACTTCAATCCTGGTTACTCTCAAGAGGACACCCTGAGCCTGGGTAGTGTCCTCCGGATGATGATTTCTGGCTGGCAGGAAGCTATTCTCTAGTAACTTCTAGGCTTACTGCACAAAGAGTTGAAGCACCAGGCAAACTGGCTATTTCAGTAAATCTCAATGTCACTTGCATGTGCTCAGTTAATTATTCAACCTTTCCTAAATTAACATTAAAAAAAACCAAAAACAACTTGCTTCTACAGGCACATTTCTTTAACTACTGAAATAATATGCTGGGCTGAGCTGATACGGCACTTCCTCAGGATGACTTAAGGAAGCTTCTCCCAGAGCCAGTTCACACACTGGTTACCTCACAATCTTCTAAACTATCACTCAAAGTCAATTAGGCTGTAAACATCACTGAAGAGCTGGGTTTATGGATTAGGGAAACCGAGGAGCAACAGTAGCACACGGCAAAACAAGCCTCGGAGGAAAAACCTTTTCTTTGTATTTTCCATTGCATTGTCAAGAGGCAAGGAGGGGAGCCACAACACTACTGGCTATTTAATCAATAAAGCTACACTGAACTGACAACTAATATACAAGTTTCAGAGCCTCTGTTAAATTCCCCAGCAATAGGCCTAAGCTACTGTCATCCTCCTCCTCCCCAGTAATATCTAGTTACCATTATAAACAGAGCTCATTTATCTGAAGTTGTGGCTCAACTGTCAGGGCACACTTGTAGTAGGGAGAGCACTCTTTTTTTTTAATGCATCTTTTTCAGCTCAAGTGTCTGAATATTCTCCAAGTATCTGAATGACTTAGATGATGTGACAGATGACTTAAAAGTCACATACAGCTTCTACACTCAACTCTGCAGAATGTACTCTCACATTCCTTTAATAAGCCCCCTAGAAAACTGCTTTTCCCTTGAGACAAGTTTCCTTGGCAAGAAGTTGAAGTTCAAGAAATGGCTACCCAAAATCAAGAGTCCCACCCCAAATCACAGGTGGAGATATTACACCCGTTTCAAAACTTTCAAGTCCCTATACTGTACAAGCAGGCTCATGACTGAACACATAAGCTCTGCAACATGACAACTTTAGTGTAGAAACTGGTTTCTAGAGTTCCATCTCCTCTTCTGTGCAAGCAGCTGTCTCCAAACTATTGTAAACAGGCAACCCTGTTGGCCGAGGTTCCAAGAACAGTTCAGTTCTTTGAGGAAAGGCAGTGCCAGCAGCTGCGTGCTTAGTTTGGCTCTCTCCTGTGTAGTTCTTAGCATTAGATGACGGCTTTGGCTTATCAGAAAGGAGTTCAGGGAGAGGTTTCCAGAGCACAAGCTCCATGGAAGGACGGCTCCTAAGACAGGAAATACATATTTGTATCAACAACTTTACAAAGCAGAAATAAAAGACATACGTTGAAAAACTAATGTTTGCAAGCTAGTATATAAAAATTGATGGGAGGACTTCCCTGGTGGGCCGGGGGCTCCACATTGGGAAGACACTCCCAATGCAGGGGCCCGGGTTCCACTCCTGTTCAGGGAATTAGATCCCACATGCTGCAACTAAAAGATGCTGCGTGCCGCAACTAAGATC
>NW_011495054.1:11470820-11488365 GCF_000754665.1 Bison bison bison | reverse complement strand
AAAAAAAAAAAATCCAAAAATAAAAACCAAAAAAAAACCACGGATGCAATGTGATAAAAATAGGGAGAATTATGACAATCCAAACTTATCTTTACAAAGGCCACTCAAGTACATAAAATTTTAGAGTTCTGCACGCATTGTAAGCAAAGCAACTGGCTGCACTGAATGCTGTGATTAGAATATAAATGTTCAATATGAAACACAGAGGCCCTTGATTTAACATTATAGTTTCTTCTTAAATTGTGGTTAGTATTAGCAGACGTCGGTTTTTATCTTGTACTAAACCATTATAAATAAAAAGAAACACTGGCTAAATACACTAAAAATATCTCAGCAAGCCTTTTGCTTATTAGTACAGCTATGAAGTATATAATGCTTTGTGCAGTAAGCCACTATCTGTGTCTACCACCCCACAACCTATTTCATCTAGTGATGGTTTGATGGTTTCTGGGACCCAAGTGCAAGGCAAAATAAAACACAAACAATGAAGAACACCCCACAAAGGTTAGCTTCTGGAAAACTACCAAGAGCAGCAAGTGCTAATGCTTTACACTGGGGGGCAATGTGACCTGCTTACTCGTGGCTAAACTATTTACTCACCCTCAGGGCTGGGTAGTTAATTATAAGCTCAAGCTAGGAGGCTAATGCAAAACCCCATGAGCTAACATCCAGCAATAGGAGAAACCACAGTGTCTAAAGACAGTCATCTACCTAGTACCAGTGGGACTGGTAGCCTAAGAGAAGTTTTCAGATATCTGACACTTACTCTCACAGTACCAAGTCTACTGAAAGTCTTTTCTAGGAAACACCTACAGGGCACTTTATATCTTGCCTACTACAGTTGGCCCTCCATATCTGTGGGGTTTTGATTTGGACCATTTTATATAAGAGATGTAAGCATCCCTGGATTTTGGTATCTGTAGGGGTCCTAGAAGCAATCCCCCATGGATATTGACAGACAACTGTATTTTACAGAGTAAGGGACCATCTTGAGACCATCGAAGTCCAAGGACGATGATTAGTCATTATCATGAATTACAGGCTACCATTAGTTTTATGTTAATGGGGCCCAGGCTGCTTTGCTTTTTAGGTTCTTACGCTTGCTTTCATTTCCTCTGTCTCACAGTGAGATACAAATATGAGCTCTAGACTGTGGCCTCTGTGATAACTTTTTTGACTGCTGGTAAACTTTTCACTTTTTTCCAAGGTCTTAATGGTGGTCCAAGATAACTGAGAGAGCCACGTAAACAGGTAGTTTTCAAGTGTGCTTCTTACAACCTATCACAGTAATTTGAGAGAATGGGTTCTTTCTTGCCAATCCTCCCATTCCCAAGTATTAGACTATGGGTGCATTTCCGGACTTCAAAACAACCCAGGGGTAAATAGGCAAGGCAGCCACTCCTGTGAACTTCCAAATCCCACTTGCACAGCATTCTGCTCACCCCAATGAACTAAGAAAAGGTCTCCAACCTGGGCTAAACATAAAGCCTACTGAGCTTTCACTTAGTTGGTGATCAGGAAGTGTTTAGAGACATTGGTTCTTCCTTTTAAGATCATAACAGGGGACTTCCCTAGTGGTCCAGTGGTAAAAAATCTGACTGCCAATGCAGGGGACATGGCTTTAATCCCCTGGTGCAGTATTTCACAAGCTGAGGGTCAAGCCCATGCAACGCAAACACTGAAGCCTGTGCACCCTAGAGCCTGTGATCTGCAACAAGAAAGCATCACAACTGGAGAGTAGCCCCAACTGCTGCAACCAGAGAAGGCTTGTGCACAACAATGAAAACCTAGCACAGCCAAAAACACATTTAAAAGAATTTTTAAAAAAGATCAGAGCTGAATGGAAACGAGAAACCAAAACTTACATGGACTCAATCATCTTTTTTGTAAAGATTTCATCAAATTCCCTCTTCAAACCTGTTTTCATGGTATCAGAAAGGACAAGGCTGGGGAGACGGTTAATATTTCTGTCAGCTTCAACTTCTTCATCTTCGTCAATTATTCTAAACAAAGGCAGATGCGAAGAAAAAAAATTATTTGGTTAAACATATATTCTATTAATTGGACAAAATTTTTAAAATAAAAAAGGATAAACTCAACAGGTGCTACAGCAAAAGGTTAAGTAAAGTATGAAACTCTACTTTGGAGAGAAGGAAGTATATACACAAGAGCTACATTTGACAAAAAAGATACCAAATTTGAAGGCTAAAACCCTCATAAACCAAAAAATTAATATTCAGAGATAGTAAATGAAAATATTTAGTACAGTTCTATGAAAAACGCTTACTTTAACATTTAAAGTGCATACTTTAATCTTCTTGATTTTTATCGTTTGACAGGCTTAGGATTAAGGAATCACCAGATGATGAATTAGACTAACTTGAAAGAGAGGAGATGTTACACAGGGACAACAAGAAGCCAGACGGATATGCTGTCCATTTACCTGTCCTCAATTTCCTGAAGCCTCCTTCGGGCAACTTCACACTGTGGTTCCCCCGTTGTCTGATCCATCTCTTCACAAATAACATCTAACATGCCAGGTGCAGAAAGGCCACTAGTGCATGGATTTACTCCATGACCCTCTATATCCTGATGTGCACAAAGAATCCAGTCGTTAGGACCAGCACAGAGCCCTGCTTCAGTTAGCCTTTTCTTTCTTACTGGACAACTGAAAAAAAAAAAAAATCAATGAAAATCCTGACTGATACAAATGAAACATGTATCACCACCATTGCTAATAAAATTCTGCTATGAAAAAAACTCTTAACTTTTGACAGTATGTGATTACAAGATGGAAAATCACGCATTTTCTTTTCTGTCATTCTCACAGCCACCCTGAGATGTTTCCCTTAACATCTGTCAAATTAGGTTGCACCTGCAAGATTTTGCCTTTCCAGATTAGAAGCGTTTGATATGAGAACTTAAGAGTCATTCTTACTTACTCAGCTCTGGAAAGGTCAAGTGGAAAGTAAAGAAACCAAGAATCACAAAGTAGCGATTCAGGGCCAGCCATACTTTTTCATACTGCTGCTGCTACTGGGCATATGAGGAGGTGGTCTGCAGGCATCCTATATTCCCTTAGGGCAAAAATACATGCTTCATCAGGTCTGCAGCAAGTACGACAGGTGCAGGTGACACTGCTCATTTCTTGGTTCTTGCCAAAAATGGTAGAGGCTGTCATTTGCTCTATGGGTCCCTTCCTAATGGGGTGCACTTTTCTCCCAGCTTGCAACATAAACTATCTTCACTTTCTAGAAAATTTTACATTTCACTGAGACCATAAGAGTTCAATTCAGATTACTCTGCACATGTGGAAACAACAATGTAGAAAACTAAAGTGCCCCCTCTAAAGTGTCACATAAGGTGAGTTGTATTTTGGGCACCAGATTCCAGAGACAGGTGCTGTATCCTCTATGCTTTTCATAGAGGATTCTCACTAAAACCTGCCTTGTTAGGGAAGTTCAACTGCTCAAGCTCTTAACGCATACTAGTATTTGTAAGCACTACAACATGCCCAACATTTAGTTGCTGTTTAGTCACTAAGTCATGTCCAACTCTTTTGCGACCTTATGGACTGTAGCCTGCCAGGCTCCTTTGCCCATGGAATTTTCCAGGCAAAAAACTGAAGTGGGTTGCCATTTCCTTCTCTGGAGAGCTTCCTGACCCAGGGATCGAACCTGTCTCCTGCACTGCAGGCCGATTCTTTACTACTGAGGGGTGTCCTGAACAGACAACCAGCCCTGCTCTGAGTATTTAGACCAAAAGTACGTTATTGCCTGGATATCACCAAGCACAATCTCAATCATATGTTTAGCTTATTATTAGTTTTAACTCATAAGTGAGTATTAAGAATGTCTCTCCATAAATTAAACACTTCTTTAATACTAAGCTTATTATTAGTTTTAACTCATAAGTGAGTATTAAGAATGTCTCTCCATAAATTAAACACTTCTTTAATACTAAGCTTATTATTAGTTTTAACTCATAAGTGAGTATTAAGAATGTCTCTCCATAAATTAAACACTTCTTTAATACTAAGCTTATTATTAGTTTTAACTCATAAGTGAGTATTAAGAATGTCTCTCCATAAATTAAACACTTCTTTAATACTAAGGTATGCGATGTTCTGGAAAGCAGAAGAAAAAGTTATACACATTAAGAAATCATCTAAGAAGGAGCAGAACAACTTTATAGAGATCAATGATGATTAAGTACCAGAGAAAATGGGACATAAAAGACTTTAAAGTTCTGATAAGAGCCACTGAAGTGGCAAGCAGGCAACACACTTCTGGGCGTTCGACATCCAACTGTCCAGTCCCTTATCCTCTCAGGGCCTCAATCTCTCCATCTGCAAATTAAAGATGGTTAACTTTTAAAGCCAATGATTTTTACACTTCAAAATTTTTATTTATGACATTAGAATTATTTAATAATCTCCTAGGAAACTTCCCTGGTGGCTCAGACAGTAAACAATCTGCCTGCAATGCAAGAGACCTCAGTTTCATCCCTAGGTCAGGAAGATCCTCTGGAGAAGGGAATGGCCCACTCCAGTATTCTTGCCTGGAGAATTCCGTGGACAGAGGAGAGTCTTGGGCTACAGTCCGTGGGGTCGCAAAGAGTTGGACGTGACTAAGCAACTAGCACTTCCACACTTTCAAAAGATAAAAGCAAAGAGGTCCTTGTGCATCCACAGCAATCCCAAAGCTATACAGAACATAAATGTTGTCTGGTCTAGAGGTTTTTTATTTTAAATTTTTTGGCCATGCCACATGACACGCAGGATTTTAGTTCCCCAATCAGGAATCAAACCCACGCCCCCTACATTGGAAGCATGGAGTCCTAACCACTGGACCACCAGAGAAGTCTCAGATTTTTAAACTGAGGCAACTTTCAAATCTACTGTCTTGTAGGTTTATTATCAACCTGGTGAGAAAATTAAAAGTTTCTGTTGGCAAAAAAAAAAAAAAAAAAAAAAAACACACAAAAGGTCAAAGACAACAAATCTGGGAAAAACACAACATACATAAAAAAGACCAATAAGTCAATAAAAGATCTGCAGAAACATAAAGAATTCACCCAAAATGAAACACAAATTGCTTAAAAGGAAAAGAGGTTCAAAATTGTATATAATTTACAAAACTTAAAAGTGATCTAATTTAATTATAAAATGCTTGCACTCATAAAAATACATATAATAATTATAAAACAAAAATCCATGAAAGTAATATTCAAAATACAGAATGCCATCAGCATCCCTATATGGTACTCTATTCCCTCCTCCCCGTAAGTACACACTGCTGCTGCTAAGTTGCTTCAGTCGTGTCCAACTCTGTGTGACCCCATAGACGGCACCCCACCAGGCCCCGCCGTCCCTGGGATTCTCCAGGCAAGAACACTGGAGTGGGTTTCCATTTCCTCCTCCAATGCATGAAAGTGAAAAGTGAAAGTGAAGTCGCTCGGTCGTGTCCGACTCTTAGCGACCCCATGGACTGCAGCCTACCAGGCTCCTCCGTCCATGGGATTTTCCAGCCAAGAGTACTGGAGTGGGGTGCCATTGCCTAAGTACACACAGTCTTTTATAATAACCACGTCATTTTAAAAAATATACATTATCATGTATGTAAATATGCAATATTAAAAGTTTTCAGTTCTGCCTGGTTTTGACCCTTATATAAGGAATTATACTGAATATGTATACATTTGTGCTATGTTTCTTTTGTTCCTACTATGCTTATAAGACACATCTGGGTTGGTAAGTGTGGTTCAGTGTTTCTTTTTCGCTGAACTGAACTCAGCAAAAATTTATTATGTTCAGATACTGTTAAGGGACATTCCAATTTTGAGCCATCATGAACAAGGATGCCATAAACTTTCTTGTACATGTCTTCCGATGAGCATGTGTAGTCAAAAAAAAGAACTGCTGGGTAAATGGGTATGTGTGCCTTCAACTCATTCAAAACTGCTTCCCAAAGTGTTATAGCAATTTACATTCTTATCCAATAGTGTCTGTGAGTTCCTGGTGCTACAGAACCCTCCAATATCTGGTAGTGGAGTACTTTCTCACTGTGCTTTTAATATGCATTTCCCTAAAGACTGATGAGGTCGAATATCTTTTCATTTGTTTGGTAATTTTGATATCCTCTTTAGGGGATGTCTTTTACTCATTTTCTTTTTTAGACATGCAGTATTTTCCCTATCAGTTAAGAGGTGATCAAAAAGTTTGAAAATACAATTCTGATGAGAAGATGGAGAAACACACATTCCCAAAGTTTAAAGGAGTATAAATTGCCAACAACTTGCTTAAAATTCAAAATGCATACATTTAAAGATTGAGCAATTTCCCAGCTAGGAATCCATTTATCTAATTACAAACACAAAGAACTTAAGACCAGGTCACTTTAGATTTGTTAGTATTAAAATCCATCACGGGGAGACTGGTTAATTACCTATTCCTAGCCTTACAACAGAATTCAACTCAACTGTTGAAAAAGAAATGAGATAGAACTCTATGTGTCCATATGCAACAAGTTACAGGATAGTAAAACGAAAACACCAGTGTTGCAGTGTTAACAGTATGTTACTAATAAATGTAAAAAACCAGAATTATACAGCTATAAACGTGCACATTTTTACATTATCTTCCTTAAGGGGAAACAGGCAATAAGGATAACCCTCTGGGGAGAACTGGGAGCATAAAATTTTGCCTTCTGCTAATTTTTAAAAATTTTGTGCATGTAATAATACTCATAGGCCTCAAAGTTCAAACATGACAATCGCTTATGCCTTAAGAAGCTTCCCTCTGACCTGCCCAGCTCACTGCTCTAAAAGGCAACCTGTGTTGTCAGTTCCTTGGGCCTCCTTTCAGAGACACCTGATGTTCCACCTTTTCACTTAAAAACAAATAGTTATGGATATAAAATAGGTTAAATTAAGTGACCGTTAAGTGACTAAAAAAGCACTTGAAACTTACTCATCCTCCTCCTCCTCCTCTCGCTTGTGTTTCTTTCTACAGTGAGTTGAAATACTGTTAAAACAAACAAACAAACTCAGTCAGTTGAGAAATTTACTGAGCTGGTACTTTCAGCATCCACTTTCAGGCTCCGATAATCTTGCCCACCCCACTACTATCAGCTCTCCCCTCCCTTGTCCTGTGGTATGGATATACAGGTCACACGGTCAGTCAGGTAAAGTGTTGGCTGGTCCTGACAAAAATCACACTGAAAGCTAAATTCATTCGGTCAAGACTGGGAGAGATAAACTGGGGCGACCAGCGTAGGGAAAACCTATCGGGGAAAGCACCATGGTGAGCACTTTAGTTTATGATCCCACTAGAAGGACCCATTTCTCTCCCAAGTTGCGGATGAGGAAACTCAAGAGTCCGAGAGTCGCTTAAAGTTGCCAACAACAGCTGCCGGGCGGCAGTCCGGAGGGAGCGAGGCGTGTGCGCGCCCAGGGCAGCTCCAGGCCCGGGTCTGGCCGGCTCCCACCCCCGCACGCCCAGGGTGAGTACCTCTCCTCACTCCCGGCGCTAGCGCGCCGAGGTCGGAACCGGACCCCCGCGCTGTGCGACCTCCGCGATTTACGGCAACCGCCTGTGGGGCTATGTCTCCTCATCCTCAACTTGAGGTTGAAGAGCCCCCGCCAGGGTCGCGAAAAGGGTCAACTAGCCCGCGCCGGAGCCTACACCCGCCCCCGCCGCCCGCCGGTCTCCTCACCGTCCGCGCGCCGCGCTCCCGCCGGAGCTGCTCGGGGTGGCGCGAAGTCCCGGCCGCGGGGCCAGCTCGGCGCCCTCCGTCCCCGGCGGGAAGGCCCGACCGGCGAAGGCCGGCGGCGGCTGCAGGAAGTCCGAGCCACCGCTCAGGGGAAGGCCGCTAAACGGCCGGCCGAGCGCCGCCATCGCCGGGGAGACGAGGAGGCTGCGCCCACGGCCCCGGCCGTCCGCGTCCCCGGGCTCGGCAGCAGCGGCCACAGCGACTGCCGAAAGGTACCCGCCTCTGAGCCCGCTTCCCGACCCCACGTCACGCCTTCTAGAACCCTCCACCCCAAGCCGCCCGGAGCACGCCGGGATTTGTTGTGTGTGGCGAACTGCTAGCGCGAGGGCTGCTGGGAGCTGAAGTCCTTGAGGACTACAAACAAGATGGCTTGTCGTCTTCGGGGCTGGAGTATGGCCCTACCTAGCAGAGGTCCTAGGTCCAAATCCTCACTCGTCAAGTAACCTCTATATCTCAGTTTTCTCAGTAGTAAAACCCGAAAACAGTAGTACCTATGTTTTTAAGATTGACAGGAGAAGTAAATGAATTAAAACCTCTAGAGCCCTTAGACGGAGAAGGTGATGGCACCCCACTCCAGTGTTCTTGCCTGGAGAATCCCAGGGACGGCGGAGCCTGGTGGGCTGCCGTCTCTGGGGTCGCACAGAGTCGGACACGACTGAAGCGACTTAGCAGCAGCAGCAGCAGAGCCCTTAGAAGTTCTAAGTTAGAACACTTCTTGGCACATGTAAGTGTTAGTCGCTCAGTCGTGCCCGACTCTTTGCGACCCCATGGACTGCAGCCTGCCAGGATCCTCTGTTCGTGGACTTTTCCAGGCAAGAATAATACTGGAGTGGGTTGCCATTTCCTTCTTCAGTCTTCGGTGTTTTAATGTAAATGAAGTTGGTGACACTTTAGAGGAAACGGCATGGAAGATCAGGAAAACCCTCAGAGTTCTCCTGAGCGGTATTGGCAAGCCTTCCAGCCTCTCTCTGGGGGCATCTAGAGACAACTGCTTGCTAAAGGGCTAGCAGAGTTGGCCGTCCCAACCACCGATCACGACAGTTACTTCCCATCTCAGGAAACGGCACCATCGTCTAGTCTGAGTTGCTTATACCAAAGTCAATGCCCTTCAGTCAAAGACCACCAAGAACTCACACTTGTGTTGCATATGGACACACAGAGTTCTACTTCATTTCCATTTCAACTGTTGAGTGGAATTCTATTGTAAGGCTGTGTGTGCTTAGTAGCTCAGTCGTGTCCTACTCTTTGCGACTCCATGGGCCTGTAGTCCGCCAGGCTTCTGTGTTCATGGGGATTCTCCAGACAGGAATATTGGAGTGGGTTGCCATGCCCTCCTCCCGGAGATCTTCCCACCCTAGGGATCAAACCCAGTCTCCCGCATGGCACGTGGATTGATACTGTCTGAGCCACCAGGAAAGCCCCATTGTAAGGCTAAGTGTAGACAAATCTAAGTTTTTTTGTATATATTTGCAAGTAGGTAAATGGATTCCTAGGTGGAAAATTGCTGACAATGTTTTTAAAATAAACATGTTCAATACAATGAGATGCAATGCACCAAATGTTTGTGTCCATTGCACCTCATTGTATATTAACCCAGATGGAGTAGAACATGAGGTTAAAAACAAGAAGTCGGAAGAAGCAAACATCAGCAACGAGCATTTATTGAGCACTTACTTCCCTGGTGGCTCAGACGGTAAAGTGTCTGCCTGCAATGCAGGAGACCTGGGTTCAATCCCTGGGTTGGGAAGATCCCCTGGAGAAGGAAATGACAACCTACTCCAGTACTCTTGCCTGGAAAATTCCATGGACTGAGGAGCTTGGTAAGCTACAGTCCCATGGGGTGGCAAAGAGTCGGACACAACTGAACAAGTTCACTTTCACTTTCTTTCACCATGCTAGGGCACTGCTTCTCATTACCTCCACCACAACTCTGTACTTCCCTGGTGGTTCAGACAGTAAAGAATCTGCCCATAATGCAGGAGACCCAGGTTTGATCCTTGGGTCGGGAAGATCCCCTGGAGGAGGAAATGGCAACCCACTCCAGTGTTCTTGCCTAGAGAATCCCATGGACTGAGGAGCCTGTCAGGCTATAGTCCATGGGGTCACAAAGAGTCTGACAAAACTGAACGACTAACATACACGTGTGCTAGGGCACTGCTTCTCATCATCACCACTTTGCAGAATAAGAGGCTAAGATTCAGAGAGGTGAAGGACCAATCTCAAGGTCTCACAGTTCATAATGGTTGTTCTGGAAATGTTTGATTGATTCCAAAACTAGTTATATCATCACCGCTTTCTACAAGGAAATAGAAACTTTTCTTCCCCTGCTGAGCATCCTCCAAATGCATATTTGAGGGAAGATCCTTGCATTAGTCAGGGTTCTGCAGAGAAATAGAAACTACAGGATGTGTATGTATGTATGTATGTATGTATGTATATATATATATATATATATATAAAAGAGGAGATCTATTATTGGAATTGACTCACTTGGTTACGGAAGCCAAGAAGTCCCACCATCTGCCCTCTATAACTAGAGAACCAGAAAGCCAATGATGTAATTTAGTCTGAGTCTGAAGGCCTGGCAATCAGGGAGCTGCTGATGTGAGTCCATATCTGAGTGTGAAAGCCTGAGCACAAGGGCAGAAAATGGATATCTCAGCTCAAGCAGAAGGAGGGAGCCCGTTTGCCCTTTCTCCTCCTTTTTGTTCTATTAGGGTCCCCATGGCTCAGTCAGTAAAGAATCAGCCTGCAATGCGGGAGACTGCCTGCCATGCAGGAGATGCAGGTTTGATCCCTGGGTCAGGAAGATCCACTGGAGGATGAAATGGCAACCCACTCCAGTATTCTTGCCTGGGAAATCCCATGGACAGAAAAGCCTGGCAGACCACAGTCACTGGGGTTGCAAGAGTCGGACACGACTTAGCCACTAAACCACCACCAGAACCCCCAGTGGATTGGAGGATGCTCCCCGCATCAAAGAGCCATTTGTATTACTCAGTTCCCCAATTCAAATTCCAATCTCTTCCAGAAACATCCTTAGAGGCACACCCAGAAATATTTCACCAGCTATCAGGAAATCACTTAGCCTAGTCAAGCTGACACATAAAATTAACCATCACAATCCCTAAAAAATTGATGTTCCTGCTTTAAAAAATACAACAACCTCTATAGGACAGAGAAAAACCTATATGTTCAGGGCTTGCCAATGACATTCCAAATAGAGGACCCCCTTCTCAAAAGCAGCATCTGGGGGCCTCCCTGGTGGCTCAGTGGTAAAGAATCCGCCTGCCAGTGCAGGAGACACAGGTTCAGTCCCTACTCCAGGAAGATCCCAAATGCTGTGGAGCAACTAAGCCCATGAGCCAAAACTAGCACAGCCAGAAATGAATAAATAAAGTTATTAAAAAAAAAGAAACAAGGAAGAGTAAACTAAATACAAAGCAAGCAGAAGGGAGGAAGTAATAAAGATTAAAGCTGAAATAAATAAAGAATAGAAAAGGGACTTCCCTGGTAGTTCAGTAGTTAAGGCTCCACACTTCCAAGGCAGGGGGCATGGGTTTCATCCCTGTTTGGGGAACTAAGATCCCACATGCTGCTACTGAGACCTGGTGCAGCCAAATAAATAAACAGTTTTTTAAAAATCAAGAGAAATCAATGAAACGGAAACTTGATTCTTTGAAAAAGCTAACGCAATGTGACAAACCTTTAGCTAGACAGATCAAGAAACAGAAAGCAAAGACTCAAATTATTAAAATCAGGAATGAAAGAGGGAATTATAAGGGAAAACCACAAATACCTGTATGCCAACAAATTAGATAATTTAGATGAAATGGATACATTCATGAACAAATTAATAAAACTGATTCAAGAAGAAACAAATTTTGAATAGACCTATGATAAGAGACTGAATTAGTAATAAACAATTTTCCTACAAAGAAAAGACCAAGTCCACATGGCTTCACCAGTGAAGTCTACTGAATATTTAAAGAAAAATTGACACCAATCCTTCACAAACTCTTCCAGAAAATAGAAGAGGAGGGAAAATTTCCCAATCCATTATACAAGGCCAGTATTACTTTGATGCCTAAATCAGATGCTAACTAAAGAATGTCACTCATAATCTGGCTTTAAAAGGATTAGGTCATTAGCCACTGCAGTAGCTGACTTTCTGCCCTGAAAGAACTTCAGAGCAGAGATTAGGAATGAGGCACTCTGCTCTGGCAAATCTGGCAGAACAGGTCTGCAGATAAATAGTTTCAGGAAAGAATTTTATGAACCCAAACTCTTGCATCAAAGCACTAAAATCATTAACTAAGATACCTGTTTCTATTTTAAAATAGTACAATATTTAAATTTAAAAATCAATTGTATTTCTATACACTAGCAATGGCACACTACTCCAGTACTCTTGCCTGGAAAATCCCATGGACGGAGGAGCCTTGAAGGCTGCAGTCCATGGGGTCTTGGAGGGTCAGACACGACTGAGCGACTTCACTTTCACTTTTCACCTTCATGCATTGGAGAAGGAAATGGCAACCCACTCCAGTGTTCTTGCCTGGAGAATCCCAGGGGCGGCAGAGCCTGGTGGACGGCCGACTATGGGGTCGCACAGAGTCGGACACGACTGAAGTGACTTAGCAGCAGCAATAAATAATCTTGAAAATGAAATGAAAATCATTTCGTTTACAGGAACATCAGAAAGAGTAAAATACTTAGGAATAACTCTTAACAAAATAGCATCTGACTTTTACACTGAAATTATAAAACATTTGAAAGAAATTAAAGAATGTAAATAAATGAAAAGTCTGCCTATGTTCATGGATCAAAACACTTAATATTGTTTAATAGTTTTTAAATTAAAAAATTTTTTTTTTTTGCTGCACCCAAGACATGTGGGACGTTAGTTCTCTGATCAGGGATTGAACTCATGCCTCCTGCATTGGTAGGTAGAGCCCTAACCACTGAACCACTGGGGAAGTCCAATATTGTTGTTTTAATACTGAATACGCCCCACATTGATCTGCAGATTCAATGCAATCCTTATAAAAATTCTAGCTTTTTTTGCAGATATTGACAAAGTGATTTTAAAATTCATACAGAAATGCAACTGTTGTGTAACAAAGATTTTGGCCTTTATCTCTGATTCTGGAGAGTGTTTCTGTATCCTGAGAATTACCTGACTGATAGGTGTGTGTGTGTATTATGAGCTCTATGGATTATTCCTCAGTTTATGCTAATGAATGAGGTGATCCCAAAAGGGGGCTGGTCATCAAAAAGACCAGCTATGTGATTAGAGGGTTGGGGCTTTGAGCCAGCCTAGCACCCAGGGAGAAAAAAAGAGACTGAAGATCGAATCCAACCACATGGCCAATGATTCAGTCAACAATATTTACACAGTAGTTCAGTTCAGTTGCTCAGTCGTGTCTGACTCTTTGCGACCCCACCGACTGCAGCACACCAGGCTTCCCTGTCCATCACCAACTCTCGGAGTTTACTCAAACTCATGTCCATCGAGTCAGTGATGCCATCCAACCATCTCACCCTCTGTTGTCCCCGTCTCCTCCCGCCTTCAATCTTTCCCAGCATCAGGATCTTTTCCAATAAGTCAGTTCTTCAAATCAGGTGGCCAAAGTATTGGAGTTTCAGCTTTAACCTCAGTCCTTCCAATGAATATTCAGGACTGATTTCCTTTAGGATGGACTGGTTGGATCTCCTTGCAGTCCAAGGGACTCCCAAGAGTCTTCTCTAGCACCACAGTTCAAAAGCATTAATTCTTCGGCTCTCAGCTTTCTTTATAGTCCAACTCTCAACATCCGTACATGACTACTGGAAAAACCATGGCTTTAACTAGACGGACCTCTGTTGGCAAAGTAATATCTCTGCTTTTTAATATGCTGTCTAGGCTGGTTTTACACAGTAAAACCCCAGTAAAAACTGGATGCCAGAGCTCATTGGAGCTTTCTGATGATGAACACATAGATATGCTGGAGGATGAAGCACTCTGAATGCATAGGGAGAGGTCATGGAAACTGCACTCAAGAACACCCCTCCTCCCCACTACATCTTATACTAGACATAAGATGTACCCTTTCTTCTGTACCCTTACAACACAGCTGTAATCAAAGTATAACTTCCCCTCAATTCTGGGAATCATTCCAGTGAACTGTTGAACCTAAGAGGTGTCATGGGAACCTCCTGGATTTGTGGCTAGTCTGTCATAAGCATAGGTGACCCCACTTGACGCTGGCATCTGAAATAAGGGAAATCTTGTTTGACCCAATCCTGTGCCCTTAAACCTGGTGAGTCTGATGCCAACTGTAGATGGTTAGTGTCAGAATTACACCGCAGTATTGCACTCCTGTCAGAATAGCAAGGGACCCGGAAAGCCAAACAATCTTATAAAAGAACAACAGAGTTAGTGAACTCAGCCTCTCTTCTATGATGAGAAAAACACACGGGGTTCTGAGTTGCTGCCCAGACATTTTACAGGGTGATAACCCTGATCACACCCAGAGTCTGAACATCTAGATAAGGACTTGAGTTTGGGGTGCTTGCTGCTCAGTTCTCACTTTGCTTTTCCCAGGGCACCTTTTAAAGTAACCACTTAAGAGTTAAGTGGTTAAGTAAAAAATTAGTGATCTCCACACCAATTACTTTATAAGTAATAAGTGCTTGCTACCCTGCTCTTTGAGGCTTCCAAGGTGGCTCAGTGGTAAAGAATCTGCCTTCAGTGCAGGAGATGTGGGTTCGATTCCTGGGTCAGGAAGATACCCTGGAGGAGGACATGCAATCCACGCCAGTATTCTTGCCTGGAGAATCCCATGGACAGAGGAGCCTGGAGGGCTACAGTTCATGGGGTCACAAAGAGTCGGACACAGCTGAGCAACTGAGCACATATACCCTGCTCTCTATCTCCAGCTCACTCCTGAGGTGAGACTGAGGGTTGCCCTTCCCCCACTCATTATAAACCACCCCACCTCCCATCTGGGATCTATAAGTAAAAATTCTTGTAACTTACTTCCTTTGTGTGGGCATATTGAAACTTTGCCTTCAATCAAAATCACCCCATGAGTTTCACTTCCCCAAAGTGGGAGCTCAGATGCTGAGGGAACTACCTTGGTACCCCATGTGGTGTTCTGTGCCCCGTTATTCAGCAGATCATAATCTGCATATTCTTAATTCAATACACCATCTCCTCAGCACACGTTCCAATTTCAAAACAGCTACTCTGCTCTTCAAAGCCCTAATTTCTCCATCTGTGAAATGGGGCTGATAGTTCCTGCCTGAAAGGGCCCATTGGAGGATTCAGGGAGAAGGGGAGTATAATGTACTTATTAAATGCCCGTCCACCAGATCTCTTTGCCCTGCCCAGACATTCTTCCTCAGCTGCTGGCATCCTCCAGTTGCCTACTGAACATCTACAGGAAGTTCCAAGGACGCAAACCCAACCTGTTCAAATAGAGCTCAGTCCCTCCCTCAGCCCTTACCCCAAGCTGCAGCTCCTCTTCCCGGGTCAAGGCTTCTCCATCTCCCCAGTGCTCACACCAGGCACTTGAGGTCCCCTTACTCAGCCCTCACCATAGCCAATTACCTGCCAAGTCCTAATGGTCACACCTCCTAGAATGCTCTTGGATCTGTCCACTTACTGTCCCCTCACCACCACGTTGCCTTTGATCAGAAACTATGAGCTGTCAGCTCTACCCAAGTCTCCGGATGTGTCTCTTTCTCTAGTTGTCTACACCCTCCTGATCTGGCTGCTTCCTTCTGAACACCATCCCTACCCCTTCCTTGCTCCTGCTGTCACCTCCTTGCAATAAGAGTCTTCTTTACTTTCGTGCATGCCATTTTTCCTGCTAACCTACCAGAAAATGCTAATGCCTTCTAACCTTCAAGATTCAGCTTACCATGAGGCACCACCTCCAGGAAGCCTCTGTGATTCCACCTCTAACCCTTGGTCAAGGTTAGGGGCTGCTCTTCTCTGCTCCCACATCATTCTGTGCTTCCCACGAATATTTGGTGAGTGCATCGCCAGGCCTTGTGCTGAGCACTTCATGTCCATTATTTTATATCCTCTTCACTCTTGATGTCATATTTGTACTTTGTCATGATTAAGGCTGGTGCTATAGTTATGCTTGTTTTACAGATGAGAAAAATGTACTTAACTGCTCGAGGTCACACGGTAAGAGGAACTTCCAGATGCAAAACCCAGTTCTGTCTGAATCTCTGAAATCTGCGGTATCACAAGTAACCTAACTTCCTTCCTCAGTCCACCGGATAAGCTGTCTCATTTTTTAAAAAAACCATTGAATTGTACACTTTATTATTATTTTTTTACTTAAAAAATTTTTTTGGCCATACCACTTGGTATGTGGGATCTTAGTTCCCTGATCAGGGATCAAACTCATGACCTCCTGCATTGGCAGCACAGTCTTAACCATTGGATCACCAGGAAGTTCCTGAACTGTCTTATTTTTTACCTTACTGCCATCACCTCCTCTGCAAAAGCCTTTCTCGCTTCTCTCCTTTCGCCAGCTGACTTAGCTCTTTCTTGCTTGTCTGTTTCCATGGGCAGTCCCAGGGAAATTTTCTGTTAAAATCCCAGTTCCAGCTTCTCTTAAAAACAATCCAGAGATGGTCAACACAGCGTCTGAATCTCAGCATGGCAGCAAGGACTAGGGTCAAGTAGCATCTCCTTTTCCCCCCACAGCTTTGGGATGGGGCATGTTCTAATTCCTCCAAGACCTCACCCCTCTCTGATGGCAGCCCCTTCCACCACCAACGCTCTGTGTGTTTCCTGCCTGGAGCCCTCACCCCTCTCAACTCTCCTGACTTTCTCTTGCCTTCCGACTGCGGCCCCTAGAAAGGAAAAATGGTGTCGTCTCTTTCTTTTTTCATCTGGCCCCATCTGATATAACCAACATGTTATCAAAAGTGACAGAACCAAAGGAATTCTTTGCCAAAGCAAAGCTTTAGTCTGCTGCAGCTGTTTGTCCCTTGCCACTGAACACACTAGGTGGTCACTTAGCAGCATCTTTCTTTTTGCCTGCTGCTGTTGCTGCTGCTAAGTTGCTTCAGTCGTGTCCGACTCTGTGCGACCCCGTAGATGACAGCCCACCAGGCTCTGCCGTCCCTGGGATTCTCCAGGCAAGAACACTGGAGTGGGTTTCCATTTCCTTCTCCAGTGCATGAAAGTGAAAAGTGGAAGTGAAGTCACTCAGTCATGTCTGACTCTTCGTGACCCCATGGACTGCAGCCTACCAGGCTCCTCTGCCCATGGGATTTTCCAGGCAAGAGTACTGGAGTGGGGTGCCATTACCTTCTCCATTCTTTTTGCCTGATTGTGGTCAAACAGGAAAAAGCCCTTTAGCAATCATAGATTACTGGTCATATAACTCCCTCAACTGTGACAGGACTGCCCCTTGGCTTCTGTGGAGAAAACAGTTAACTCAGCTGCCCTGAGATTGAGTGAAGCTATAGTGAAGTTGCTCAGTCGTGTCCGACTCTTTGCAACCCCATGGACTGTAACCTGCCAGGCTCCTCCGTCCATGGGATTTTCCAGGCAAAAGTACTGGAGTGGGTTGCCATTTCCTTCTCTAGGGGATCTTCCTGACCCAGGGATTGAACCCAGGTCTCCCACATTGCAGGCAGATGCTTTACCATCTGAGCCACCAGGGAATCCCAAGATTGAACATCCTTAGAAAGTGCTGCTCACAAGGTTGGCCCTTGGTTGGTGCCTGGGAACTTGGATTTGGGGAGTTTCCCTGGTGGCT
>NW_011495054.1:11462512-11470720 GCF_000754665.1 Bison bison bison | reverse complement strand
GAATCTGCTTGCAATGCAGGAGACACGGGTTTGATCCCCGCGTCAGGAAGATCCCCCTGGAGGAGGAAATGGCAACTCATTCCAGTATTCTTGCCTGGAGAATTCTATGGACAGAGGAGCCTGGAGGGCTACAGTTCACGGGGTCAAAAAGAGTCAGACATGACTGAGCAACTAACACTTTCCCTATTTCCAGAACTGATAAGAGTGGTTCACTCTACCTAAGTTATTTGTACAACGTTGTTGTTCAGCCGCTCAGTTGTGTCCTTCTCTTTGTGATCCCATGGACTGCAGCACGCCAGCCTTCCTTGTCCTTTACTGACTCCCAGGGTTTGCTCAACCTCATGTCCTTTGAGTCAATGATGCCAACCAACCATCTTGTCCTCTGTCGTCCCCTTCTCCTCCTGCCTTCCATCTTTCCTAGCATCAGGGTCTTTTCCAATGAGTCGGCTCTTTGCATCAGGTGGCCAAAGTACTGGAGCTTCAGCTTCATCATCAGTACTTCCAATGAGTATTCAAGAGTTGATTTCCTTTAGGGTTGACTGGTTTGATCTCCTTGCAGTCCAAGGGGCTCTCAAGAGTCTTCTCCAGCACCACAGTTCGAAAGCATCAATTCTTTGGTGCTCAGCCTTCTTTATGGTCCAACTCTCACATCTGTACATGACTACTGGACCTCTGACTATATGGATCTTTGTTGGCAAAGTAATGTCTCCGCTTTTTAATATGCTGTCTAGGTTTGTCATAGCTTTTCTTCCAAGGAACAAGTTTCTTTTAATTTCATTGCTGCAATCACCATCTGCAGTGATTTTGGAGCCCAAGAAAATAAAGTCTGTCACTATTTCCATTCCCCACCCCCACCCCCATCTATTTGCCATGAAAAGATGGGACTGGATGCCATGATCTTAGTTTTTGTTGTTCATGCAAGCAATGTAGTTTATGCTGAATACCTGTTTTCTTTCTGGAAGTTGAATTTTGGCACATGCTAAACAAAGAGTGCTTACATAACCAGCACTCAAGAAAAACTCTAGGGACTGAGTCTCTAACAAGCCTCCCCTGCAGACAGCAGTTTCACACTTTCGTTGTCACAGCTTGTTGCTGGGGGAATTCAGTGTGTTTTCTGTGACTTCCCTGGGAGAGGAACCTTGGATGCTTGTGCCTTGTTTTGGTGGGACTTCATCCCATGTGCTTTTTCTCTGTGCTGACTTTAGCTTTGTATCCTTTAGCTGTGATAAATCGTAGCCATGAACAGGACTATATACCAAGTCCTGTGGGTTCTCCCACTGAGTCAGTGAAGCTGAGGGTGGTCTCGGGGACACCTGACACAGGTTATCTCTGCTTGTCTGGATCCCACTTCCCTGAGGCCTTCTTCCCTGGTTCCCACAGTGGGGAGTGATCGTCCCCTAGGCCCAGTGAAGCTGTATCAGCAGACTTTGGAAACGGGGTCTTGGATCAAATCCTGCTTCGGCTGGCACGGTGCAGGCCCAGGTACGTGGCCCCTCTTGTAAAGATTGGTCAGTACCCATGGCTGGTACTTAATCATGGCTGGTTTAACCTCCCTAAGAGCACAGGCTTTGCAGGCAGACCTGGGTTTGAATCCCTGCTCTTAATTCTCTTACTTTCTGTGATCTTGTCTCTTCATCTGTAAAATGGGTGGAATTGGGTTTAATTTGATGGAATCATGCAAAGTACTGCCCATAGTGCCTGGCACACAGTCACTGCGCAGCAAATGGGAACCTTTATCATTGTTTTGGTTGTCGGTATTGAAAGTCCTCTCCCCAAATAGACAGGAAACATCTCACTGTTTTTTGTTACTTTCTCAGGTTCCAGCATTCTCTTACACAAACTAGGTGCTTGAAACTAGTCATTGAAAGGATAATATTTTACTCTGTAGCGAAAGGCATGAGTTTGTTGCAAAATAAAAACCACAGAAGTCATTACCATTTAAAAAATCACCTTTGAGTGATTACATGCCATGCACGGTGCTAAACAGTTTGCATAGACAATTCATTCCATTTACTCTTTACAACCTTGTGAGCGCGGTGCTATTATCTTTATCCCCATTTTTGTTTTGGCCGTTGCGCTGGGCATTAGAAGAAAGCCAATAGGAAGGCCAGCCACTCATACTCCTGTGGGCTTTCACATCCACCGGGAGTTCTAAAGGAACCTACTGAATTATTGTGTAGGTGTGATTTTGTTCATTTTTTGGCCACACCGTGTCATGTGGGATCCTGGTTCTCTGACCAGGGATCAAAACTGCACCCCCTGCCCCTGCATTGAAAGCGCAGCCTCAATCCCTGGACCGCCAGGGAAGCCGCTATCATCACTGTTTTGAAGATGAGGAAATGAAGCTTAGCACAACTGTGGACTCATGCAAATTAGCGGCAGAGCTGGAATTCAAACCCAGGCATATTATTAATAATCTACTGAGGCTACTGTAACGAAATACCACAGACTGGGTGTCTTAAACAACAGAAGTTAATTTTCTCATGGTCTGGAGGCTAGAAGTCCAAGATCAAGGTTGCCATCAGGGCCAGTTTCAGTAGGTTTATAGACAGTGGGCATCTCCCTGGCTTTCTGTTGGGGCCTTTCCCTGTGCATGACTGTGAAAAGACTGAGCAAGGAAGCTCTCTGGTGTCTTTTCTTGTAAGAACACTCATCCTGTCAGATCAGGGCTTCACCTTTACAACCTCATTTATCCTTAGTTACTTCCCTAGAGGCACCATCTCCAAATACAGCCCACAGTGTAAGTAGGGCTTCAACATACAAATTTTGGGAGCCATGTTCTGTCCATAACACCAGGTTCGTCTGACACCAGAGCAAACGGTCACAAATCACTCAACCCCTTGACTTGTTCTACCATTACATTAGGAACCATGTGGGGCTGGGAGGCAGGTGCTTAATTTCCTTCCCTCGGTCAGAAATGTTAACCCAAGTGGGACTGCTAAGCTTTCAGAGGTCCTGAAGCATCCCTCTAGAGGGCTTTGTCAGGGAACACTTGAGCGGGCTTCTGGATTGAGAAGTTCGGCTACACTTGGAGTTTAGACTAAAAGGGAAAGAATTTGGAAGAGAGGGGAAACCATGTCTCAGAGATAAAGTCTTTTCTTTTTTAAAAAATTGCTTGCCTGGCTGCACCCAGGTCTTAGTTGCAGCATGCAGCTCATTTGCCTCAAGGTTCATTTGCCTTTAGAAAGATCCATAAATCCTGAAATGTTAACTGAGTATAACTGGATTCACAAGATATAAATTCACAAGACAGTGATGAGGGATATTTGGTTGTGCTAGGCAAACTTGTGGTTTCAACATGCGGGATGGTTTCCTAACCGGAAATTGAGCTCAGGCCGCCTGCATTGGAGGCACAGAGTCTTGGCCCCTGAACCACCAAGGAAATCCCAGAAATATTCTTTTCTATCTATTCCCCTGATCAGAAATGGTTTGCTGGGAGGCCTTTCCAGCCAATGGCAATAGGTAAGGGGAAGTTTCTTTGAAGTGCTGCCAAAAATGTCATTCGAAGCAAATTCGTTGATCTGATTTCTTTTTGTGGTCAGATAGTTTCAGTCTTGATCTTTGTTCTGAGGAAGGATGGAAAATTGTCTACAGCATATTTCGAATATTCCTTTCGTTTCCTTCTTAGCAGAAGCACCCAGTCTAATCAGGACTTTTTGCTTGCTTTGTAATTATTTACTTAAAGGACTTCCTGTGCATGTTCAGACAAGTAACTCATTCTTCTTGTAAATTATGAGGGGCTTGGAGATTGTACTGATATTCCTAAATACCATTAAGCCAGACAGCTGCTGTGGTTCATTTGCCTTTAGAAAGATCCATAAATCCTGAAACATTAACTGAGTATAACCGGATTCACAAGATATAAATTCTTAAGACAGTGATGAGGGAAGATGCAAAAGAACGCCAGTTTTTCTTTAAAAAAATTTTTTTTTAAATTTATTTATTTGGCTGTGCCGAGTCGTACCATGCAGGATCTTTACTTGCAGCATATGGGATCAGTTCCCTGACCGGGCCTTGATCCCGGGCCTCCTGCCTTGGGAGCGCAGAGTCTTAGCCACTGGACCACCAGGAAAGCCCTAGGAGCTGCAGTTTTAAGCTCTAGGAGTAATATTTAAACCTTGGTTCAGAACCCTGAATTTTTTTCATTTATAAACAAGCAGTTCTAAGAGTTTGAATGCTGTTTCTCAGAACTTTCTATTTTAATCTTCCTTGATCTAGAGACTTAAAATTTTTTTTTCTTCTGGAAATGAATCAACTTTAAACTGAATTTCCAAAGATCACAAAGGGGAGAGAAGCTGCTTCGGGTGACAGGAGAGCAGTTGTCCAGGAACAGATTAAAAACGCTCTGCTCCACCAAGGTGGAGCTGAAAATGTGCTCGGTGTTTCATACCAGACTAAGTCTTGGTAAAATTATCTGTATTTCATGTAGATGAAATGCATTTATTTAAGTGTGGACCAAAGAGACCTTTAGGCAGTTTGCATGGTTTCAAAGTGGAATTCCCTGAAAGACATACTAACAAGACTATTTGTGAAGGTCATGCCTTTGGAAGGAAGATGTGGTTCTAGAGCAGAGGGTAGTAAACCTGTTTCAAATCTAACCCACTGCCTGCTTAGTAAATAATATGCTATAAGGGCTTCCCAGGTGGTGCTAGTGGTAAAGAACCTGCCTGCCAATACAGGAGATGTAAGAGACGTGGGTTCGATCCCTGGGTTGGGAAGATCCCCTGGAGGAGGGCATGGCAACTCACTTCACTATTCTTGCCTGGAGACATCCCCATGGACAGAGGAGCCTGGTGGGCTACAGTCCATAGGGTCGCAAAGAGTCGGACGTGACTGACGCAGCTTAGTACGCACGTAGCATGCACATGTTACAAGGGCAGAGTTGAGTAGTCGCAGCAGAGGAGAAGGCCCACAAAATCTAAAATGTTTACTACTGGCCTTTTCAGGAAAAAGTCCTGTCCTCTTGAGGGCCTCAGGTTGGCCCTGTTTGCATCTCTTCATCCACCAGCCTAGCTGGGGGACATGGTATACCAAGTCCCCCATGAAGAGCCAACCACTCAAACCCTGGCTAGGCTGTGCTTCCGCTGACATGACAGACTCTACCGCCCGCTAGTGCCTGAGCCACAGGTTAGTTAAGACGGTCACAGTGGTTGAAGCACCTCTGTTCTCAGTCTGCAGAGGCCAGGAGAGAAATCACTAGAACTTTATTTTTTAAAACTTTAAAATTAGCAACCATTAGAGGGGAATCTTCTTTAACTTAATCTTTTCTTCAATGTTTGAAAAGTATCTCATCTTTGTTAAGAGTTCCTTGGCTTTTTCAAAATTGTCTGAAATAAAGAGAAAGATTAATGTGAGAGGCTTCATTTCAAGCAAGAATAAAATCACTCCACCCAAGGCAGCTGGATCAAAGCTGAGGGCCGGGCTCTGGAAGGTTGATCAGTTACTCAGTAGATCTGAGAGAGGGAGATGGAACACCTGGGTTGCTCTCGGGGACAGAGGACTTACAACCAAAGGGAGCAAAAGCATCCTTGTTCACAGGATTCAGACTTTAAATGAGAAGCTGATTCTTTTTCAGGATGATACCCAGTATAACTAAGGTTGGGTTTTTTTGTTTTTTTAAATTACTGAATTTTGGCTGTGCTGAGTCTTTGTTGCTGCATGGGCCTTACTCTAGTTGTGGCGAGTGGGGGCTACTCTCTAGCTGTGTTGCTCGGCCATCTCATTGATGTGGCTCCTCTTGTTGCGGAGCAGGGGCTCTAGAGCACAGGCTCAGTAGCTGTGGTGCATGGGCCTAGTTGCTCCGTGGCATGAGGGATCTTCCTGGACCCGGGATCGAACCCGTGTCCCCTGCATTGGCAGGCAGATTCTTTGCCGCTGGGCCACCAGGGAAGTCCCTAAGTTGTGTTTCAAGAGTTCTCCCCCCGTGGTATATGGTGGTTGAAGCCTGATAAGGAATGTGGAAGCACCTGGTGCAGGGAGAGAAGGATGGAGTGGACTGGCAGGCCACCACATTCAGGACGGCAGTCTTGGTTCCAGACTGCTTCTACTTTCCAGGTCCTGCTCTACAACAGCTCTCATCACACTGTATGGACTCATCTCTGGGACTCTAGATTCTGAGAGGTGGCCCTAACTCCTTAGAATAACCTCCTTTTATCTGGGTTAGTATGAGTTGCTTTCTCCTTCCTGCAGTGGAATGATCCCTAGGCCAAAGGGCTATTATTGTCTTATTTAAGAGGTGTCACTAGACAGGGATGGAGGGAATGGGCTGTTCTTGCTTAAAAATAGCTAGAAACAGATCTAGTCTCTTCAGCCTGAGAGCCAGGAGCAGTGAGGACTCCATATTTACAATTTAGCACAGTTGGGCCATGGGCTTCTCCTTATGGGCTCTGCAGAAGACGGGGCTTTGCCAAATGTTGACTGTGTGGCCTTGCCCTCAGGTCAGTCTGGGTTGGCTTCCGCCCACATCCCTCACCTTATCTTCCCCTACTTGCCAAAGGGGAATGGGAGCATTTTCTCTCATCTAATCTTCAGTGGACATTTACTGGCTTGGCACACACCTGGATTCTCTAGCAAGACTGTGAATCCTTGAAGGCAGAAATGTAGGCTTATCTCTATTTTATCGCTCCCCACATACCTGTCATAGGATGGGCATGTAATAGCTACTTATTGAACGAATGGTTATATCTCAGTGCTTAGAATTTCTTTCCATATTTAAGAAAGTCATGAAATGAAGGGAGTACCTCTTTCAAAAGCTCTGCTCACATCGTCAGTCAGTTCTTTCTGTTTAGCTGAAAAGGAAAACCAAGATCTTAATTTTTCTATTTAAGTAGACTGATAATATGAAGACAATCCTCTGTCATCTTGTGAATACAGCACAGCGGGGAGCTTGGATTCAAGGGCGAGGCCTCCTGACCTCCGTCTCTACGTGTTCACAGTGGCAGCTCCTGTTTCGTGCAGCTCTGGCTGACCCTAGTTACACAGTTTTCCCACCCACGCAAGGTCTGAGGGGCAGTCACCAAAGTTCATAAAAGGGCTATAGAAGCATTAAAAAAGAAAAAAGGACAAGGACATATCTTATCTCCACCAAGCACTCTAAGTCTTCCAGGTTTCAGCTAGGAGAAAAATCAACAAGCTGGGCTCACCCATCAGCAGGGTGTTATAGAATCAGGCAACCACTAGCAAATCATACAGCCTCTCCTTCTCAGGTAGCGCTAGTGGTAACTCTCCTGCCAATGTAGGAGATGTAAGAGATGCAGGTTCGATCCCTGGGTTGGGAAGATCCCTGGAGAAGGAAATGGTAACCCATCCCAGTATTCTTGCCTGGGGAATCCCATGGACAGAGGAGCCTTTGGGCAATGGTTCATGGGGTCACAATTGGACACGACTGAAGTGACTTAGCACTTAGAACATACCTGAAGAGAGAAGATGCCAGATGAAGTAAAGGAGCAGCTCCCTCATGCTTGCATTATTCCCTCATTAGGAAATGAGGAATTTTATAAGTGCATTTCCCAGATAGACAGTATTAATCATTTATGGGGGTACCTGCTTTCAAAGCACTTTTAAATATATTATATCCCTATCATAGGCAACGACAGGTATTGGGAAAATGTACTGTGGTTACACAGCTAGCAAGTTGAAGAGCTCGGAACAGACCCCAAGTCACCTGACTCCTAGTTCAGTGGCTAGAAACTCACTTTTCTGGTAGCAACGTGGTGTCAACAAAAAAGAACAGTGGATTAGGAGTCTGGAGGCTCTGAAGTCCTGACCCCAAAACCATCTAGCTCATGCCCTTGAACGTTCACTTTAACTGGGCCTTAGCAGGTAAGGGAGGAAATTTAGGAATTATTGCACTCATCTCACATGCTAGTAAAGTAATGCTCAAAATTCTCCAAGCCAGGCTTCAGCAATATGTGAACCATGAACTTCCTGATGTTCAAGCTGGTTTTAGAAAAGGCAGAGGAACCAGAGATCAAATTGCCAACATCTGCTGGATTATGGAAAAAGCAAGAGAGTTCCAGAAAAACATCTATTTCTGCTTTACTGACTATGCCAAAGCCTTTGACTGTGTGGATTACAATAAACTGTGGAAAATTTTGAAAGAGATGGGAATATCAGACCACCTGATCTGCCTCTTGAGAAATTTGTATGCAGGTCAGGAAGCAACAGTTAGAAGTGGACATGGAACAACAGACTGGTTCCAAATAGGAA
>NW_011495054.1:11455693-11461753 GCF_000754665.1 Bison bison bison | reverse complement strand
AGATGGCTGGATGGCATCACTGACTCGATGGACGTGAGTCTGGGTGAACTCCGGGAGTTGGTGATGGACAGGGAGGCCTGGCGTGCTGCGATTCATGGGGTCGCAAAGAGTCGGATACGACTCAGTGACTGATCTGATCTGACCTGCTTAAAGCCAGACAGTAACGCTAGAGCTAAAATAACCCCCACCACTGACTGAGCACTTACCATGAGCCAGACTCTGTATCAAGTGTTTTACACACTTTGTTGTCCAGTTGCTAAGTTGTGTCTGACTCTTTGTGACGTTATGAACTTCAGCATGCCAAGCTTCCCTGTCCTTCACTATCTCCTGGAGTTTGCTCAAATTCATGTCCATTAAGTCAGTGATGCCATCAAACCATCTTATCCTCTGTTGCCCCATTCTCCTCCTGCCCTCAATCTTTCCCAGCATCAGGGTGTTTTTAACTTACTTAATCCTTGCAACAATGGGTACTAATATTGTCTCCATTTTACAGATGACGAAACTGAGGCTCAGAGCGGGTGAAGGCACTTTGCTCAAAGTCACACAAAAAGTCAGTGGCAGTGTTGGGAGCGAACCCAAGCCCACCTCACCCAGAGCCTCATGATCTGCCTGCCAAAGCCATGCAGCTGCACCTTCTGACTGCAAATGCTGAGTTTCTCTTTCTCCAACACCACACAGCTCTAGTGCTGATATACCCCCACTGGACAGCTCCCCCACCAGAACTTCTATTTTACTGCTTTTAATTTGTTTGTTATTTGTTCACTCACTTGATAAATATTTACTGAGTCCTCATTACACTCCAAGTACTGTTATGTGTGCTGAGGATGTGAGAGAAGCAAAAAGCAGACACAATTTCTGCCTCCACAGAACTTCTGGTCTAATAGGGGAGGCTGATGTGGGGCCAATAATCTTACATAGAACAATAAGGTTATAACTATTATTAGTCCTACAAAAGAGGGGTACTCTCAGCTAAAAGACATAGACAGAGGTCCTCTGAGGATTTCCTGAGGAAGTGGGGACTGCCCCCGGATCTGAAGGAGGAAGAGTTAGTAGACGGGGTGGAGGAGAAGGGGATTTTGGGCAGAAGCAACAGTACCTACAAATGCCCTGGGCAGGAAGGTGGAAAGTACAGATGAAGAACTGGAGGCAGCCTGCATGGCTGGAATGGAAGGAGCAAACAAGAGGAAGCAGAGGCCCAGTTATCCAGGTCTCTTTAACCTGAAAGTGATGGGGAGCCAAGGGAGCCACTTCCAAGTTTTTAAGCAAGGCCAAGGGTGCTATGATTAGATTTGGGTTTCAACACAGGTGATAGTGTAGGAATATATCAGACTGAAGGTAGAGATGGACTGGTCTGGAGTTACTCCAGTCATCCAGGTGGGAGAAAATGGTAGCTTGGGACGGGGTGGTGGCAGTGAAAATGGATGGATGGATTTGAGACGCAGTAAGAAAGCCAGTTTTTCAAGACTTGCTGATAGACTGTCTATGGGGGGGAGGGGGAGTACGTTGTCAAGAACGCCTATTCAGTGTTTTGGACTTGAGCAACTGCAGAGCGTCATCCACTTAGAAAGGGAATATCTTCAGAGGAATAGGTTGATTTTGGGGGATGGAGGACGGACACTCAAGACTTCCATGTGGGACACACTGAATTGGAATATATAAACTCCCTGAAGGCCCAAGGTCATGTCCTTCTGTTCACTGCTGGATTCTCAGTGTCCTGCACAGTGCCTGATACACAGTGCTGCTGCTGCTGCTGCTAAGTCGCTTCAGTCATGTCCGACTCTGTGCGACCCCATAGACGGCAGCCCACCAGGCTCCCCCGTCCGTGGGATTCTCCAGGCAAGAACACTGGAGTAGTTGCCATTTCCTTCTCCAATGCATGAAAGTGAAAAGGGAAAGTGAAGTCGCTCAGTCATGTCTGACTCTTAGCAACCCCATGGACTGCAGCCTACCAGGCTCCTCCATCCATGGGATTTTCCAGGCAAGAGTACTGGAGTGGGATGCCATCGCTTTCTCCGTGATACACAGTAGGCACGCCATAAACATTTGTGAAAGTTTGGACATGCATACAGTTTAAGTGAGAAACCTGGAGCCTTTTCTACTTGGCATGGTTAATTTTATGTGCCGACTTGTTTAGGCTGCAGTGCCCAGTTGTCTGGTCAAACACTAGTCTAGATGCTGCTGTGAAGGCTTTCTGTAGACGTGATTAACGTTTACAGTCAGTTGACCTTACGGAGACTATCTTTAATAACACAGGTGGGCCTCATCCAATCAGTTGAAGACAGTAAGCCAAAACTGAGTTTTCCTGAAGAGGGAATTTTCCCTCATGACTAACATAGAAGTTCTGCCTGAGTTTCCAGCCTGCTGGTCTATCTGACACAGTTTGGATTTGCTAGCTCCTACAATCGCATGAGCCATTCCTTAAAATAAGTTTCTCTCTCCACACACACACACACTATTGATTCTGTTTCTCTGGAGAACCCTGACTGACACTCTATGGAATAAAGTGAAAGTAAAGCAATATGGGATCATAAGAGCAAGGTTTCATTCTTTGCTCTGCTATATCTGCTGAGTGACTTTGGGTATTTCCATGAATTTCTGAGGCCTGTTTTTCTTGGCAGGGATAATAATATCATCCAAATGATGTCATGGGTAGGAAAGAGCACTGTGGTCTACAAAATACTATTACATTCTTAGTTTAAGCCTGCTTTCCAGAGAATTAGGGATTTTGCAGGTCTAACAAAACGGGTTTCAGTATGATCAAGAAAAAAAAATTCTCTGAATCACTATGAAGACCAATGTGTCCTCTTTATATGCATTTTCCACTTAACTTCTACATATATAGGGACTTCTCTGGTGGTCCAGTGGTTAAGAATCTGCCTTTGGGCTTCCCTGGTGGCTCAGATGTTAAAGTATCTGCCTGTAATGCGGGAGACCTGGGTTCTATCCCTGGATCGGGAAGATCCCCTGGAGGAGGAAATGGCAACCCACTCTGGTATTCTTGCCTGGAAAATCCCATGGATGGAGGAGCCTGGTGGCTTATACAGTCCATCGGGTCGCAAAGAGTCGGACACGACTGAGTGACTTAGACTCTACGTGTACTCAAAATAGCAATATAAAATATTTGGTACTATTTTTATCTTTTACCTCTGACAATAGATTCAATCTCTTTCATGGCAATTTCACCTTGAGCTTCTGCAAGTTTTTCATTGATTTCCATTATTTCCGTGAGGAATTGACTATCCATCTCATAGTCTGTCCCTTCAGGAATCTCTATTCCACGGAGCTTTAGCTATTGGGGCATAAAGCAGGGAAAATTAAGTTTAATTCAAGAAATTATGGCTAGAGTCATAAATCCTACTCACCATAAATCCTTCTCACCCTTTAGAACAAAATGTCACTCACACAGAAAACTTTAAGTGTCCCAGTGATGAAACTGGGACTGAGACAGGAGTATTGGAACTCTCCTACCTGGAACTATGTGACCCTAGAGAAGTCATTCTTCCACTTGGGAGGTTGAACTATGTATCTGTAAAGATTCTATTAAATCCTAAAACTCTAAGGTGCTCACTTCTCTACTAGCAACTAAACAAAACAAAAATTACTCTTTCCTGAAAGCCAGTACCGTCTAATTCTTTAAATTTATAGCAAATGGTAAAAAAAAAAAAAAAAAAAAAGGCATTTGGGCAAGTAAAGTTTATAGAGATACTCAGAAAACTATATGCATGTAGTATTTTTGAGGTTAATTATGGGTCCCTAGACTAGCTAAGATCTCAAGCACTCTTCTGTTGAATACAGGGGAACAGCTGTCCCCCAGAGGAATGGGATCAGGCAGTCATGATGGAAGGGTTGGAAAATCACCTTACAAGGTATAGTCCCCTGCTCAGGGGGGCCAGAAGGGTCCTATAGGCCTCATTGACAAGGGTCGAGTGCTTCTCTGAGAAGTCCTTTTCATTCTGTAGGTGGAAATGAAGATAGTCATATTACCACGCAAATCAGCCATCTTACATTCACAAACTGTTTCATAAAACACTGATGGGCCAGCACATAAGGAAGGAGAACTGGTGTGGGATAAGCTGTTTTAATTTTCAGACAATGGGTTTTAATTCTGCTAGGAAGTAAGGTTGGAGAAGGCAATGGCAACCCACTCCAGTACTCTCGCCTGGAAAATCCCATGGACGGAGCAGCCTGGTAGGCTTCAGTCCATGGAGTCGAGAACAGTCAGACATGACTGAGCGACTTCACTTTTACTTTTCACTTTCATGCATTGGAGAAGGAAATGGCAACCCACTCCAGTGTTCTTGCCTGGAGAATCCCAGGGACGGCAGAGCCTGGTGGGCTGCCATCTATGGGGTCGCACAGAGTTGGACACGACTGAAGTGATTTAGCAGCAGGAAGTAAGGTAAAAGCTCTGAGTGTAGGATTAATCCAGGGCCTGGTTGGTTGTAATCAGGCTGCCCCAGGGCAAAGCTGGTTGTCCAGTTTTGTCCCTGGTAATTGGTAATCTCATAACCACAGGCCACTGCACCCAGGGTGCATATGTGTCTGGGTATGACTGTGCTATGTCTGTTGTGCTAAGTCACTTCAGTCATGTCTGACTCTTTACGACCCTATGGACTGTTGTCCACCAGGCTCCTCTGTCCCTGGGATTTTCCAGGGAAGAATATTGGAGTGGTGGCCATGACCTCCTAGAGGGGAGCTTCCTCATCCAGGGAATGATTGGGGATGGCCAATAGGCTTACCTGAGACCTCTGGCTGAAGAAATCTGGGTGGACAAGGCGCTGTAGTTGCTGGTATCTATGTTGGAGCTTCACAGTGTCAACTCTGAAGGAGCGGTTGCTGGAAGGAAATCAGGAGATGAAACTCATGCATCAGATATTTACAGATCTGTATACTATGGGCCTTGGAGAAGGCAATGGCATCCCACTCCAGTACTCTTGCCTGGAGAATCCCATGGACCGAGGAGCCTGGTAGGCTGCAGTCCATGGGGTTGCGAGGAGTCTGACACGACTGAGCGACTTCCCTTTCACTTTTCACTTTCATGCACTGGAGAAGGAAATGGAAACCCACTCCAGTGTTCTTGCCTGGAGAATCCCAGGGACGGCAGAGCCTGGTGGGCTGCCATCTATGGGGTCTCGCAGAGTCGGACACGACTGAAGCGACTTAGCAGCAGCAGCAGCAGCAGCAGCGCTTGGTTCCTCTTCTCAGGGGGGACACAATAAACATGTAGACAAGAGCTATTCCAGAAAGTGCTAGATACTGTAAAGGAAAACAGAATAGGTCAGAGAATGGTAGACGTAGTGGACAAAGAGATGACATTTGAGCTGAGACCTAAATGATGATGAGGAGTAATCAGAGATTAGAGGAAAGACGCATTCAGGCACAGGGAACACGCAGAGACCTTGAAGTTAGAACAAGACTGGCATGCTTGAAAACTTACAGGGTAGTGTTACTGCGACCCTTCATACGTGCTCAGTGACTGGTGGGGCCAGAGCCCAGGGTTAAGGGGCACTCCAGAATCACACTCCATTTTTCTAAGGCCCAGGTCCTTTCATTTCTGCCTCTCACTTTATTTTAAACAAATCCCCTTCACTTTTTATTCCCAGAGCCTGCACTATCTCTTTAGCTCCGCCCAAATTTGTCACCTCTCCAAACTCCTCGACCTTCCGTGTAAATAGGAAAAACACTTATTTCTCAGACCCTCCAGTTCTCACTTTTCCCTTAGATTCTGCCCACAGCCTTAAGTTTTTCCATGCTCTTACTCTCATATTTTGGATACCACTTCTGTACTTCTTTCTTAAAAATCTCAAGCCAACTTTAAACATTCTGAACTTCAAGCTTCTATGCTCCAAAGTGAAAGTGAAAGTTGCTCTGCTGCTGCTGCTGCTAAGTTGATTCAGTCGTGTGGGACTCTGTGCGACCCCATAGATGGCAGCCCACCAGGCTCCTCCGTCCACGGAATTTTCCAGGCAAGAGTGCTGGAGTGGGGTGCCATTGCCTTCTCCAATGCATGAAAGTGAAAAGTGAAAGTCAAGTCGCTCAGTCGTGTACGACTCTTAGCGA
>NW_011495054.1:11450410-11455522 GCF_000754665.1 Bison bison bison | reverse complement strand
TCCAACTATTGCGACCCCATGGACTATACAGTCTATGGCATTCTCTAGGCCAGAATACTGGAGTGGGTAGCTTTTCCCTTCCCCAGGGGATCTTCCTAACCCAGGGATCCAACTCAGGTCTCCCGCATTGCAGGAAAATTCTTTACCAGCTGAGCCACAAGGGAAGCCTGTAATTATTCGATCTTCCCAACCCAGGGGTAGAACCCAGGTCTCCTGCATTGCAGGCGGATTGTTTACCAGCTGAGCCACCAGGGAAACCCAAGTATACCGGAGTGGGTAGCTTATCCCATCTCCAGTAGACCTTCCCGACCCAGGAATCGAACCGGGGTCTCCTGCATTGCAGGCAGATTCTTTACCCTGAGCTATCAGAGAAGCCCTAGGGCCGCGCCAAGTACCCTCCCCTCAAAGCCCCGCCTCTCAACTTGGCCTTCTCTCAGAACCCGCCCCTCCATTGCTGCCTTCAAACTTCAGTTTCCCCTATCCACTCCCCGCCTCTCCACTCCAAGACTCCCTCTCGTCTTCATCCCCTCAAAGCGTCCTCGCTCAGGCCAGCCCCTTAATTTCCTCCCCACGCACATCCCACGCATCCTTCTCGACCAGGCTCCACCCCCAGCCCGGTCCTCCAGGGCTCCGCCAACCTGTGTGACTGGTCCAGCCTTCCTCCTCCCCTAGCCCGACCCGCCCTCCCCTCTCGCACGTCCAGACGCGTTTCAGGAAACGGCCTCCATACCAGTCCATGAGGCTGAAGTAATCTCGAGTCGGGTCAGGTGGCTGCAGCGCGCGGCACTGAGGGCAGAAGAACCGGTCCCCCCGCGGTGGGCCCCCTGGGGCGCCGCAGTTCCAACATCGTGGGGAGCTGCTTCCTGCCAGCGACGCAGCATTGCAGTTTAGCAGTCTTCTCCCGAGCACCCCTGTCGGCCACCACCCCGACGGCCGGAGAAAGGCCCCGGTCCTTACGCCCCACATCGGGCCGGCGGCCTGCCTCGCCGAGGTCACCTGAGCCTGACCAGACTTGTGCTAATGATTGGCTGGGGAACTAGGCGGAGGGCGGGACGACTCGGGGGAAACCTGGATTCTGAGTCCCGCTCTGCAGCTTAAACTACAACTCCCAGAAAGCATTGAAGCTGCGGGGGCGGCCACATCCGCTGCTTCTCATTGGTCCGGCGGGAGCGGAGGGGTGTTTTGATTGGTGGAGGGTGGAGTTTGTATCCGCGGGTTTAGCGCCACTCCGCTGGCTGCGGCTGCTCTGGGTTGTACTCTTCCAGAGGGGCTCACGCGGTGAGTCATAGTGGGGAGCTTCTTTTGGGTATTTAGGGGTTCGAATCCTGTCCTCAGGGTCTTATTGCGAGCTGAATCTCCCGAGCCTTCATCTCGTCCTGTGTATGAGTTCGGGAAGGCGCGGGGGAGAGGAATGCGTGGGAGACTCTTCCTCCTTTGTAGACAAACCTCGAGGTGAATTTCACTTCCCTTGTTACTTACAAGCAGAAACTGGCCCAGAAGTACAGGATAAGAAAGAACAAAGTTATGCTCTTCAGAATCAGAGCCAAGCTGCTCTGCGGAAAGTTTTAAAGATGTTAGTAATTATTATCATGAAAGTGAAAGTGAAGTCGCTCAGTCGTGTCCGACTCTTTGCGACCCCATGGACTGTAGCCTAATCAGGCTCCTCAGTCCATGGGATTTTCCAGGCAAGAGTGCTAGAGTGGATTGCCATTTCCTTCTCCAGGGGATCTTCCCGACCCAGGAATCGAACCCGGATCTCCCGCATTGTAGGCAGACGCTTTACCGTCTGAGCCACCAGGGAAGCCCAATTATTATCATAGTTTGGTTCAATCTGAAAATGCCTATTGAGAACCCACTCTCAATAGGCTCTGCTGGAACTGGAAGCACACTGACTTGTGTAGGAAGATGCTTCGAGAGCGTCCATAAGCAAGTGTGGGGGATTGGGTGGCAAAGGGAGGGGAGGGGGCCACCAGTCTTCCTAGGGACTCAGTTTCTCTATTTGAGGAAAAATAAATTGTGTTGCACTTGTAAGGCCTTTCTCTGCTTTCAGATTCTTTGGGCCTGAAAGTCCGATTATCAAGCTTTACTGAGGGGGTGGGGTTGAAAGAACGTTGCTGCAGCATCTCATTTGATTTTCTAGCTCCGTCTACTTTTTGAGTTCAGAGAGGCTGTGATCTACCTAAAGGTCATGTGAAGAGCTGACTTAGCTGACTCCGAATCTGTTTGCTTATAACCTCTCCACTATACATGGCGGAGGCCCATGTAGTCCTGGTGTGGTGCACCCTTCTTATCAGGTGTGATGATAGCAGCTACCTCTTGACACACTGTCTTTTGCCACTTTTCAGGGCGGAGAAGTTTTGCTCCAAAGCCGCAGGAGGTCACACCTCGGCTGAGGTGGTATCAGAGCATCAGGTCCTGAAGTCGAAGCTCTGGCAGCACCTCCCTGGTGCACTTTGAGGAAACCTCACCAAACTTTTGCATCTGGAAGGACGTTTGTGTCTGGAAGGCCTATGTAAATGCAATAATCTGTGTCGGTCATGTTTACTATATTTTCCTTGAGGGGTAGCCTGAGTGTGGAGTTCTGGAGAGAAAGACCTTAAAAAAAAATCAGATTAGGGATTTAAAGTTAGGATTTGAAAGTTACTTTGACTTTACTGTAGGTTCTGTTATTGGGGTTTAACTGTGAAATTAATTCTAAAACAAGGGTGGGACCCTCTGTTATGATCTTCTATATGTCTGAATAGTTCTTTCTGTTGTGCTGGGAGGTCATTTGGGATGCTGAAAAGATGAGCCGCATAGTTAATTAGCATGACAAAGGGCTAGGTGGGATTGTTTAGAGCTGTCTTAGTGTTTTGCTTCATTAAGTGGCCCAGCTCTTAGTTTGGAGTCTAGGAATCTAGAATGAACTTGGGTCCTACCCTCCAGGAGCTGGTTTGGGTAAGGGGCATCAGTGACATTTTATGTAAATGTCACCCCTGGGGTGATGCAGCCAATTTCTGTACAATTTTTCTTTGCTCATCATCTATGCCAAACCACCCGACCTTTCCCCTTCTTTGCTTTCCGAAAATACATATGTAGTTTAAGTGCAGTGTTGATTGTATTAGTGAATACATTTTAGGTTCCATTTCTTTTTTCTTAAAAAATATTTATTTATTTACTTGGCTGCACCCGGTCTTAGTGACAGCCTGTGGAATCTTTTTAGTTGTGGCATGAGGGATCTAGTTTTCTGGCCAGGGATTGAACCCGAGCCCTCTGCATTGGGAGCACAGAGTCTTAGCCACTGGACCACCAGGGACCACCATTTCTAATTTTTAACAATTGGATGAGTGTAACCTGTTATGATTCTCTCCCTTCCCCAATTCAGTATCTTTGTTTTTTCACTTATTTATAGTCTTCAAATTGTTTCTTTCCCCTATGGTTTGTGGCTGTCACACAAAAAACTTATTAGGTGAAAATAATCTGAAGAAAAACTGAGCTCAGAAGAGTGATGGCTGTAGACTGTTGGAATTTTAATTTTTGCAGAGCATGCTTGTCCTGGATCTTCTTTTTTGTTTTGTTTTGGCTGTTGTAATATGCCCATCCTTCTTCGTTGACCTTTAAGTCTTGTTCCTTGAAACTCACCTGGTTGTGGGACACTTATTTTTGAGGTGGTGATGTCTCGGGAGACGAATGTGGAGCGTCAGCAGCCCCGTGGCAGCGCCTCCCCGCAGTCCCAGGGCGGCTTCTCACAGTCCCAGGGTCCCTCCTCGCAGCCACACAGCTCCTCGTCACAGTCCCAGGGCACGTCCAGCCAGTCCTCCCACTCCAGCTCTGGCACGCTGAGCTCCTTAGACACAGTGTCCACGCAGGAACTCTATTCTATTCCGGAGGACCAAGAACCCGAGGAGCCTGTCCCTGCCCCTTGGGCTCGATTATGGGCCCTTCAGGATGGATTCTCCAATCTTGGTAAGATCTTTTGTTATGCAGTGCAATATTTGGCTCAGAAAAACAGTTACAGAAAGTTGTTGCAACAGATAACCTAAGACACTCCTGGAATGATTCTGGAGTTTGGAGGTGGTGAAAGACAGAACTGAGAAGGCAGTTTTGGGTCATGCACTGGCTCTTACTTGCTGTGGATCCCCTTCATTTATTCTTTCACCAAATGTTGATTTGGCCTCTGCCATGTGTTGTCCATCTGAGGAGGGTTGTGGATGTTTTCCCTAGAAAAATGTTAATTCATGCAAACTTGTAAACATTTGTTGTCTAATCACAGAAATGTCATCACTTCAGTCCTGCTCTGGTGCAGCAGTTTCAGAGCATCTGTGTTACAGTCTTAGGATGGAGAAGGTTATTTGTTGACTCCCTGTTATTTGTTTTTATCTCAAAATAGCCAACCTTGCTGTTTAAACATACTCATCCACTCTGACAGCTGATTCCAACAGTGAGACTTTGCTTTCAGTATGTCTTATTTAGTATTTTTCCTGTCTCGAATTAAAATGACCTCTTCATTAAAAAGATGGCTCAGCTGGTAAAGAATCAGCCTGCCAATGGGGAGACACAGGAAACGTGGGTTCTATCCCTGGGGCGGAAAGATCCCCTGGAGATAGAGAAGGCGACCCACTCCAGTATTCTTGCCTGAAAAATCCCATGGACAGAGGAGCCTGGAGGGCTACAGTCCAATGGGTTGCAATGTCAGACACAACTGAAATACGCACGATACACTTCATTTAAAAAAATGAGCTTGATGTTTATGGAATAGAGAATAATAATATAAGGAAATGAATGACTAATGTACCATTTTGTACCTTGTCAGTCACCTTTCCTTTTATATCATGTGCAACTTGGTGACTTGAAAAAACAGTAAAAAGCGGAGAAATAATATAACAATATTCATATGTATAACTTTAAATTTAGAAGTAAACATTTGAAGCTACTTTTTACTCATTTAAGCCATATTTTTAAGATAGGCTTAGGGCTGATGTATGGTGAATGGGACACAGGAGTGTTAAGAGTGAAGTGGGATGTATCTCCTTTTTTTTTTAAAATTTTTAAAATTAAAAAAAATAATTTATTTTAATTGGAGGTTAATTACTTTACAGTATTGTAGTGGTTTTTGCCATACATCAACATGAA
>NW_011495054.1:11423384-11450310 GCF_000754665.1 Bison bison bison | reverse complement strand
CCCATCCCTCAGGGTCATCCCAGTGCACCAGCCCTGAGCACCCTGTCTCATGCATCGAACCTGGACTGGTGATCTGTTTCACATATGATAGTTTACATGTTTCAATGCTATTCTCTCAAATCATCCTACCCTCGCCTTCTCCCACAGAGTCCAAAAGACTGTTCTTTACATTTGTGTCTGGATGTAGGATGTATCTCCTTTAAAAGGGAGAACTTGATATATAAGAGAGTCCCTTGGACTACAAGGAGAGCAAACTGTCAATCCTAAAGAAAATCAATTCTGAATACTCATTGGAAGCACTGATGAAGCTGAAGCTCCAATACTTTGACCATATAAGGCCAAAAGATCCTGATGTTGGGAAAGATTGAAGGCAATAGGAGAAGGGGGTGACAGAGGATAAGATGGTTAGGTAGCATCACCAACTCAGTGGACATGAATTTGAGCAAACTCCAGGAGATACTGGAGAACAGAGGAGCCTGGTGTGCTACAGTCCATGGGGTCGCACAGAGTTGGACATGACTTAACAACTGAATAACAATAAAGTAATTGCTGAATAAAGAGGAGCTACTTTATTGTTATTGATTCAAACCCTATCTTCTAAATACTTTACAGTTTTAGCTCTTATACTGATCCCTGAGTTGATTTTTGTACTTGGTATGAGGTATTGTCCAAGTGCATCCTTTGTCATGGCAACGCCCAGTTGTCCAAGAACTATTTCTTGAAGAGACTTTTTGAATGGTCTCGATACCTTCATCAAAGATCATTTTGAAGCCATTTGGTGGCCTTTTGAGGGGGAGGGAGGCTCCGAAGAGCTCCTGGTACCATAGTCCTTTATGTCTCAGCACAGAAAGACTTCAGTGAGAGGCAAAGTGATAGATAAAGCGACTTATTAGAATAGGGGACTTCTGAGGTTTACCAGTGGGGTGGGTGAGAGATGCTGCACTGAGAACTTACTAGTCTGTAGCTTTATGGTAAAAAAAAAAAAGTGGGCAAGGGGAGAAGACCGTGTTTGTTTTTCTTGAGTAGATGTCATGCTTCCATCATTAGCTCCTCCTGCATGTTTAGCAGGGGAGATTTCTTGTCCTTTCATGGTCAAGCTGCTGCTGCTGTGTCGCTTCAGTCGTGTCTGACTCTGTGCGACCCCGTCCCTGGGATTCTCCAGGCAAGAACACTGGAGTGGGTTGCCATTTCCTTCTCCAATGCATGAAAGTAAAAAGTTAAAGTGAAGTCACTCAGTCATGTGCGACCCTCAGTGACCCCATGGACTGCAGCCTTCCAGGCTCCTCTGTCCATAGGATTTTCCAGGCAAGAATACTGGAGTGGGGTGCCATTGCCTTCTCCGCATGGTCAAGCTAGGTCCACAAATTGTTTTCATGTGAGCAGAGAGCATGTCCCAGGGATCATTAACTTACTGAGCTCGTTGGCCAGGATGTGGGCTCACACCACCATTGTTTTATTGTTTGGGGGCGTGTCTCGTGCTTCTGTTACGTGGTTTTGTTGCTAAGCAAGATTGCTTGGTTTTGTGATTTAGCAAACCTGCTTTCTTGAGTAATCATTAACTTATAGGGGTCTCTCATATTTTTTCTACTTACAGTCCTCTAGCGTGACTAACTATTTAATCACTTACTTTATCCCTTTACTCTGTCCTTATCAGTTTGAGCATAAATGTCAGGGTTTAATTCTGGACTTCCGGTCCATTGATCTATGTGTACATCCTTATGCCAGCACCACAAAGTCTCAATTACTGTAGCTTTGTAGTAAGTTTTGAAATCCAGAGTGAGTTCTGATTTGTTCTCTTTCAAGATTGTTTTGACTACTATGGTTCTTTCCTTTTTCATAGAAATTTTAGGATATGTTTGTCACTTCCTGCAAAGAAGGCCTCTGGGGTTATATCTGTAGATCAACTTGGATACTGTTCCCATTGTAACCGTATTAAGTCTTCCAGTCTATGAACATGAGATATCTTTCATTTATTTAGGTCTTTAATTTCTTTCAACAGTGTTTTGTAATTTTCAGGACACAAATCTTGCACTTTAAAAGCTATGTACTTTAGTATTTCTTTTTCTTTTTTTAATTCATTTATTTTTGCTTTTGCTGGGTCTTCATTGCTGCACGCAGGCTTTCTCTGGTTGTGATTAGAGGGGCTACTCTTGGTTGGGGTGCATGGACTTCTCATTGCAGGGGCTTCCCTTGGGGCAGAACAGAGGCTGTAGGCGCACAGGCCTCAGTAGTTGCAGCGGGGGCTCAGTAACTGTGGCTCACGGGCTCTCGAGCCCTGGTTCAGTAGTTGTGACACTCGGTGCTTAGTTGATCTACGGCATTTGGGAAGCTCCCAGACCAGGGATTGAACCCTTGACCCCTGCATTGGCAAGCAGATTCTCAACCTCTAGACCACTAGGGAAGCCCCCTTAGTATTTTTTTTTTTTTTATGTTTACTTCTTTTCATTGTGATAAAATATATGTAACATAAACATTTGCCATTTTAACCATGAAGTATGCAGTTCGTTGGGCTTCCTTGGTGTCTCAGTGGTAAAGAATCTGATGCCTGCTAATTCAGGAGACAGGGATTTAATCTCTGGGTTGGAAATATCCCCTGGAGAAGGAAATGACAACCCACTCCAGTATGCTTGCCTGGGAAATCCTATGGACATAGGAGGCTGAGAGTCGAACATGACTTAGCGATTAAACAACAGTAACAAATACAGTTCACTGGCATCAGTACTTTCACATATCTAGTTCCAAAATTTTTTCCTTTGGTAATTTCTCCTTTCCCATTCCTAGCTTTACTGAAACATATGTAACTAACATATGTAACATTGTATAACTTTAAGATGTACAATTTGATACACGATATATATTGCAAAATAATCCTCATCATGGCCTTAGCTAACACCTTCATCACATCACAAAATGACCATTTGTTTTCTTGTAGCTTTACAGTTTCATTTCTATTTAAGTCCTTAATCTGTTTCAAGTTAATTTTTGTGAGTGGTGTAAGATAGGGGTCCAGTTTCATTCTTCTGCATGTGATTATTCAGTTTTCCCAGCACCATTCATTGAAGAGATTGTCTGTTCCCCATCGAGTTCTGTTAATTTGTAACCTATTTTCTGTGTCTTTTGAGTAGATATTTCATATAAGTGAAATCGTAATTGTCCTTCTGTGTCTGGCTTCTTTCACTTAGCATAATGTTTTCAAAGTTCATTCATGTTGTGTCATGATTTTCTGAGCAGTCTTTTTTTAATTGGAGGATAATTGCTTTACAATGTTGTATTGGTTTCTACCATACAACAACGTGAATCAGCCATAAGTATATGGCTGAAGTGTATTCATAAGTATATGAATCAGCCATAAGTATTCCCTCCTTGAACCTCCCTCATGCCCACCACCCCATCTCACCCCTCTAGATTGTCCCAGAGCACCTGTTGAGCTCCCTGTGCTAAGCAGCAGTTTCCCACTACCTATCTTATTTTACTCATGGTAATGTATGTTTCAATGTTTATAAGTAGTTTTAAAAGGTGTTTGAGACATGAAATTCAGCAGCCCTCTGATGTGTGCTTTTGTGTTGCAGATTGTATTAATGACAGCTACTGGTTCGGGAGGGATAGAAACTGTGAATATTGCTTCGATGAGCCCCTGCTGAAAAGCACCGATAAATACCGGACATACAGCAAGAAGCACTTTCGGATCTTCAGAGTAGGTGTCAAATACCCATACATTTGGGAAAACTGGTCATCTAGACGTCACGCTCAGCTATCTCCCGACTCTAACACCCCACCATTAAAACTTTGAAATGAAATGTTCTCTATTTTAGGAAATGGGTCCTAAAAACTCTTACATCGCATACATAGAAGATCACAGTGGGAATGGAACCTTTGTAAATAGAGAGCTTGTAGGGAAAGGAAGACGCCTTCCTTTGAGTAACAATTCTGAAATTGCACTTTCAGTATGGAGTAATAAAGGTAATATTATTATCTTCTGGTTACTGGAACTTTCTCCTCCCGTGTAAAAGGAAAAATGACACTGTCCTTTGCAGAGTATGGTTTAGGTAAATAAAGTAAGTAGGTTAGCATTCAAGATTCATTTCAATCTTAGCTGCATTTTTTTTAATTATGAAAAGTTCTATCAAGACAGATTTTCTAAGGTTGGATTGGTTTGATTAATTTCATTTAAAGCCATATGCTTTAAATAATCATATTGCTTAATTTATCATTCATTAATTGATCCAGTTTAATTACGTCAACCTTAGATATCAATGAATTATTTTAGGCCATTAGTTCATTTCCCTCCCCACCTTTTTCTCTCCCTTCCTCATTCTTCCTTTTCTTTGTTCCTTTTAGACATTAATTTCTGTATATATTTGTTGAGCTATTATGTATAGCCCGGCATTAGGCTATGTGCTTCCCTGTAAGAGTCTCAGTTTAGATCTTCCACCTTAAATATTGCATGGTTATCCTCTGAAAGTGGAAATGTTTATCATCACCATTGGGTAGCATTTTATACGCAGCTGTTCCTAAAACTTCATGAATATCACATCTGAAATGAACAGTTGTCATTCATTGGGGATGAAAAAAAACAACCTACAGAATTAAACATAGCTCACAGTGATTTTAAAACCTTGGACAAGAGCAATACTCTTGTTTCTTTAATTTGAAAAAACCTCACAGATCTTCCCAAAACTTGAGGGTTGGATGATGTGAAATAGTATCTGTTTGTGTGGGTGACACCTTAAAAATACGGATTCCCGGAGGCATTGTCCCTCAGAGCCTGATCCACCAGTTCCAGGGGTGTTAAAAATCCTCCCCAGGTGGTTCTCCTGCAGCCAGTCTTCAGAACAGCATCTCGGGATTATGGCTATTCTTGCCGTCCTGGTGTACATTTTATGATTGCCTTAGTTTTCTGTTTTCCACTTTGTTTCCTATCTGATAATTACAGTTGGCAGCTGCACAGGATTTTGCTGTTTTGAAAGCACCCAGTCAAGGGGGCAAGTAGGCACTAAAATGTGGCCTGTCCTCTACTTGACAAGTGGTGTGCCATCCTTTCATAATTGTTCTATCTAAAGGGCACCTTTTGGAGAAGGCAATGGCACCCCACTTCAGTACCCTTGCCTGGAAAATCCCATGGATGGAGGAGCCTGGTGGGCTTCAGTCCACGGGGTCGCTGAGTCAGACATGACTGAGCGACTTTACTTTCACTTTTCACTTTCATGCATTGGAGAAGGAAATGGCAACCCACTCCAGTGTTCTTGCCTGGAGAATCCCAGGGACGGCAGAGCCTGGTGGGCTGCCGTCTCTGGGGTTGCACAGAGTCGAACACGACTGACGTGACTTAGCAGCAAAGGGCACCTTTTCTAATTTGAACAGAGGTGTTATGTAGTCTGAAGCTGGCCATGATTGAAATGGATCAAACTGGTACTCTGCAGACCGCATTTGGCCTATTGATATTTTATTAGGCCTTGGTTGATGTGTGTGCTTTAATGTGAAAATCCAGATTTCTTTGAAAAGATGGGCTATCTGGCCACACTTGAGCCTATCGTCCATTAATTCGAGGATCTGCAGGTGCTAAGTAGAGGCTGCCTCCTTCAGAAGTCCCCACTCACTGCCCTACATCTTACACTCCCCCAGCCTTACCTATTTCCATGACCTTCTGGCTTCTGTAGGCAACTGAGTTTGCAGCCTTTGAAGTAGACCTCAATACATGGGAAAAATACATCTCAGAGCCCCTCAGATCCACTGATCTAGGGTGTCGTTATAACATCTAGGTTCATAAATATCCACAGAGAGGAACGGTTGTATCCTCGGTGGCCAGCAGGTCTCATTCATTAGGCAGGTGTCTGCCTCCTGGGGACCAGCCTGGATTGAAATGTGCTGAGCTGGTTCAGATTTCTGCCTGACACTGGTTCTCTAGGTTACTCCAGAGTGGTTAAGACCTGTCAGTTGAAATCTGAGAAACTCATGGGTCTTCACAAATTTCAGTGTTTCCTGATATTATAGGCTGTTGCAAATGTACCATTTTGTAGAATTGTAGTGTTTAATAACTGACTGCAGGTTTGGACCAGTGGATGGTTAAATTATGAAATGAGCAGTTTTTTTGGTACTCTTTCTCAGATGTAGGCCAAATAGTAAATAAATAAAGGAGGTTTGGGGGGAAAGTGTTATTTAATTTTACAAGTAAGTTCAGGATGGTTTGCGCTGTAAGATACCAGCTAGGTAAAGGTAGAAATGACTGAAAGGTGATAATATTAGTGATGGTGACCTCTGGCTTTATTTTTATCTGGATATTTACTTGCCTTGAATATATTTTCTAGATTTAAACTATTTGGCATTTGGTTCTGGGCCCAGCTGATAACTGTTCTGAGGTCAGTGACTAAGCACAGCATTGACATATGAGTTTCTTGCCGTGAAGTGAGAATGATACTGTGTTTCCATTGTGGGAATGAAACTTGCTGCCATCATTTCTCAAGGGTTTCATGAAATCCGTTGGCCTAGCTAGTGATTTCTTTGGGGTTAGATGTTAAATGGAACTAAGCATGATTGTCTTATACTCCATATGTTTACTAAGTTATAGGACCATTTATCTTCTCTTTATCAAATGGATTAATGGGACTTGTCTCTGCCATTTTTTCCCCTTAGTTTTTGTATTTTTTGATCTGACTGTAGATGATCAGTCAGTGTATCCTAAGGAATTAAGAGACGAATACATCATGTCAAAAACTCTCGGAAGGTAACTTTTTTGTTTTCTTATGGAACTTGCACTTAATTTCTTTCTAGATGTTTGTCACTGGTTAGCTTTTTGTTCCTGATTTTATAGCATTTGTTATGTATAGAAAATATTTTAGGGTACCTATTTGTGATAGGTATGTTACTGATTTATTTGATCATTTTCAGTTGAACAGTTTTTTCTTTTTAAAAGCAATTTTATTGAGATAATTTTTATATCATATAATTCACCCATTTAAAAGTGTACAATTCAATGGTTTTTCATATATTCAGAGAACTGTGAAGCCTTTACTACAATCAATTTTAGAACATTTTCATTACCTTCCATAAAGAAACATTTATTGCATTTCTGCATTCTTCAGAATTGTGACATCTTGGGAAGAGAAATGGAGCTGACCATTGAATAGCAAAGTTCTCAAAAATCTTTTGGTCTCAGGACCCCTTACACTCCTAAAAATTACTGAAGACGTCAAAGAGCTTTTGTTCGTGTGACTTAGGTCTTGAAATTTACTGTGTTAGAAATTAAAATTGTTTCTGTCATTTAGTCATGTCTGACTCTTTGCAACCCCACAGACCGTAGCCCGCCAGACTCCTCTGTCCATGAGATTTCCCAGGGAAGAATATAGGAGTGGGTTGCCATTTCCTTCTCCAGGGGATCTTCCCAACCCAGGCATGTCTCCTGCATTGGCAGGCGGATTCTTTACCACTGAGCCACCAGGGAAGCCCAGAAATTAAAATGGAGACATGTTACGAATATTTGTTAATTCATTAAAAAAGTCACTTATGTTAAGATAAATAACATTTTTTTTCAATGAAAAATAATTATTTTAGAAAAGATTAGTGAGAAGAGAGGGAAAGCTTCACATTTTTACAAATCTGTTTCATACCTGGCTTACTAGATGGTGGCTGGAGCCTGATATTTGCTTTTTCACTTGTGTTTTTTTATGATACTGCATACCATGTAGCCTCTGGAAAACTGTACACTCGTGAGAAAATGAGAGAGAAAAAGGCAAATGATGTCTTCGTGTCATTCTCTAGCTAGTACTGACTTTGTGGGCATTCTGAATGGATCTTAGGGCCCTTTGGGGGTTGCCCATCAAGAACCACTTCCTTAGGGAAGGTGTTAGGACACCTTTACCACGCACCCGATGTCCTTCACCCTCCCAGCCCTCCCCTGTCCCCGACAGACTTTCTGTTTATTGATATTTTCGGAAACATGAAAGAAAATAGGAGAAGGTGATAATCACTCACGTTCCTGCCACAGAGAATTAAGCACAATGTACTCTTTATGATTATTTGCGAGAGATATTTCAGTTTATGAACATTAAATTCAGTAGCTCATTGTGTTCCCATATTTGGCATTGGCTGCTTAGAAGCTCGCAGCCAAATTTGTGTCAACCGTAAAGAAATGTCTGGGACTCTTGTTTTTCCTAAGGGAGGATTCAACACAAATTCTCTAGCTTTTAGCAAGGGACAGAAATGAGCCAGGTAACAAAATAAATTTACTGGCTGTTATAACTGGGGAATACGGGGGCACAGTTGACTTCTGGTATGACTGGACCAAGAGGCCTTTAGGGCTTTATTTCACTCTTATGTTTTAATTATCTATTTGGCTTTATGTGGCTCAGTCTGAGGGTTACTGAAATGTTACCAGGGCTTTTTCTCCATCTCTTGATGCCTGTATTCTTTGCTGTTCTCCCATAGAATTACTTTCTCTGGGTGTCAGGAAAAATGCCTTCCAGGAGTCTCATATTCATATTTTCTTTCTTCTAGAAACTACAGCATAGAGAATTGTTTCTCTCCCAACATCAGCATTTGATTCCAAAGAAATCCCTAATTGGCTCAATTTTATGTGTACATCTACCCCATAGTCCCAGGAGTGGGTGTTGTACTACTATAGGTACTCTGCTAGACTCAACAAAGTTTTCTCAGGCAAAAGGTGACTGTTATCATAGCAGAAGGGGAATTAGAAAGTGTTTTGAGTAGATTTTTAAAAATCATAGTTACATGGAACTTTATCTCATACCATATATGAAAGTTAACTCAAAATGAAACAAAAAACTAAATGTAAGAGGTTTACCTATATAACTGTAAAAGGAAAACATGGAGACAACTCTATGATCATCGAGTTTGCAGTGGTTTCTCAAATGGCACCAAAAATGCAAGCAGCAAGAGAAAAAATAGAAAAACCAGACTCTGTCAAATTTTAAAACTTTTGCATGTCAGAAGACACTGTCAGGAGAGTGAAACCCATATGAAATAAGAAAATATTTGCAAGTGAGATATCAATATATATATTGAGTGATATATATATTGACAAGTGATACGGACTCAATATCCAGAATAGGTAAAGAACTCTTACAATTCAACAACAAAAAGAGAACCCAATTTAAAAATGGGCAAATATTTAAGTAGACATTTCTCCAAAAGAAGATATAGAAGTGACCCCAAATCACTTGAGAAGATAGCGTCATTAGGCAAATGTAAATCAAAAGCACAGTGAGATGCTACTTCAAACCCACTAGGATGACCGTAGTAAAGAAACAGAAGATGACAAGCGTTTGTGAGGATGCAGAGAAATTAGAACTCTTATGCAGTGCTGTTGGGAATGTACAATGGTACAGCCACTGTGGGAAATAGTTTGATGTTGTCTCAAAAAGTTAAACATAGAATTACCATATGACCCAGCAGTTCCCCTTGTAGGTATATACCCCCCAGATTGGAAACAGATATTCAACAAAAACTTGTGCATGAATGTTCCGCTGCAGCTCTGTTCACAATAGCGAAAAGGTGGGAACGACCTAAGTGTCCATCAACAAGAGAATGGATAAACAAACGGTGATGTATTCATAGAACAGGCTACTATTTAGCTATAAAAAGGAATGAAATACTAATACATGCACGGATGAACATGCTGATGAGCATATTGATACAGCATGGCTGAACTTTCAAAACATTCTAAGTAAAAGAAGTTGGAAAAAAGACCACATACTGTATGAATCTACTGGTGGGAGATATTCTGAGCAGGCAGATCTTTACAGAGAGAAATAGAATTTGCCAGGGGCTAATGGCAACCCACTCCAGTGTTCTTGCCTAGAGAATCCCAGGGATGGGGGAGCCTGGTGGGCTGCCGTCTCCATATGGGGTCGCACAGAGTCAGACACAACTGAAGCGACTTAGCAGCAGAAGGGACAGGAAAAATGGAGAGTGAACATTGAGTGGGTATGGGGTTTCCATTTGTGCTGGTGAGAAAGTTCTGGAACTTGATAGAAATGATGGTTGTACAACATTGTGGATGTACTTAATGCCACTGAATTGTACACTTTAAAATGATTACAATGGCAAATTTTATGTATATACACGATACATAAAAAAAGATGTCTCGGCAACCCTCTCACCCCATCCCCAGACCCACAATGATTATAAAAATCTACTACAGGTAGGTAACGAGGGCTTGATACTTGATTAACTGTACTGGGTGCCATCCTGGGTAGCAGTCCTGCATTTTAGCATCAGCATCCCAGTTAATTGCGAATCTTGAGGAGCTTGCTGCAAGCAGTTTCCTGGGATACTATTGGTTTCTTAGTGATTTTATTTACAGTGCAATTCATGGCATCAACTGCTTATGCATTTCCTTTGAAGACAGAGAATAAGAAAGAGAAATGGATGAGTGGAAGTAATTTATTTTCAGATGCTGTTTAATATTCTTTGTTGCAGGCATTCATTTTAAACTAGGACTTGGTTGTATATTTGATCTTTCTCTGGCCTCTGGGAGAAGTTATTTCTCTCTGATTTATTTTTAGTGTCTTTCTGAGCATTTCACAATCTGGAGGGACAGTAAGATTTAGGTTTATATCACTTGGCTCAAAAAGTGGAATTTGGAGCTGACTCCAAATTTGTTGCTGGATGGTCCCTGTTCCTTTATGCCCTTGACATCTTACCCTGGTGAGGTTTCTGAAAACAGACAATGGACTGTCTTTAACTTGAAATAGCTCAGGCCAGTTCAAGAGTGGTGGGTCTCAGGATTTAAAACACTGTGACAGTCAATCACTTTTTACATTTTTCCCTATTAGCGGTGCCTGTGGTGAGGTGAAGCTAGCTTTCGAGAGGAAGACATGTAAGAAAGTGGCCATAAAGATCATTAGCAAGAGGAAGTTTGCTATCGGCTCTGAGAGAGAGGCAGTAAGTACCTGTGTTGGTGGCTGCTTGGCCCCATCATAAAGAATTTACCGCTCAGAAGAACTTTGGAAAATTTTGGGTATACTGAACTAACCTAAACACAGATAATTTGTTTCCAAAAATATTTGGTTGTACATAATAATACACATAGCAGGAACTTTTTTTTTTTCCTTCCAAGTTGTTACAAGACTGTTTTTACAATAAACGAAAGGAAATTAGGGGAGAAAAAAAAAATCCCGCTGTATCCCCGCTGCTGGAACCCCACAGCTGCTTTTAGTTTTCCCTTTCCTTCTGGTCTTTGTTCCTGTGAACTCATGTTTCTAGATGGCTGAGATCGTATTGTATACAGTTTTGTATTCTGCTTTTCCACATAAGCATTAATGCGTAAACTCTTCCCTACTATATCCTTTTGGATGATTGAGTCTCTGTTTCACCAGCTTTATCACACTTTATTCATCCATCTCTCTGCTTGATCATTTAGGTCATTGAGATAATTTCTAATTCTTTGTTCTTCCTGATAATGTGGCAATGAATACCTCCATGTTTATAGATTTTTAAAAGATCTTGATTAAATTATATGGTCTCTTTATATGGTAATCATTCACTTTTTACATTTCCTGTAATACATACTTACTGCATTGGTGGAGTGGCCAAATGTATTGGTTTTTCAACACATGACCCTACAAAGTAATATAAAATGTGTCCTCTAGTCACGTTTTCCTTTGTGGCCAGCTGTTTCTGGCTATTATGCTTTACATTCCTTAAAGATCGATTTTTTTTTTTTGGTCCCTAGACAATGCATTCTCACATAGCAAGAGGAATTTCCTTTCAGTGTTCACTTTGTTATAGATCTTTCCCCTGTGATTCTGGGTTTGTTTTCCATTTTGGGGGGAAGAAAATAACCTAACAGATTCTTAATGACTTGGAGCACAATTTTATGTTTTAATTTCATCTTTCAAATCCCATCATATTCTTTAGAGCTCTCTATCATCAGAGTATACCCGGCCTCGGTAATGAGTTTACCGGCTTACAGGAAGAGGCTGGCTTTTAAAATTAAACATCTGGCTTTCTTCGCTGAAGTCCATTTTACATAAATATGTAATTCTATATCCTCTTTGCTTGTAGAGGGTGTAGCCCGTGAGGTTGAGTAACTCGAGTCATTCTTCTGGAATTGTAACGGAGAGCGACTTTTCTACCCTGAAGCTTCCTCTTCCCTTTAGAGTCTCAGTAAATATCTCAGCTTGCATTTGAAATTGGAACCTGGCTCTGCTTAATTATGAGAAATGTGACTTTATGTTTTCTTTACACAGTTTAATTGAATACCTTCTCCTTTATGGTTTTTACTTGTTGTATTATATTTACAAATGTAAACAATTCCTCAGTTTGATGAGACAAGCAGAGCTTACCAGGTCAATGTAAGAACAGTGGGAACACATTTGTTTCTGGCTGCGGGAACTGCAGAAAGTGGCTTCCTTTCTCTGAGCCTTGTTCTGTCTGTCAAATGGGAATACTTTCAGAGCCCAGTTCACTTGGATTATGGGGCTTACATGAGATGACCCTTTTAGATAAAGAGCTTGGCATAGAGCCTAGTCACTTACTGAATGGCTTATTATTTACCAAGCATTTTGCAAAGTGATTTTAGGTGAGTTTTTGTGTAATTCATCCTTGATTTCTCTGTAAGAACAGTGCTGAGTTTGGAACTCAGGCAGCCTTTACTCAACTAAGTTTAACTGTAAACATTTTCTGCATATTGGCTATTATTATCATTAATAAACTAATGTTATTTTATTAAAGGATCCGGCACTCGATGTTGAAACAGAAATAGAAATTTTGAAGAAACTAAATCATGTAAGTACTACTATAAAAACATGACACATACTTAAATTCTTTTATCTCAAAAAATGGGGAGAGTGCAAAGCACTTCAGTGTAATAAAACTAGTATTAACCTGGGTTCCTTAATTGTGTGTGTATACGTGTGTGTATGCATACATGCATGGTTTTAGCTGTTACGCTGGGAAGAGCTTTACCCTAAAATTTTGAAAGGACAATACAAAGATTTTATCATTAATTATGTTATTTTTCCACTGAGTTAGTTCTGGACCAAAAGACATAGTCAATCTGCTAAATTTCTTTTGGTACATTAATTATACCTGAATTTCATACCTCTTAAGTACCTTTGGGAGGTGCTGATTTCCATTCACCTTGGTTGGAATAAATCAAATATATCCAAGAATATACCCAATAAGTATGACAACATCTTGTCATACTTGTTTGAATGGTGTCTCTGGCCCCACTGAGTATCAGAGGTCCTGTCTTTTTTTGTGCGATCATGACCTTGTCTCAGTGGAAAGAGTCTAAAGATGTGAGAAGAGAAAGAAAGACGAGTGGGATGCCTCACATCTTCCTTTTTCTTCTTTCTGTGTTTCTTCATTAATTCATGGGCCCCCATGTAGTCGTGAGCTACATGAGTTAAACTTGAAATAAGACCTCCAGTCTTCCAGCTGAGAATTATCTCAGTGGTACTCAGCCTTTTTGGCACCAGTAATTGGTTTCATGAAAGATGATTTTTCCCTGGACCCAGGGTGAGTGGAGGATTGGTTTCAGGATGATTCAAGTGCATTGCATTTATTATGTACTTTATATTTCTATTATTATTACATTGTGATATATAATGAAATCATGATACAGTTCACCATAATACAGAACCAGTGGGTGGTCATTTGATTGATGGGGAGCAGCCAAAAGTACCGGAGAAGGCAATGGCACCCCGCTCTAGTACTCTTGCCTGGAAAATCCCATGGACGGAGGAGCCTGGTGGGCTGCAGTATATGGGGTCGTGAAGAATCAGACATGACTGAGGGACTTCACTTTCACTTTTCACTTTCATGCATTGGAGAAGGAAATGGCAACCTACTCCAGTGTTCTTGCCTGGAGAATCCCAGGGACAGAGGAACCTGGTGGGTCGCTGTCTCTGGGGTCGCACAGAGTCAGACACGACTGAAGCGATTTAGCAGCAGCCATAAGTACAAGTGAAACTGCTCCTTTGCCCACTACTCAGCTCCTGCTGTGTGGCCCCAGTTCCCATGGGTTGGGGACCCCTGGATTGTCTGATTCTGGTTCTTAACTTCTGAACTACAAAAGATTTCTTCTCCCTTCTCTGAACTGGTCAGATCCTCCTAACAACAAATAGAAACTGAGAACATCACGTGGACACAACAATTCAGTAGGTTCCTTTAGAATTTGTGGTGGTTCTGAAGACCCATGAGAATGTGAGTGGCCGAGCTTCCTGCTTGGCTTTCTTCTAATGCCTTGCAACTTCTACCTCTTCCCTGCCTTTGCCTCCTTTTTTCCATGGGATCTGGAATCTCGTTAAAGAGAGGAGCCCTCTAATTTACCAGGGTGGGGTTGCTTCAAACATCCCCCAAAGATAAACACTTAGAATCCTCAGAGAATTTTCTCTGATGTCAGAAGATCCCTAAGCATAACATTTATATAAATCCGATATCTGCTGCAGAGGAGAGGAATTTAAAACTCTAAAAAAGATCCTTGGAGGTTTTTGTTGGCAATTTACAAGGGCACTTGGGAGCCCTTGGGAAGTAGAGATGGGCACATGAGTGCATTTGGATGTTTGGAGACAGTGAGTAGAGCCTAGTATGAAGTCCAGTAGACCCTGGCCTTTAGAGTCAGGCACTGATTTATCAATTGTCAAATGTTTATGGTGCCAGCCTGTTTTCTAGGCCCCAGGCAGTCAGCACAGATAGACCTGGCCATCTCTCCTCTTACATGGCTTTAGTCTAGTGGGGAGACAGACCTGAGTTCCCATCCCTTGTTCTGAGCAGGTCATTTCACTTTGCAGAGCTTCTGCTCCCTTGTCTGTTCCTGGAGACCGTAGGATACTTACCTCAAAGGTCAATGAGACTTGAATATGTGCTTCTAAAGTTTTCAGGGCTTCCCAGGTGGCTCAGTGGTAAAGAATCTGTCTGCAGTGCAGGACACACTGGAGAGAGCCAGGTTCGATCCCTGGGTCAGGAAGATCCCCTGGAGAAGGGAAATGGTAACCCACTCCAGTATTCTTGGCTGGAGAATCCCATGGACAGAGGAGTCTGGTGAGCTATAGTCCATAGAGTTTCAAAGAGTCGGACATGACTGAGTGACTGAGCACGCACACAAAGCTCTCGGCACAGGAAACACACTGGGGGCATGACAGTGATCTGCAATTCCCTACCCTTTGCCCTGTAGGACCTAAGTGGAGGGTCTGGGTTGGTGGCCTCTGGTTTCTGAGACACTTCAGCTGTGACAGCTGCAGCCTGTGGCTCTAGAGCTGGTGGGGACTGGAGACAGTGCATGCTGGCTCCGGCCGCCCCCCATTCCCAGACCAAGCAGTTCCCAGTCCTTCCTCTCCTGTTCCTTTTTCATGTGTGTGTCTTTTTTTCTGCCTTTCTTTTCATTTTATTATGGACTTCCCTGGCGGTCCAGTGGTTAAGACGCTGCGCTTCCACTGCAGAGGACAAGGGTTCGATCTCTGGTCAGGGGACTAAGAGCACGTGTGCCTCGCGGCCAAAAGAAAAAGATTCACAGGTGTATATTCTAGAGTCAGATGGTGCTAAAAGGTGTATAAACAGCAGCTTTACTTCTTTACTAATCGCCTTCCTGCATTTAAAATTTTTTTCAGCTTTTTTTAAAGAAGAATTTACCTCCGTTATTTCTACGTGATTTATTAGTGCATAAACCGCTGTTTCTTGGCTTATCAACAATAATAGCTTGTTGTCTTTCTGTTATAAGAGAATTTTCAGTTCAGTTCAGTTCAGTCACTCAGTTGTGTCCGACCATGAATCCCAGCATGCCGGGCCTTCCTGTGCATCACCAACTCCCGGAGTTTACCCAAACTCACGTCCATCGAGTCGGTGATGCCATCCAGCCATCTCATCCTCTGTCGTCCCCTTCTCCTCCTGTCCCCAATCCCTCCCAGCATCAGAGTCTTTTCCAGTGAGTCAACGCTTCACATGAGGTGGAGTTTCAGCTTTAGCATCATTCCTTCCAAAGAACACCCAGGACTGATCTCCTTTAGAATGGACTGGTTGGATCTCCTTGCAGTCCAAGGGACTAAGAGTCTTCTCCAACACCACAGTTCAAAAGCATCCATCCTTCGGCGCTCAGCTTTCTTCACAGTCCAACTCTCACATCCACACATGACTACTGGAAAAACCATAGCCTTGACTAGACAGACCTTTGTTGGCAAAGTAATGTCTCTGCCTTTGAATATGCTATCTAGGCTGGTCATAACCTTCTTTCCAAGGAGTAAGCGTCTTTTAATTTCATGGCTGCAATCACCATCTGCAGTGATTTTGGAGCCCCCTAAAAATAAAGTCTGACACTGTTTCCACTGTTTCCCCATCTATTTCCCATGAAGTGATGGGAGGAGATGCTATGATCTTAGTTTTCTGAATGTTGAGCTTTAAGCCAACCTTTTCACTCTCCTCTTTCACCTTCATCAAGAGGCTCCTTAGTTCCTCTTCACTTTAGCTCTCATTTTTCTTTTTATTTATTTTTATTTTTGGCCATGTGGCATATAAGATCTTAGTTCCCCAACCAAGGATCAAACCCTCACCCCTGAAGCACGAACTTTTAACCACTGGACCTCCAGGAAAGTCCCTCAGGTCTCTTTTCTGTTCCTCTTAATGTAATACTACAGTGAATATTTAGTGTTTCCATTATCGTGACAGTAACAGGTGGTCCTGCAGAGCCAAGTATACAGTGATCACGGGTAAGTAGAGGTGGAAATGGTTTACTGTCAGCCTGACCCCATGGCTGTAGAATCCGTGACCAAAACGTGGCCAGCAGGACCCACCCTCAGTGGGTGGTTGTGTCTGTTATTGATGTTGATGGTATTAAACTTGACAGCATATGAGTGTCCCCCGTGTGCCAGCTGCTCTGTTGAATGTTGGTCCTAGGAAGATAAAAATAAGACTGACTCGTTGACTTAGCCCATGCAGTACCTGGTGAAAGACTTCTGTTGGGTATCAATTTCCTTGTAGGGCCACACAGATGAGTACTACTGCAGAAAAGTGTGGATCCAAACTGTGGAAGTGGGGGGACTTCCCTGGTGGTCCCATGGTTAAGAATCTGCCATCCAGAGGACACAGGTTTGATTCCTGATTGGGGAACTAAGACCCACATGCTACAGAGTGTGGTGTGCCAAAAAAAAAAAAAAAAAAATCCAAGGGGACTTTGAGCTGGGGCTTGATACCTGAGGCCACATGTGGCCAGAAGGCTGGATCACCAGGCTGGAGGGTAGTGTGAGCAAAGATGTGACATGGGGAGAGAGCCTGGGGTGGATGGGGAGTTCTGTGGCCTGGAGAGGAGGATATTTGGGATGGGCAGAAGGAGATGAGGCTGGGGGGTAGTGGGGGCAGGAGGAGGCTGGGTCTGGAAGGTCTTGGTAACCCCTGCTGAGAAGTTGGATTGCAGCCTCTCGGCTGCAAGGTGCTGAAGGATTTCTATTTTCTTCCTTCCTTCCCTCCTCTCACTCTTCTCCCTTTCTGCATTAAAATAATTTAAAATTATATAATATCCGACACATGTAAAGTAAAGTGTAAGTGGTAAAGCGAACTGGTAGGATGAACACATTTGAACTTGCCGTGAGTTTAAGAACGAAGAAACCTGATCATACTGTCGAATATACCTCATACTCAAAAAAGCGTTTCGAGATTTGCCCTTTCCACTTGGCGTTGTGTTTCCAAGATCCACCGTGCTGGGGGAGGTGGTGGGGCGTCCATTCTCCACCAACAGTTCATGGTGGGGAGGCATCACTTGGAGGATTTTAATCAGCAATGGAAGGGATGAAATGTGCTTTGCAGGAAAATCACTCTGGTGGGTGTTGCTCTTTTTAATCGAAAGTTGAAAAATCTAAAGTGAATAGATATGCCAATAAAAACCAAGATTTTGATGAGAAAATAAATACAGTCTAAAAATCTTCCCACTCTCTTCCTTTTGATTGACATAGCCAGAATCCTTTTCCCTGGTGGGAAGGAGTGTATGTCATTGATCCTTACCACTTCTTGTATCTACCCTGACCACTAGCTTTACCATCCATCCTTTGTACTAGAGAAAACAATAGGGTGTTATATGCATTAGATGTACAGTACGATTCTCCCTTGTTCTTTAGCAAATGCACCCAGCATTGATCAGAGGTCACAGACTGTCAGCCACGGTGTGTGTCTCTCTCTCCTCCACCGCACATATGTGCTTTTGAGTTCTTCTGAAACTAGAATTGCCCTCTTCCTTGGAAAATGGAGGTCTTGTCTCATGGGTTGCCCTGCAGTGCCAGTTGCCTTAGTTGAATGGCCCTGCTGTCTGGCAGCATGGCTGGGCCCCTGACCTGGGCTTCCTTTACTCGAGCTCCTTGTCAGGCTCCCTGGTTTCTTAGGTGTCCTTGAGTCCCTGTGCTCTGGGACGGAGGAGGAAGGCTGGGAAGAGATTGGCCTTCCAGCCTTGGCGCCAGCGTTAAGTGTGAAGCATGGACCGCGCCCTTGTTAGTTTGGTGGGGCAGAGAGTTTATTGTGTGTGCTCACAAAGGAGCAAGTTAGAGTTCTGTCTCCTCCCCTGCGGGCTTCCCAGGTGGTGCTAGGGGTAAAGGACCAACCTGCCAATGCAGGAGACTTTAGAGATGCAGATTCGACCCCTGGATCAGGAAGATCCCCTGGAGGAGGGCATGGCAATGAACATGAATGAAAAGAATCCCATGAACAGAGGAGCCCGGTAGGCTACAGTCCATGGGGCTGCATAGAGTCAGACTCCACTGAAGCGGCTGAGCACCCACGCACGCTCCTCCCCTGCATGAACTGCAGAGAGTCCTGAGGCAAGGACCAGATGCCTGGTCTTGGCCTCCTTGACACCTTGGGTGGGTGTCCCGAGTTCTGCTCTTGTACTTATCCTCTTGGGGAGCTTCTTAACTATTTTTTCTCTTTTCCCCCTTTTAGCCTTGTATCATCAAGATTAAAGACTTTTTTGATGCTGAAGATTATTATATTGTTTTGGAATTGTAAGTAGCAAACTTTTTTGTTTCCATTTAAATGCTTATAAACCAACCAAAGGGTCTAATGCTGGCCTGCATTTCTCATCCTGGGGACTCTCAGCGTGTGTATGTGGGGGGTGGCCCGTAAAACAAGCACATGAGGTTAGTATAAATTCTAAAAATCACTCTAGTGTTTCCAAAGGCAGATGGATCTGAGGCCTGGGTTTGAAGCCCACTTTGCTGGTGACTAGCTGTCTACCCTGGAGAAGGCAATGGCAACCCACTCCAGTACTCTTGCCCAGAAAATCCCATGGATGGAGGAGCCTGGTGGGCTGCAGTCCATGGGGTCTCGAAGAGTCGGACATGACTGAGCGACTTCACTTTCACTTTTCACTTTCATGCATTGGAGAAGGAAATGGCAACCCACTCCAGTGTTCTTGCCTGGAGAATCCCAGGGACAGAGGAGCCTGTTGGGCTGCCGTCTATGGGGTTGCACAGAATCGGACACGACTGATGTGACTTAGCAGCAGCAGCAGCAGCAGCTGTCTACCCATGGGTTAGTTGATTTCACCTGAGTTTCACATTCCTAGTGTTAAGTAATAACAATAGCTCCCTGTGCAGTCATAAGGATCAAATGCTCTGAGGGCTGGAAGGCCTCCAGCGGAGCATGTGGCACGCATGGTGCTCAAACATAGGTGCGTGTTATACTCTGAAAGAACCTGGGTGGCCCTCGTTGCTCAGGATCACTGCACCAGGGTGACACCTGAATATCTTTCAGGCGCTGGTGTACTTGCAGCTGTACTTGGTGTGATTAAAATCATTTACCGTCTCATTCCTGAAAGAGGCCTGCCTTGGTGTCCATTCTGCATAAGTGCGCAGTGTTTCTGGGACTGGCCGTCATGGCAGACAGGCTGGGCCTTACTCCTGAGTGGCCAACAGTGGCCGTGCTGGCTGACCATGAAGATTATAGAGTAAACAGCAGGCCAGGCATTGCGCTAGGAGAGACTGGACGGCCCTTGAAGTGCTTAAGGGAATATCTGTTGCTATGAAATAGGAGATTTATTATTTGACTGGATCTCATTAAAACAGTTCGGGACTTCCCCAGTAGCCCAGTGGCTAAGACTCCGTGCTCCCAAGGCAGGGTGCCTGGGTTCAATTCCTGGTCAGGGAACTAGATTCCACATGTTGCAATGAAGATTGAAGATCCCGTGTGCCGCAATTAGGACCTGGCTCAGTCAGATAAATTTAAAGAAATAGTTTAATAATAGTAGTAATAATACAATGGCAGTAACTGATACTAATGAAACACTTAATATGAGCCAAAACCTGCTGTAAGCATTTCACTGGGATTGACTCATGTAACCTGCATAACTGTCATCCAGGTTATGTACAAGTTAGTGGTGAGTTGTAGTAGTGAAGTTGCTCAGTCATGTCCGACTCTTTGTGACTCCATGAACTAGGGCCTATCAGGCTCCTCCGTCCCTGAGTTTTTCCAGGCAAGAACACTGGAGTGGGTTGCCATTTCCTTCTCCAGGGGATCTTCCCGACCCAGGGACCGAACCTGAGTCTCCCGCGTTGTAGGCAGACGCTTTTACTATCTGAGACACCAGGGAAGTCACATAAGTGAAGTGGTAAGTTAGTTATTGTCTTTAGCTCCACTTGGCAGAAATGGGAACTGGATTGCAGAGGGATGAATAATCTGGCCAAGCATCTCCACTGTGCCGGGTGCTTTACCCACAGCAGTTAATCTCTTAATTTTTACAGCAGCCATCAAGGTAGGTGGGGTTTTATCCCCATTTGTTGAAGGGGTTTAGAAACAAGCTCAGAGAGGTTGCATAAGTCACCCCAAGTCCCTCAGCTGGGACGTGGTGGAGCTGAAATTCAGACCCAGTTGTCAGGTCATAGGCTCCTGCTTTCTCCCCTACACCAGTCTCAGAACCGCCTGGGTGCACAGTAAAAATGCAGACCCCTGGGGTCTGCTTCCAATCTACTGCATCAGATTTTCTGAAAGCTCCCCAAGCATGTCCAATGCCCGCCACTCTCTTCCTCTATCTTTCCTTGCTCCTCAGTTTCCGACGGACGCGTGTTTATTGTGGATGTGGCTAATTACCTCATTGCCTTGACACATGGGAGCCGAGAGTGCATAAACCACTTTGCTTGTCTTGATGAGTTTGTTCTGTTTGTGTTGTTATCTTCCCTCCAAGTGAGTTTCCCTCTAGGAATGAACCCCCTGCTTTGCCTGTGTGTTTCAGAATGGAAGGAGGAGAGCTGTTCGACAGGGTGGTGGGGCATAAGCGCCTGAAAGAAGCCACATGCAAGCTCTATTTTTACCAGATGCTCCTGGCCGTGCAGGTAAGAGAAGCCCTCAGTGCTTTTGACAGCTTTCTTTTAGGTGAGTTACTCTCCAAGTTGGCAGAAAATGAGGCACCAGGGATAAAAACCCAGAGAGCAGAGTCTGTGTGTGGGTTGTTCTGTTCTTGGCAAAAACACCCCACCCCTTTGACTCAGATGAGAAAGTTCTTGCTGTGAAGTTTAAGAGAAAAAAAAAAAGAAATAAGGAAGTTAAAGAAATAAACACACGGTCCCACATGGCTTCTCTTTAGCTAGGAAGTTTTAATGGGGGGCAGGGATCTCTGTTGTGCATGATCCTTGCAGAAATCCCCCTTACCTCTGGGGCAGGGGTGAGGAGGCAACTGGGCAGGTGTGAGGAAAGATCACTCCCCCGTGGCACAGTGCTAGGGGTTTCCTTCATCTGTAGCATCCTGTTTTTTTTTTTTTTCTTCTCCCATTTATTTATTTTTAATTGGGGGATAATTGCTTTACAATGTTGTGTTGGTTTATCATACATCAACATGAATCAGCCATAGGTATACACACGTCCCCTCCCTCTTGAATCTCCCTCCCTCCCCCTGTAGGTTGTCCCAGAGCACCAGGCTGACCCCCCTATGCTATACAGCAACTTTCCATTAGCTATCTGTATCCAACCAGTCCATCCTAAAGGAAAGCAGTCCTGAATATTCATTGAAAGGACTGATGCTGAAGCTGAAACTCCAATACTTTGGCCACCTGATGCAAAGAACTGACTCATTGGAGAAGACCCTGATGCTGGGAAAGATTGAAGGCGGGAGGGGAAGGGGACAAAAGAGGATGAGATGGTTGGATCCATCACCGACTCAAAGGACTTGAGTTTGACTAATCTCCAGGAATTGGTGATGGGCAGGGAGGCCTGGTGTGCTTCAGTCCATGGGGTCACACAGAGTCGGACACAACTGAGCGACTGAACTGAGCTGAGCTTACACATGATAATGTGTATATTTCAGTGCTGCAGCAGGCACACGAGTGTTTTGGAGGTATTTTGCTGTAGGCCAGAGGGATATCCAGAGAAACCTAAAGCCCACAAACACCTAACCAGTGATTTTTATGTTTTTAATTTTTTAAAATTTAGTTTTTAATTGAAGGATAATTGCTTTATAGAATTGTGCTGGTTTCTGCCAAACATCACTTCTCGGCCTTTTGGTTAAGATCACGTGTAACGTGTAGTATCTGCTCTTATCAATCTAACCAGTGTTTTACTCTCTTCATGGTTTGTGGTGGTGCTTTAGTTGCTAAGTTGTGTCCAACTTCTGTGGCCCCGTGGACTGTGGCCTGTCAGGGTCCTCTGACCATGGAATTTCCCAGGCAAGAATACTGAAGTGCAGTGCCATTTCCTTCTTCAGGGGATCTTCTTGACCCAGGGATTGAACCCGGGTCTCCTGCATTGCAGGCAGGTTCTTTATCAACTGAGTCACCAGGGAAGGCCCTTAATGGTTTGCTCCCAACTTTATACCAAGAATATTAACGTGAATTGAGTACAGATCAGTGGACGTGGGAAATTCTTTTTTTCCTAAAGAAATATGACTTGGTATATAAAAATGAGTACACGGAGAAACATCCTTCTATTTATGATGTTTAGAAACCATTCTATTTCAGTCATCATGTTTTCAAAGACTGATCTTGCATCAAGGAATATGTTAACTCTAGGTGTTCAGATAATTTACATATGTGTACTTTGTAGAGTCCCTTTAAAAATATTCTCAGAAGTGGAATCAACAAATACACTATTTTGGTAGAATATTTATAGATTAAATAGTCCCCAAATGTTTTATGTCACCTGTTGCATTTTTATTATTGAAGCTGACACCTTCTGTTTCTACTAACATGAAGGAATAGTTATTGTCTTGAAGAGCGAAATAAAAGGTCTGCTGTCATAAGTTGCCTTTTTCATTTTTCTACTTTTTAAAGATTTTCTTGCAAGCAAATTTGTAAATAGTAGTCCACTTATCCAGTGGTTTTCTGATTTGGGAGAGAATATGGTCGTAACATGAGTTATAATTTCATCCAGCTATAAGATGTGTGTGTGTCTGTCTCACGCGCCTGCTCCATGAATCTAAGGGTCACTCCTCTCTGTAGTACCTTCATGAAAATGGCATTATACATCGGGATTTAAAGCCAGAGAATGTTCTCCTGTCATCTCCAAAGGAGGACTGCCTTATAAAGGTAAGAAATTTATGCTCTGTATGTGGCCACTCCAGTAGATTGCTGTTCAGAAACTGTTTTCGAATTCATCAAATAAAAAGTGGGAGCATAAAAAGGGAGGGAATTTGACCTTTCCATTCTTAGCTGTTCTTTTAGCAACCAGGTGGTATTGCTCCAGTGAAGATGCGAATGAGCACTTATTCAGCTCCATGTGTACAAGCCACTTTCATCTTCAGAGAGAGGAAGGAAGAGTCTAGATGGGAGAAACACATCCCCTGTCTTCCTCTGTCTAAGATAGTACTTCCCAAGCCTGGCTTCATTTGAGAATCCTCTGTTGATTTAGAGAAAAAAAAAAAAACACAAAAAACGAGAGCAAGCCTGCACCTTAGAATTGCTGAAGGTGGCACCTAGGTGAAGTATTTTTCCCCAGCTCCTCAGCCAACATTGAAAAACTGGGGTCTATGAAGAATCAGGAATTACTAGACTTCTAGAGTGTCTGTTAAGGGTTATAAGCCTTTTGTAAGGTTACAGAGAATACAGATCTAAGTTGGGAGAAAACCTGAGCCTTAAAGTTCCTTGGCTCAGGAATTTTTATTTAAGCAAAATTTAATAACTTTCAGGATTTAAAATTACCTTACAGGGCTTTCCTGGGGGTCCAGTGGCTAAGACTCTGTTCTCCCAACGCAGGGGGCCTGGGGTTTGATCCCTGGTTGGGGAACTAGATGCTACAACTAAAACTCAGAAGAGCCAAGTAAATAAAAATATTTTTTTTAAATTACCTTACGAAGAAAAGAATGTGTAGAGTCCAGATTAACAGTGGCATGAATCATAGGCTAGGAACTACTGTAACCTTCATGTCTTTTTTGAATTGGCAGACTATGTTACTTTTTATTTCATGACATTAAAAGAGATGCCCTTTTGTCCTTACTTTAGATTACTGATTTTGGGCAGTCCAAGATTTTGGGGGAGACCTCTCTGATGAGAACCTTATGTGGTACCCCCACCTACCTGGCTCCGGAGGTTCTTAATTCCTTTGGAACTGCTGGATATAACCGTGCTGTGGACTGCTGGAGTTTAGGAGTTATTCTTTTCATTTGGTAAGAAAAAGTTTTTATCGCTTCAGACTGTGGTTGGTGGTATTAAGGTGAAATAAAAAATGTGTCCAGTTAGAGAGTTTGTGTTTAATTTAGGTCACTTTTTTTTTTGGACCATTGATTTAAAACAATACCTGATTTTTCATTATGCTGAAAAAAAATCGATATATCTGAATGCCACTGAGAATGCCACTTGATTTCTTTTCCTTTCTCTCTCTACCAATATGAAGCCTTAGTGGGTATCCACCTTTCTCTGAGCATAAGACTCAAGTGTCATTGAAGGATCAGATCACCAGTGGAAAATACAACTTCATTCCCGAAGTCTGGGCGGAGGTCTCAGAGAAGGGTATGGATACGAAAGAGTTCAGAATTTGTGGTTTGCTAAAATGTGTGTGTGCTGCGATGGGAGTTTATTTTCAAATTCTGTGATGTTTTCTCCTGTCAATCCTGTTCTTATTTTCTGTTAGTTTTTGCACCATTTTAGAGGCAAAGGAAGTTACTGGGAACTTGGGCTCCAGAGTCAGGCTGATGTAGGCTTGTGTCCTGGGGCTGCTACTTCTTAGCTTTGTGACCTTAGGCAAGTTACTTAACCTCTCTGGGTCTCCTTTTTGTTTATTTGTAAAAGAGGGCACTGCTACTGCTGCTAAGTCGCTTCAGTCGTGTCCGACTCTGTAACCCCATAGACGGCAGCCCACCAGGCTCCCCCGTCCCTGGGATTCTCCAGGCAAGAGTACTGGAGTGGGGTGCTATTGCCTTCTCCAAAAGAGGCCACAATAAACCTCTATTTTAAGGAGGTTTTGTGAGGGTTAAATGTAATATACTCACTGTGCCTGGTATCTATTTAAGTGTGCAAAATAATGGGTAACTTTTTAGTTACAAGGTCTCCTTTGAAGTAGTAAGCACAGCAAAAGCTAAATGTAACTTGTTATTCTGTGTTTTAGAATTTAAAAGGGTAACTTTGTAATTCTCAAAAGGAAAAGTAAAAACTAAAACTAAATGTCAAACAACGTAACACAGATGATTGTGCTAAGTGTCAGAACATCTGATAAATAATACTGTTGCAATATACAGTCAGCCTCCACTTGTTGCTGGCCAGTCCAGCTTTGTTTCTGCCAAGCCTGCGATTCCTAGGAGAGAGCTCTCCCTGGCTGAGGAACTCTCTCCATCACTCCGTGGGTCTCAGAGAGAGTTGGCTGAACATCCTGAGTGTTTTAGAACTGGGGGAAGTTCAGCTTTAATTAGTTTGAACTTGAGTCCAATAAGGGGAGCAGGAACAGAGAGTTAAGTTGTGATATCTGAGCAGGGAGCCATGGGGACCATCATGGCATTCCTGGTGTTCTAAAGTCTTTGGACAAATACTGAGAGTGGGGAGGCCTAGGGGGCCCTGCCTGCTCTGTCTGCTGACTCACTGTGACCTCAGCCCCTCTCTCTTCTTTCTGGATGTTGGCCTGTGATTCTGGCACACTCTCATTTTGTTGATTTAATGTTTTTATCCTTCTCACTGTGATTTGCCAAATTATCTTACTGCTTTAGCTCTGGATCTCGTCAAGAAGTTGTTGATAGTGGATCCAAAGGCGCGTTTTACGACAGAAGAGGCTTTAAGACACCCGTGGCTTCAGGTGTGTATGGGGTGGTGGCTGCCCGCCTGAAATACCCAGGCAGCCCTGAACTGTGTCCCCGAGATGGGGAAGAGGATGAAAACATACGTTTGCTTGGTTGGGTCTAATGCCATTTTTCAAGACTGAGCTTTAGGTGGGTGGAGGTGCATGTTTATGTCTGTGGGTGTGAGTGTGGTGTCTTGCACTTGTGTGCAGCCTTTACAGCTTGACCTTGATGAACAAGCTCTCCTTATGGCCTGTCCTGGTTCCTCTTGGCTTCTCCAAGTCTGCAGTTCAGTTGTGTTCCTTTGAGAGGTGGTTGTAGCTCCAATCCCTCCATCCCTTCTCTTCTCTCAAACCCCTTACCTCAGACAGATGGGATGAGCTGCGTTCTCGCCATCTTCAACCTTAGATCAGGGAAACGCGGGTGGGAGGAGGGGAGCAGCCTCCCGCTGGGAGAACCTGGCTATTTCTTAAGCTCAAGTGATCGGGTATGAGGGGGTCCTACTTCCTGTTCATGGTGAGCAAGCATGCTTTTAGCAGATTGTCACCTGCGCCTTTCAAGTCTGCATTACCTCTGTGTCCCTGCTAGGGGTTGTGGCTCCCATTAGATTATGTGTTGACTTCATTCAAGATACTAGAGTTGGAAATCCTTTGTGCCTCTGCTGGGCTAGTCTTTGGTTTTAGAATTCACTGCAGCCTTGGGCAGGCTCTCTGATGGATGCCAGGTCTGTGAAGTGGAGTTCCTTTCAGCACAGCCAGCCATACCCCTTTCTGTTAACTTGCAGTTGATCTCTGTTACTTGTGG
>NW_011495054.1:11408275-11423284 GCF_000754665.1 Bison bison bison | reverse complement strand
CTGCAGGACCCTGGAGAAAAGGAATTTGGAAACAAAGGGTGCCTTTGCATGTGGGGACTTAATTTTGATGAAAAAGAAAAACATTCCTCTTGGCTCTTTTCATATGCCTTAATAGGGAAACTCCTGGGGGCCAGATATGGAGGTGGAGGAGCTGTTAGTCTTGAAAAAAACTGAGCTTGCCAGTTAGGCCTGGGAACAGGATTTACATCCGCTCGAAATGCACAAACAAGTGTAGCCCATTTTTCTTTCACTTTTTGTCTCAAAAGAAAATTGTTGTTAACAGCCAAGGAAAAGGTGAAGTTCAGCCCTGCCACAGGGGTCTCACTTGAATACTCTTTTGTCCATGTTTTATTTTTCCAGCAAAAGTTGGAGTGAACATTCAATGATGACAAGGATGCCGACTGCTCACATAAATCACCTGTTAGTGACAGTTTAGGTTTTATTTTGGGAAATTCAACATTTTTGAAGAAACTAAATGGTTTTGTGGATCTGGCACTGGACTATTTGTCCAAAGAATATGAATCTTGTCATTCTTTCTTGTCATTAACAGTGTCCAGTTTAGGGATGCATGTAACTTTTTGAATTGTATGTGTGTGCACAGTCACTCCATTGTGTCGGACTGTTTGTGGCCCCATGGACTACAGCCTGCCAGACTCCTCTGTCCATGGAATTTCCCAGGCAAGAGTACTGGAGCCGGTTGCGATTTCCTATTCCAAGGAAACTTCCGGACCCAGGGATCGAACCCAAGTCTCTTACGTCTCCCACACTGGCAGGCGGATTCTTGCATTGTGCAGATATATGCCCAGGAGTGGGAATGCTGGAGCATATAGCAACTATTTTTTAGTTTTCTGAGGAACCTGCATACTATTTTCCATAGTGGCTGCTCCAGTTTATATTCCCGCCAACAATGTGGGAGGGTTCCCTTTTCTGCACACCCTCTCCAGCATTTATTATTTATAGACTTTTTAATGATGGCCATTCTAACCTGTGAGGTGGTACTGCATTGTAGTTTTGATTTGCATTTCTCTAATAATTAGCCATATGGAGCATCTTTTGATGTGCCGGTTGGCCATCTGTATGTCTTCTTTGGAGAAAATATCTATTTATGTGTTTTGCTCATTTTTTGACTAAGTTTTTGTTGTTGTTGTTGTTGAGTTGTATGAGCTGTTCGTATGTTTTGGAAATTAAGCCCTTGTCGCATCATTTGCAAATATTTTCTCCCAATTCATAGGTTGTCCTTCAGTTCTGTTCATGGTTTCCTTTGATGTACGGAAGCTTGTAAGTTTGATAAGGTCACATTCATTTATTTTTGCTTTAATTTCTATTGCTTTGGAAGACTGATCTAAGGAAACATCAGTACGATTTATGTCAGAGAATGTTTTGCCTCTGTTCTCCTCTAGGAGTTGTATGGTGTCATGTCTTATATTTAAGCTAAGAACCTCATTTTAACTTAATTATCTGTGCAAAGGCCCTGTCTCCAAGTAGTCACAATACTGGGGGTTGGGCTTCAATATGTAAATGGGGAAAGGGGGAGGGGATACAATTCAACCATAACAGTCACAATTCAGTTGCCATAACGATGAACGAATAACATTTTCAACATTGAGCCCCTCTGATACAGAGGCCCCTGTGCTTATTATGGTGCCTGGCACCCAAGGGTCCTCGTAACTGTTCACTGGGTGGAAGAGGGAGGTGGGTGAGGTGGGTGAGTTGGGTGGGCAGGAAGGCACAGAGGGCATGCCTGGTGGAGGCGAGCAGGTGTAGGAGGAAATAAGGGCTGGACCTTTGAGGGTGGCCTTGCCTGAGAAGTGAGATCCTAGAGGAGAGTGTGGATGAACTTGGTGCTTGGACAATGGGGAGGTACACTGAGTAGCTCAATAAACAGAGTGATAGAAGCAGGTGATTCTAGCCGCTAAATGTAGAGGATGAGATGGTTGGATGGCATCACCGACTCAATGGACATGAGTTTGAGTGAACTCCAGGAGTTGGTGATGGACAGGGAGGCCTGGCCTGCTGCAGTCCGTGGGGTCGCAAAAGTTGGACACGACTGAGCAACTGAACTGAACTGACATGTAGAACAGGTAAACTGACCGTTGTGCACTAAGTTTTCTGCAGTCGAATTGCTGAATGTTGAAGGCCTTCCCTCCTTGGTTCTTCATCGCCCCCATCCCCCATGGTGCACTGTGTATGCCAATACACAGTGGGAGGAGTGGGGGCGGGCTGGGATGGGAAGGTACACAGGGATTTGGAAACGAGCTGCTCTGGGACTCTATTCTAAACGTGCTACTTGCAATGGCTGAGCTCAGCTTTCGGCTGGCCCCAAAGTCCACATTCCTAATCATGTGGCATCTTACCTTTCTGAAGGGGGAAGCTACACCAGGCCACCTCTCCTGGCTGGCAAATCCTTAAGCCCTGCAGAAGTGAACATCTTGGGAGGTGGGCAGGGGTGTCTACGTGCCCTGCCCCACCCCTTCATTTCCATCTCTAGCAGCAGGAAGCACCTGTTCACTTTTTCTTCTCATTAACTCTGGGGTACTGTGTGCTTGCCATCCTTCTTACAACTCGTACAGTGCTTGCTTGCTGAATTTTCTAGGGTGCAGGGTTGCTTTGTTAGGGTGGCCCTGGTAACATGCTTCATTGTTGGCAGTGGGAGGGGGCACTTATTGGAAAGATGTGTGGAGCAGCATGGAGCCAACCCCAGTATCTGGCTTCCTGATTGCCATTTCTCAGGATCTGGGACGCTTGTTCTGAAAGTATTTGACCACTGGGGTCTGTGGTTCTCTCTGACCCACCTGGAGCGCTTAGGGTGTATGGATTTGGTTGAGCCCATGTTGACTGGGTGTTGACTGCTGATTAGACTGTTCTGTTTTCTCCCCTGCACCCCCATCTTAGCCCACTTCTCTGTTTCTGGGAGCATCCTGGCCCTGCCTTTTAGGAGCTTTCTTTCCTGCATTCACAGCCTATTTAGGTTTTCCATTTCTTCACAGGATGAGGACATGAAGAGAAAATTTAACAACTTGCTTTCTGAAGAAGATAAGTTGATGGCTGTGACCCAGGTCCCTGCCCAGGTATTCTGGATGATGGTCATTAAATGTAGGCTAAGTTTAAGGAGCCCATGAGTGGAGGAGGAAGAGCTTGAATAGTCTTTTCAGCTCCAATTGCTTAACATTTTTTTGTAAGGAGTAATGTCGTAGATACTTTGTTTCAGCTTGATCTGCTCTGATACATTTAGAAGATTTAATAATGAAGAATATGTTTTATGAATTAGAGAGGCACAGGTGAGGGTCATTATTCAAAAGTCTCCTGTAAGGCAAGATTGTGTTCGTGCTCAGTTGCTAAGTCTCATCTGACTCTTTGTGACCCTATGAACTGTAGCCCACCAGACTCCTCTGCCCATGGGATATTTTCAGCAAGAATACTGGAGTGGGTTGCCATTTCCTCCTCCAGTTGATCGTCCTGACCCAGGGATCCAACCAGCGTTTCCTGTGTTGCTGGTGGACTCTTTACCACTGAGCCACATTGGAAGACTGTATTAGAGGCTCAGATTTAAATTTGTTGAAAATTTAAAAATTTGGGGGAGTGATTGATAACTTATTGACTATAGTCTTATTCCTCTGAAGTTCTTTGTATATATGTTAATATCTGTTCATTTCTGTCCAGCCTTCTTTCGGTAACATTCATTTTCCCGTCGGTCCCTCACAATTCTGTAAATGGGAAAACACACGAAAAGGTCAGGAGAAGACAACCAAGAGGAGGCTGGTTATGCTGCTTGTTTCCTTGTTTTCTTTTTTTCACTGCACCACATGGCATATAGGATCTTAGTTCTCCAACCAGGGATTGAACCTGTGCCCTCTGCAGTGGAAGCACGGATGCTTAACCACTGGACCAGCAGGGGAAGTCCCTGCAGCTTACTTTCAATACGCATCGTTGAGTGGTTGGAGGCCCCAAGGGAGAGAGATGTCAGTCCAATAAACGTGTGTGAGTTGGGGAGGGGTGTGGTAGGGGTTCAGAGCCAATGAGGACAATCAGTATTCTTGGTCCTAGAAGGTTCACATGAAGTTCTCCAAGATTACTGGAAGCATATTGGGAAACTGATAATTGTGACAAAGCCAGAGGTTTTCTTTGAACATCTCTCCCCTTTCCTTTACTTGCAGCCTTCCACAAGTCGAAAGCGGCTTCTTGAAGGGGAAGCAGAGAGTGCCGACCCCACGAAGCGCCTGGCTGTGTGCGCGGCTGTCTCATGAACACTGGTGGACCACGAAAGAAGCGTACCTTCTTGAACCCCTCTGCTGCCATTTTCTTTAAATATGTTTTGTATAGTTTGTATTTCATTATGGGACGGCTGCTTTTCCACAACCATTGACACACAATTCAAAATGTGATGGAACCTGGGCTTTGTGCTTCTGCGTGTTGATCAGCTCTTAGCTACATGCCTTTAGTGTGTATCTGATACGTGTACTTCTGGTGCTTCTACTTTGGCTGTAACCAGACATGTTTCTGAGGATACGTCCCTGGGTGAGCTGTGTACAAATTCTAAAGACCCCTTAGAAAGGTGCAGGGGGAGGGGCACAGCAAGTCAGGGTGGGGTTTGTTGAAAGTGGCTGGTTGCCAGTCTTTACCAGACAGTTGGTACTTTGGTGCACATACCATGGCCCACTTTTGTGTTTTTTATTTTAATTTTTTAAATTCAATTTTTATTTTTTTGGCTGCACAGCTTTCAGGATCTTAGTTCCCCAAACAGGGATCAAACCTGTGCCCCCTGCAGTTGAATCATGACGTCCTAACCTCTGGACCACCAGGGAATTCCCCCATGGTTAGAGTCCCATTCTTACCCTCATGGTCCCTAAAACCACAGACCCAGATAAGTTGTGAAAATCAAAAACTTCCTGATTATAGGAAAAAGACCAGAAACATTGACTGTTTGAAATGTAAATAAGGCATGTGGACTTGTCATGTTGACCCAATGATGACCAAGAAGACCCTATGTAAAGTGCCTGCCTTGGTTGGTCTTGTCTAGTGATTCAGTGTGCTAGGTCCTCTGATTACCATCATGTTATAAGTGGGGAACCCAGACTGAAGAAGTGAGGTGACTTACTCAATGTCACACAGCTAGGAAGTGGCAGAGCTGGGACCCAGCCCAGGGCTTCCTGACTCAAATTCATGTTCCCTATCTCCTCTGTCCCTTATTTGATGAGACTCAGGGATGTAGACTCACAGACAAAACTCATGTGAGACTGATGTCTAAATCTTGAATACTGGTATGTTCAATCATGATGGATGGATACAACCCCATAATCTGTGGAAGTTGGGACATCTTGGGGACAAGGAACAGAGGCCCATTCAAATTACTTCACGGAAAAGATTTGTTTTGCCCTTACAGAGGGCTGGGCCTGGGAGGCCATCAGGAGCCCGGGCAGTTCTAATGGCTGGCTCCTCTTGTCTCCTTCCGATGCACTGAATTTGCTTCTCTGGTCACTTTGGCTGATTGATGCTAGGCCACATTGTAGCCTGCTGACCATGCCATAAGTTGAGTGCCTTGGTTTGGATGCTACTGCTGAGCCAGCCAGGGGAGGGTCAGGGGCACACAGCTGTTGCCCCAGGCAGTGAGGGTGGTGGTTGGCAATGGAAATTAAAAGGGTGTGTAGGCATTCTGAGGCTTGGCTGGCCTGTTGCTGAGGGCTAGATGGGGATTTAGGTGGTTTGCATATTTAAAGGAATGAGGCAGAGATTGCCAAGTTAGATGGGTTTCAGCTCATTTGAATACTTAATGTGAAGGCTGTGGTTTCTTAGGGCATCTTTCCCTCTGGGGTAGTCAACCAGCCCTTCTCTATTTTCAGTGCACTCTCTGATTACACCTACCATGGGTAATGGCCTCCAAAGATGTTCTTATCCTAATCCCCAGAATTTATGAATATGTTCCTTTTTCATGGCAAAAGAGATTTTGCAGGTGTGATTAAGTGAAGGATCTTGAGATGGGAAGGTTATCCTGTTTTATCAAAGTGGGCCTGTGTCATCACAGTGTTCCTTTTAAGAGGGACACAGGGGGAGTCAAGGGTCAGAAGAGAGGGAGTGGTATTCTTTGAAAACAGAGGAAGAGGCCACAAGCCATGGGCTACAGGCAGTCGCTAGCAGCTGACCAAAAGCAAAGAAGTGGATTCTCTCCTCACAGCCCCCCTGAAGGAACCACTGCTTTTACTTTACACCTTGACTTTAGTCACATGAAACTGATTTTAGACTTCTGACCTCCAGACTTAACAGAATAAATGTGTATTGTTTTAAGCCACCCAGATTGTGGTAATTTGTTACAGCAGCCAGAGGAAACATATACTCATTAATGAGACATCAACTGCTGATCTGGGGATACCAAGCATCCACTTCCACTTCTTAACTTCATACTCCACTTTTCTTTAGGGGGGAATTCTTTTCCCCTATCCCATGAGTTCATAGCGGGAAGGCGAGATGGTACCTAAGAAGCCAAAGGGGTCCCTAGAGGCCTCTCCCCTGGTAGAGCTCCTCCCACTGACTACCCAGCTGGAGGTGGGCACAGGACTAAAACATTAGGAAATGGAGCTAGGATGGCAACATTAGTAGGAGCAATTAGAAGGGGTAGGGGGGGTCCCTTTTTCCACCTGCCCCACCCACCCGTGTCCTGGCAGGGCTGACCCCACTCCCTTCCTGGAGGGGCTCCATATGATCCATTCTGGCCAGTCTTGCTGTGATAGGCTCAGGCAGATGCATGTGACCCAAAGGGGCCCTAAAGAAAGAAAACCCAAGCCTTTGGCTGGAACTACTGGGAAACAGTTCCTGCTGTGAATATGTAAAGTCACATTCATAAATTATGGGAAGTTAGGACGAGAACACCTTTGGAGGCCATTATTCACCCTACCATGGTAGAGGTGTGAGCTGGGAGGTGCCTGGGACACTGGGGAGAACTGCATGAGAATGAAGTCATCACAGACAGAAGCAGAGCTGAGATGTGGAATGACTGAGCTTATTGTTTGAGTACCTGGATCCAACTATCCCTTCAGTGAGGTACCAACAAGGACTTTGATTTGTTCCCTTAGTTGATTTACTTCAGGTTGAGTTTTTTTAAATTAAAAAACAAATTAATTTTTTTCATTGTTTGGTCACTTGTGTCTGGAAGAGGCCAGACTAATAAATCCAACCATTTGCAAACTCTAAGAGACCCTTGGACACTCTTCTTTTTAAGTAGGGAAAACTAAACAACTGCTGTTGTTTTTGTGCCAACTTCAGGGTTTTGGGAGAGGTTTGGGGCAAAGGATGGAAAGTGAAGATGTGGGAACTAAGAGTCCCTCCAGCCTCAAGGTTGAGAGAACCCCCTCCCAGCTAATTATACCACAGGGTTTGGGAGCAGAGCCCCCTTCATTAAACTTTTAGGAGTCTTGGAAGGACAGGGCTGGAATTATACCACTGAAACTTGGAGAGCTTGCTCTGTGCCAGGCATGGTGCTCAGACACACGTGTGCTTCCTCAGAAAGCTCACTTCAGCCCTGTGAGGCGTTACTGCCCCTCCTCGCTTTACGGGTTTAGAGATTTCCCAGTTGGCAAGAAGTGGAGGCAAGACTTGAACGGAAATTTCCCTTTTCAAGAGACCTTGATTTTTGATCATAAAATTACTTAAGAGGTTTTTGTCACCAGTTTACCACTTGATAAAAGTACTAGGCGCGGTATTGATATTTTATCTGGATTTCTTCAAGTCCTCTGACTTGCCTTAGTTGTTAAACCTTCCCCATTAAGGAAAAACAGGCTTCTGGAGACCTGACCTTAATCAGGTAAAGGTTAGTGGAGATGCGGGACTCGAACTCAAGTTTCTCCGTTGAGTGTGGCTTTTCCAGAGGCACAGACATCCAATTGTGCCGCTTAAGTTCACGCACGTGCTCACAGACCACCGCGATGGGGATCTCGATCACCTTAGCGGTGTCCTTCACCTCACACTTCTCGGGGGTAATTCCCTCTTGGGGTAGACCACCGCTTCAAGTCCAAGCAGGTGAAGCTTTTAAAAGGGGTAATGCTACGAGGGGCCTGGTCTGGCGTCGTCCGCAGTGCGGCAGGCGGCTGCGCCCAGCTCAGAACAGCGAGCGCTTGGGCCTGGCCGGACGGGTGCGGAGGGGGTGGGCGCGAAGCTGGGAAGAGCGGGGCCGGGACCGGAGGGCGTCAGGCTTCGGGGGGCGGGGGCGCGGCGAGTGCGCGCGTGCGCGGTCGGGGGCACGCGCGGAGGCTCGCGGGGAGCGTGCGCGGCGCGTGCGCGGCGGGGGGTAGTGTGAGACGCCGCGGCGACGCGCGGCACGGCGGGAACATGGCGCGCGGGACCGGCGCGCGCGCCTAGCTGGCGGGACCGTTAGCTCGAGGCGGACGCGGCCCGTGCCCCGCGGGGATGGAGCAGTTACCGCCGCCCGCGCCCGAGCCCACCCCGGGGCGACCCCAGCACGGAGTCGTAGACGACGGGAGCCCGAGTCGCCGCCGGCGCCGGCTCCGGTGAGTGCTTGAGGGGCGCGGGCCGGGAGACTTTCTTTGTGAAACTCCGTCGGTGCGAGCCGGGCCGGGCCTCTGAGGCTGACGAGCGCCCGCGAGGCGGAACCCGCCCGGCCGTCCGGGTTCGAGCCCTGCCTCGCGTCGCTCGGCGTCGGGACCGGGTCTGTCGCCTGCCCACCTCAGTTTCCGCGGGGGTGTTTGTGTGTGCGCGCCAGCGGGGAGGGGAGCGGTATACAGTCAGCGCCTAATGCGCGCGGTGCTACTCCTTGCCTCCGGCCCCTCGAGGCGGCGACTGCCCGCGGCCCGGGCCCACGGGAGAGGGAGACCGCAGCCTCTGGGAGACAGGTGTCGGTGCAGCTCCGGGATGCTCAGGTGCAGACAGCCCCAGGTGAATCTGAGGGAGTGAGCTGGCCGTCCTCGGAAGGAAGCAAGTCTGTCAGAGTGTCAGCACAGAGGGTATTTTGGAATGCTTTACATTAATCTCAACTGGTGGTGTGGTTGGGGTATTTATCCGTTTGAGTGCCGGAAGCTGAGTGAAATGGACTGAAACCGAGTGAAATGGAGGTGTGGCTCCCACTGGGTGGGATGGGATGCCCCCGAGCACCCTGCCCCCAGATAGCCAGGGTTTGGGAATAAACTGGAGCGCTTGATGAAAACACGGGCGTCACGACTCACCCCAGGCCCGGGCTCTCCAAGGCAGAGAAGCACATTTGAATTTTTAACAAACTCTTAAGTTACTATGTTCAGAGCTCACCATGGCATCCTGGTATCACTCGCGGTGCTTGGCTCATGGTAGATGGTCAGTAAATATTTGCAGGAAGACTGACTTAGGGAGCTTCCAAAATAGGAGTTCTTGAGGTATTTTCAGGAGCTTTTTGATGTTAAGATCTCTGTCAGATATACTGTATGTGATTTTCCTCAGGTCTCAACTTAACTTTTATGACTGTTTATAAATTCCTTGTTTTCAGTATATTTTAGGCAAAACCAGGGTATATACATTGCTTAGTATAAGCCATCAACTGTGTATACCCTAGCTAGATTGAAATTAATTTCAGAAACTGAATTCTGAATAAAAAAATGCATATTTTTTTCCTCTTCATCACTTGGGAACGCTAGGCTTACAGGATTTTGTTCTTTTGAGGCAGGTAAATATTTACATTTTCATCAAAGCAAATCTGAATTACTGTTTATCCAGAAAGTTGGCAATTTGCTTAAACCTCTGAGTATTTGTTAATCTTTATGTGATATTTTGAAATTGAGATTTATGTTTAGTTCAGAATCAATGCTGAGTAGAATTGTTTGAAAGTTATTTGATATTTCAGGGGCTGTTTTTTTCATGTGTTTTGAATTTCAGTAGTTGATTTAATTTTAGTAGTTCTTGATGGATGAAATATGAATGTATAGGAAGATAAAATTTTAGGAATTGAGATTGCATCTGAAGAAGAAAAATTGAAAATTAGGTGCTCTTTTTCTCCCACTGTTTCATTTTTGTAGTTCATGCAATGTCTTTTAAGGAATCCCTTCTTTTGCGATATAATTGACATATAATATTAGTTACAGGTGTACAATATAATGGCTTGATTAGTTACATGTGTATAACATGATTTGAAATTTATATATTGCAAAGTGATCACAATAAGTTATATCGTTAAAATTTTTTTCTTGTGATAAGAGGTTTCAAGATCTGCTCTTTTAACAACTGTCAATTATGCAATACAGTGTTATTAACTACAGTCACCGTGCTGTGCATTATGTTCCCATGACTTTTTTTTTAAAGTGTCTTAAAAAAACAACCCAGCTTTTTTGAGAAAGAATTATCTTACAATACATAGTCTTTTGTGACTGGTTTCTTTCCCTTAGCACAGTGTTTTTGAGGTTTATCCGTGTTGCATGTGTATCATTTATTTATTGCTGAGTAATATTGAACAGATATACCACATTTTATCTTTTGATGCATTGATAGACGTGTCCCCCCCCCCACACACACATTTTGGTTATAATAAATAATACTGCTATGAACATTTGTATGCAAGTTTCAGTGTGGATGTAGTGTTTTGATTTTTCTTGGGCATACCCCATTTGCTGGATTATATGATAACTCTGTATTAATGTTTTGAAGAGTTGAAAATCGGTTTCCTAAGGCATTGCATCCTTTTGCGTTCCCATCAGCAGTGTATGAGAGTTTTACATTCTTGCCAGTACTTGTTACGATTTGTCTTTTTAACTTAGCCTTCTTAGTCGGTGTTAAGTGGTACCTCATTGCAATTTTGATTTGCATTTCCTTGATGACTTGATGACTAATGATATTGGGTGTATGTGTCTGTGTGTGCACGTGTGCGTGAACTTACTGCCCATTTGTATGTATTTGGAGAAATGTCTGTTCAAATCCTTTGTCCATTTCAGGTGTCCAGTTTTTCATTGGGTTATTTGTCTTTTTATTCTTGAATTGCAGGAGTTTTAAAAACTCCTGTTTGTCTTTTTATTATTGAGTTGTAGGAGTTTAAAAATTTTTGGTTACTAAGTCACATATATGATATGCAAATGTTTTCTCCCATTCTGTAGGTTGTGTTTTCAGTTTTTTGACAATGTCCTTTTTTGCAAAGTTTTGTGATGAAGTCCAAATTATCTGTTTATGCTTTTGTTGCTATATCTAAGAATTCATTGCCAAATTCAAGGAAACCCTATGCTTTCTTCTAAGAGTTTTATGTTTTTAGTCCTTATATTTAGGTTGTCAATCAATTCTAAATTGATTTTTGTGTATGGTGTAAAGCAGTGGCCCAAATTCATTCTTTTGCATATGGTGATCCAGTTGTCTCAGCACTATGTATTGAAAAGACCCTTCTTGTTCCATTGAATGTTCTTTGTGCCCTTATTGAAAATCAGCTGACTATATGTTGGGTTTTATTTCTGGATTCTCAATTTTATTCTGTTGTCTATCCTTCTGCCAGTACTATACTATTTGGTTACAGTTTTGTATTGTATTGTATTGTATTACAATACAATACTATTTGTATTGATAATAAGCTTGTAATAGGTTTTGAAAGTAAGTGTAAGTCTTGTAACTTCATTCTTTTTCAAGACTTTTTTGACTTTTCTGGGTGCCTTGCATATGGATTTTAGGATCAGCTTGTCAATTTCTGCCCAAGAGTGGCTGGGATTTTTATAGATTGTGTTTAATCTGTTCTTTCAATAATGTTTTGTAGTTTTCAGGCCCAGGTCTTAAACTTCTTCCAAAAATTTATGCCTTAGTGTTTATTTTGTTGTAGTAGTTGCTGTTGTACCTGGAACTGTTATCAGCATTTCATTTCACATCATCATTCATCACTAGTTCATTGCTAGTGTATAGTAGAAATACAGTTGAGTTTTGGATATATCTTTTTAAATATTTATTTTTAATTGGAGGAAAATTGTTTTACAATGTTGTGTTAGTTTCTGCTGTACAACAACATGAGTCAGCTGTTTCTGCTATACAGCACTGTGAATTAGCTGTGAGCACACATATGTCCCCTCCCTTTTGAGCCTTTCTCTCACCCCCCTTAGATGTTATCTTTCAACCTCATCATTTAGTGGTAGTCTCTTCAAGTTTTCTGTTTCAGATCTTTCCTCAAAAATGGTAAGGAAAAAAGGTCTTTGAAAGCTCAAGTATGGATGCAGATGTAGGTTCATATCTCCAGATTTTGCCTCTGCTACTTACTAGTTGAGTTTTTGACAAATCTTAACTGTTACTACATCTCAGTGTTCTCGTATACATAATGGGACAGTGATATCCACCTCAAAGAATTACTAAATAAGAGAGAATGTAGGTACATATTTAGAACAATGCCTTGTGTGTGGTAGGGATTTGGTACTTGTTGTTTATCTTCTTTTGCTAATTAACAATTTAAAAGCAAGCCCCAAAGCAAACAAAACTGCCAAACCAAAAAAAAACACAAACCCCTCTTTTCCCCCAAAATAAACAAACACAACCCCCCACAAATAAACAAGCCTAAAACACAGACAAGACAAAAAAAACCCAAAAAACAAAAAACGAAACAACCAAACCACAAAACCCACAAAGGAAAAACCACAGACAAAAACCTCAAACCTCTTCCTGTCCCCATCACTTTTCTGTGACCCAAGAAATCCCTGTGAGTGCTTGAGGAACAGTGAAGGACAAAGTCTCCCACACCACACAGTTGTATTACAGAAGGCTGCTAAATCTAGGCTGTGTGTATGATACTTGATGGTGTATTTGTATGTATTATTAAAAATAAAAGTGTAACTGAAAGCTGTTTTTATTCCACAGTTCTTATTAATGTGCTGTTCTTTTACTACTTATTTTTCCTAAAATCAGAAGCAGTGCTTTTTCATTAAGTTTGATGGTTACAATTTTTACTTCTTTAGAGTGGTTGCTAATTTAGAAAAACTCTTTTAGAGACAGAGAACCTGATGTTTAAACTTAAATTTAATAGTACTTTTATTTTGAGGTTTCTTTAGTAGCTAGAGTAGATTGCTGTTTTCTGTAGGAGGAAATCAGAAATAACAATATTAAGGCAGATATGGTGCTTGGAACAAATCATGTTCACTGAATGTGTATTCACTATGAACCAAAGAAAATAATTGTTTATATTGTAAGTATTATTTAAACAAAAGCTTATCTTCAAGGTCACAATTAAATTTATAGCCCCCACATCCTCAGACTGATAACTCATAGATATTTCTATAAAAAATTTAATCATAGTGTCTTTATTAAAAAAAACAACTTTAGACTTTCCTAGGGGTCAGTGGCTGAGTCCACACGTCCACTGCAGGGGACACAGGTTCAACCCCTGGTCAGGGAAGATCCTGAATGTGGTATGGTAAATTAAACCCTTTTATTATTACAAAAACTGTGTGTTTGCATTGTATGAAATTAGAAAATATAAGACAAGCAGAAATACCGCCCTCATAATGTTGCCAATATAGTGATTACTATTAATACTTTAATGCATAACTTTCTGGAACTTTTTCTGTACATTTGTTTTTTTTTTTTGACCGCGTGACTTATGGGATATTGAAATCAGAGACTAGTCCATTTTATTGGAAATCAAAGTAGTACTGGGAGACTGGAGCTTCCCTAGTGGCTCAGATGGTAAAGAATCTGCCCGCAATGTGGGAGACCTGAGTTCAATCCTTGTGTTAGGAAGATCCCTTGGAGGAGGGCATGGCAACTCACTCCAGTATTCTTGCCTGGAGAATCCCCATGGACAGAAGAGCCTGGTGGGCTACAGTCCACAGGGTTGCAAAGAGTCGGACACGACTGAGCGACTGAGCACGCACATGCACACGCACACGGAGATTGAGAAAGCAGTAACTAGAGAGTAGAACGAACACACACACACACACACACACTCATACCCACACCCCCCCCCAACCACACACACCCCCGGTAAGAGTAACTAGAGAGTAGAACGAACATACACACACTCACACCCACACCCCCCCCCAACCACACACACCCTCCGGTAAGAGTAACTAGAGAGTAGAACTGTAAAAGTGGGGAGGCAGGTGGTCTTTAAGGGCTCTAATTGCCCTTACTGCGACCACTACCAAAAACCCGTTAACTTGCAGTATTCTGAAATGTGAGTTGTTGAGATTCTGGTTGACAATTAATGATTCATAATGGGGATGTGGTACTGTGTTGTGGGTAAAGAACAGATTGCTAAGAAATAGCAGGTGGTCTCCATAACGCAGGAAACCTGACTCTGTGTTGTGGTTTTGCAAGAGTAAAAAAAAGTTTAGCTGTGACTGTTACATATGGGAAGGAATCTTACTGTATACAGTTTCCCTTTTTGTGATTATATATATGACATTTCCATGCTATGACTGCATAAGTTTGCCATAGTGGAAGTTAAAAAATTGCCATAGTAGTGTTTCTATTAATGTGGACTTAATTTCAGAAAATGATAGGAAATTTTTAAAATCAGTATTCTTTTCACTTGCAGTAATGCATAAAAAATGTCACTTTGATGAAGTTGGAACTTCCTAAGATGATTATTTCCCTCTGTCATCATAAAAGGAAAATCATAAAACTTGATGCTTATATTTTGCAAAATCATGCATTGGTGTCCATTTTTAGATAATAGACACACAAAAAAATAGTTTTTGAAGATGAGAAGAAGAAAATAAGAATAGGCAGAAGAAAAGACATATTGGAAAAGAATCAACCAAATAAACAGAAAGTAGAAGCAAGCAGAGATGAGAGAAGAGAGTAATTATTAGATTTAAAGGACAATATTCTAAAAATTGTGAAAGTCGCTCAGTTGTGTCCAACTCTTTGCAACCCCATGGATATACAGTCCATGGAATTCTCCAGGCCAGAATACTGGAGTGGGGTAGCTGTTCCCTTCTCCAAGGGACGTTCCCACCCAGGGATCAAACCCAGGTTTCCCACATTGCAGGGGGGTTCTTTACCAGCTAAGCCACCAGGGAAGCCCAAGAGTACTGGAGTGGGTAGCCTATCCCTTCTCCAGTGAATCTTTCCGACCCAGGAATTGAA
>NW_011495054.1:11407985-11408175 GCF_000754665.1 Bison bison bison | reverse complement strand
TACTTGTGGGGTTGGATGGGGGACTTAACCAGGTTGCTTGAGCTGGAGGCTCAGATACTCTGGAAATTTCTAGTCCAGGAACTCCTGGGGCCATCCAGTGTCAGCACTGTGCTTTTGGGGCTCTGGGAAGACTGTCCTTATTCTTTCTGTCATCCAACCCTCAGCTCAGGCCAGCTCAGGTTGAGAACAA
>NW_011495054.1:11402065-11407885 GCF_000754665.1 Bison bison bison | reverse complement strand
GATATCCCTGGTGGCTTAGTTGGTAAAGAGTCTGCCTGCAATGTGGGAGACCTGGGTTCAATCCCTGGGTCGGGAAGATCCCCTGGAGAGGGAAATGGCAACCCATTCTTGTATTCTTGCCTGAAGAATTCCATGGATAGAGGAGCCTGGTGGGCTATAGTCCGTGAGGTCACAAAGAGTTGGACATGACTGACTGACTAACTTTCACTTTTCATTCCAAAAATTACTGGAATCTCTGAGGCTTGCAGGACTTTAGTTCCCAGACCAGGGATTGAACCCATGCCACCTGCAGTGGAGATGGAATCCTAACCACTGGATTGCCAGGGAATTCCCAAGACAGTCTTGAAAAAGAACAAATTTAGAGGTCTCACTCTTCCCAGTTTCAAAATCTGTGAAGTGAGAGTAATCAAGACAGTGTGTTACTAGCATAAGAATAACATAAGTCTATGGAATTGAGAGTCTGAAAGTAAGTCCTCACATGTATGGTCAACTGATTCTCAACAGTAATGTGAAGACCATTCAAAGTGGGCAGAATAGTCTTTTCAGTGAAAGTTGCTGGACAGCAGACAACTGGATATCCACATAAAAAAAGGTTGAATTTGGACCCCTATCTTACACCATACACAAAAATTAACTCAAAATCTATTGAGGACCTAAATGTAAGAGCAAAAACAATGAAATTCTAAAAAAAGCATGGGTCTATAAGTGACAACATTTTAAATGCAAGCATGTTAACCTTTACATATTTATGAGATTATTATGCCAAGTTATAGAGCAGAAGAAGCCATCAACTTTGTAAGACTTACCCTGTGACCTTCGTCTTCTAAGAGCTTGCTGCTGCTGCTAAGTCACTTCAGCCGTGTACGACTCTGTGACCCAAGAGACGGCAGCCCACCAGGCTCCTCTGTCACTGGGATTCTCCAGGCAAGAATACTGGAGTGGGTTGCCATTGCCTTCTGCTCTAAGAGCTTAGTTTCCTGAAATTTTGTTAGTATAGTTTGATACTGAAGAGTATATATTTAATAAGGCTAAGCACTTAGGTTGAAACAGTACTTTTTATTTTGGAGTGAATTTGTTGTTGCTAAGTTGTGCCCAACTCTTTGTGACCCCATGGACTGCAGCTTGTATATCCCAGAGTTTGCTCAAATTCATGTCCATTGAGTTGGTGATGCTGTCCAACCATCTCATCCTCTGTTGGCTCCTTCTCCTCCTGCCTTCAATCTTTCCCAGCATAAGGGTCTTTTCCAATGAGTTGGCTCTTTGCCTTATGTGGCCAAAGTATTGGAGCTTCTATATCAGTCCTTCTAATGAGTATTCAGTGTTGATTTCCTTTAGGATTGACTGGTTTGATTTGGTCATTCTCATTTCCCTCTCAGAAATTTTCGTGTTACTAATATGATTTTGGAATTCAGGCACCTTTATTGGACATTTGACCTTGTGTATAGTTTCTTGTCCTTGGGAAAAATGTTTTATGGGGATTGCACAATTGGCTGAGAGAGTACTAAAAACAGTCACATGCTTTTGTTCTGTATGTAATATTTTTGTGTAGAGTGCTGTCTTAAATCTTTTAGATTATGCAGAAATGGGATTTTTGAAAGTTTCCCCATTGTCAAATAATACTCTTGTTAAATTACTTCCTAATCTCTATGAGGATTTATGAGAACTATTTATAAAAATTGTTCTGGAAATTGGTCATAAATTCAAGATATATTTTATAAAAAGTAAAATTTTCATTAGGTGTATTTGGAAGAATCATGTAAATTATAAAATACTGTATGTTGGCAGTGTTCTTGCCATAAAGTATAGGGTCTGTTGATTTCAGATTTTAATCACTAATCTTTAATCACTAATCACTAACATTTTGTGTTTACTGTGTTTTACGTACTGTTCTAAGTCCTTTACATAAGTTAACTCATTTAATTCTCACAACTATCTTTCTTAGGAGATAGTTGTTACCCCTTATTACACAAAAGAAAACTGAGGTACGGCAAGGTTACTATGTAGTATCCTGCTCAAGTTCCACAGTTAGGAAGCTGAGTTGCCCTGGATTCTAAGTTAGTAGTTAGGCTCTGGAGTTTATTTTCTTAACCATTGCACTGGACTGTCTTTGATTTGAATGATCATTAAGCAAATAATAATTCATTGTAACTTTTGCTATGGGATATTAGACTTACTGCTGGACAGTAACATAGGAATGCCCCTGGATATTTTGTAAACATCTAGTTTTTGGGATTTAAGGTTATGTTGACACAGTATTCTGAAATTTGAGTCTTTATAATGATAGAGCAAAAGGATGAGTACTTGAAACTGAGTTTACTCTTTCATTTTATTATCTCACAACTTTATTAATCAAAATATAAACTTAACTGCAGGGTGAGCAGTTTATTTTTAAGTATTTAAAGTTATAAATCTGTTATTAAACTAATACTTAGTGCAGTATCTGACATAAATGTTTCTTGAATGAATACTGGGAATTAAACCAGATAATGAAGAAAAGTATCAAAATGAGGCTATATAAAAATAATTGTTTTTAAGATAGTAAAGGAATGATTATAATTTCATATGCATCTCTGAAATAAAAGAATTGTAAAGTCATTGCTTATATCTTCCTTTCTTACTAATGAAGGGAATTAGTCTTCATAATGCAAATTAAAAGTTGTTAACAAAAAACAAAAGATAATTAACACTATAAGTAATGTATTGATTCAGAATTTTAGCCCAAGGACAGATTTGAAAAATAAAACTACAGTTTTAGTTTCCTGAAATAAGTTTTTGGTTATTTCTACTTAATAAATATTAATTTTTGAGCTTATTTTTCTTGAATTAAAGAGTTGAAATAGTTAAATGTCTCAGTTTTACACTGCTGTCTCTTTCTGCATACCTATATATATATGTATTTGACTGCACCATGCAACTTATGGGATGTTATTTCCCTGATGCAAGAATTGAACCCAGGGCCTCAGCAGCAAGAGTATAGAGTCCTAACCACTGGACCACCAGGGAATTCCCTACTCTTCTGCTTTAGAGTACATATTTATTTCTAGTTGAAGTTGGAGGAGTTAGATTTAGTTTGTGTTTAATACTAGCTGAATTTTTTTCAAAATGTAGTTGGTTTGCCACGATTGTCATAGCATTAAAAAAAAAAGAATTATTTGGTTGCACTGGGTCTTAGCTGTGGCATGTGGGATCTAGTTTCCTGACCAGGGAATGAACTCAGGCCCTCTGCATTAGGAGCACAGTCTTAGCCACTGGACTACCAGGGAAGTCTCTGTCATAGCATTTTGATTGATCAGAGGAAGTTGTGAAAGTGAGTTTGTATCAATTTGGCTCAAACATTAAAAAAAAGTCTTGTTTCTTCTTGTGTAGTATTTTATTACATTTTGTGTATAGTTACTTTAAATGCAGCAGTATTTTAACATTAACTTTTAAAAATACTCTCCTGGAGGTGTCTTTTCCTTTAGATGAAATCTCCAGGTTTCAAGATGTGATGCTTAAGTACTTTGTCTCCTGAGAGTGCACTGTGAAAAGATTGCTGTACTAAAGCATGACTATTTTTAATAGAAGCAATTAGACCTTTGCAGTATTGGAGTATCTTTCCTTTTTATTAGTTTTGCATCAAAAAAACCAGGACCAAGTGCATCAGGCATCCTGTGACTATTTCAAAGGGTGAAAGTTTATGAATTCCAAAAAGGGTGGGTCTAAGATTTAGAAGGACCAATGGCAATGCTTTTGGTCAAGGTATTTGGAGAGCCTCTACAAATTTTTCCAGTCTTAATGCCATTTGGGCATTTGACTAAACCAGAGAATTGAGGGTGGTAAACACAGTGAAAGTATTGTAAAACCAGCCAAACTACTCAGGCTTGTCAAAGGAAGTGGCCATAGAATGTGTTCTTGATCACTGTGAAGTTTGAGAAGCATTCTTTTGGTAGGGATAATTTTTTTCTTAAAGGACTTTTTAGCCACAAAGGAGGCAGTAGCCTGTCTGCAAGGGAATGCTTCCATCCAGTGTGATAACATACAAACCATGACTAAAACATATTTATATACATGAGACAGAAGAAGTTGTATGATATGCATTTTGCCAGACCTCAAATGGTCCATTGGGCAGTTTAAAATGTCGGAGAGCAGTACTAACAGGCTTCCCTGGGTTGTGCTTAGATAAATGAGACAAGTGAGGTAGGCACTTTTTGTGGCTTTGTTATTGTTTTCTCACCAATATTGATTCATGAAGGCTATCATTTTGTTGGTAGACCAGTGGCTTATTGCATGTACAATGGTGAGGACTGAGAATTTGAGAGTCTCTGGTAGGATGGGGTTGTTATTTGGTCCAAACCAGAGCTTTCTCTTTTTATCAAGTCAACAATTCTTGAGTTTCCAATACTGTTTTTGTTTTTTTCTGAGGCCATTGTTGGGCTTCTCTAGCCAGTTTTCCTAAGTTATCATTTAGGGAAATATCCCTTTCGACCATGACAGAGGTTTGGCGATTGTTGGTTCCTTTAACGGTAGCATTCCTTGCAGAGATGTCAGCAAGGTGATTTCCCTTAGCTTCCAGAGAGTCAAGTTTAGAATGCCCTGGAATTTTAATAGCTATCCTGGAATGGAAGTCAAGTGGGCCTTAGAAAGCATCACTACAAACAAAGCTAGTGGAGGTGATGGAATTCCAGGTGAGCTATTTCAAATCCTGGAAGATGATGCTGTGAAAGTGCTGCATTCAATATGCCAGCAAATTTGGAAAACTCAGCAGTGGCCACAGGACTGGAAAAGGTCAGTTTTCATTCCAATCCCAAAGAAAGGCAATGCCAAAGAATCCTCAAACTACCATACAATTGCACTCATCTCACACGCTAGTAAAGTAAATGCTCAGAATTCTCCAAGCCAGGCTTCAGCAGTACATGAACCGTGAACTTCCAGATGTTTAAGCTGGTTTTAGAAAAGGCAGAGGAACCAGAGATCAAATTGCCAACATCCGCTGGATCATCAAAAAAGCAAGAGAGTTCCAGAACAACATCTATTTCTGCTTTATTGACTATGCCAAAGTCTTTGACTGTGTGGATCACAATAAAGTGTGGAAAATTCTGAAAGAGATGGGAATACCAGACCACCTGACCTGCCTCTTGAGAAACCTATATGCAGGTCAGGAAGCAACAGTTAGAAGTGGACTGTTGGAACAGTGACTGGAACAACAGTCTGGTTCCAAATAGGAAAAGGAGTCCGTCAAGGCTGTATATTGTCACCCTGCTTATTTAACTTATATGCAGAGCACATCATGAGAAATGGTGGGCTGGAAGAAGCACAAGCTGGAATCAAGATTGCCGGGAGAAATATCAATAACCTCAGATATGCAGATGACACCACCCTCATGGCAGAAAGTGAAGAGGAACGAAAAAAACCTCTTGATGAAAGTGAAAGAGGAGAGTGAAAAAGCTGTCTTAAAACTCAACATTCAAAAAATGAAGATCATGGCATCCATTCCCATCACTTCATGGGAAATAGATGGGGAAACAGTGTCAGACTATTTTTTTGGGGGCCCCAAAATCACTGTAGATGGTGATTGCAGCCATGAAATTAAAAGACGCTTACTCCTTGGAAGGAAAGTTATGACCAACCTAGATAGCATATTCAAAAGCAGAGACATTACTTTGCCAACAAAGGTCCATCTAGTCAAGGCTATGGTTTTTCCAGTGGTCATGTATGGATGTGAGAGTTGGACTGTGAAGAAAGCTGAGCACCGAAGAATGGATGCTTTTGAATTGTGGTGTTGGGGAAGACTCTTGAGAGTCCCTTGGACTGCAAGGAGATCCAACCAGTCCATTCTGAAGG
>NW_011495054.1:11401350-11401475 GCF_000754665.1 Bison bison bison | reverse complement strand
TCTTTGGAAGGACTGATGCTAAAGCTGAAACTCCAGTACTTTGGCCACCTCATGTGAAGTGTTGACTCACTGGAAAAGACTCTGATGCTGGGAGGATTGAGGGCAGGAGGAAAAGGGGACGACGG
>NW_011495054.1:11396716-11401250 GCF_000754665.1 Bison bison bison | reverse complement strand
CAGATCTTTCCCAGCATCAGGGTCTTTTCCAGTGAGTCAGCTCTTAGCATCAGGTGGCCAAAGTATTGGAGTTTCAGCTTCAACATCAGTCCTTCCAAAGAACACCCAGGACTGATCTCCTTTAGAATGGACTGGTTAGATCTCCTTGCAGTCCACAGGACTCTGAAGAGTGTTCTCCAACACCAAGGTTCAAAAGCATCAATTCTTTGGTGCTCAGCTTTATAGTCCATACATCCGTACATGACTACTGGAAAAACCATAGCTTTGACCTTTTTCGGCCAAGTAATGTATCTGCTTTTTAATATGCTGTCTAGGTTGGTCATAGCTTTTCTTCCAAGGAGCAAGCTAAAATATTGGCATGCCTCATTTTCCTGTGCTTCGCTTTATTGCACTTTGCAGATGCTGCATTTTTTTTTTTCTTTTTTTTACAAATGGAAGGTTTGTGGCAACTTTGCTTTGAGCAAGTTTATTGGTGGCGTTTTTTTCCCCCTAGTACTGTTTGCTCACTTCATATCTCTATGTCACATTTTGGTAATCCTCACAATATTTCAAAAAAATTTTATTATATTTGTTATGGTTATCTGTGATGCTAGTATTGTGGTTGTTTTGGGGCACAATTAATTGCACCCATATAAGATGCCAGACTTAATTGGTAAATGTTGTATGTGGCCTGACTGCAATGTAGGTGGTCTCTGGGTCAGGAAGATCCCCTGGAGAAGGAAATGGCTACCCACTTCAGAATTCTTGCTTGAGAATCCCATGGACAGAGGAGCCTGGCGGTCTGCAGCCCATGGAGTCACAGAGAGTCAGACACGGCTGAGTGACTAACACTGCTCCATCATTGGATGAATGGATTTTTTATAATTCTAGCTGTTGTCTTTTGTGGATCTGTTATTTTTGTTTTTCTGTGAGGAACATATATTGGATGCGGGAGGTAAAGGAGAATCTGCTGCTTCTGTCACTCCCTTTATAGCCATCACTGTCTTGTTTCTTGTAACTCAAGTTAGATTTGGTCTCTTGTTCGCTGCAAAAAACAAGCCTGAAGAGATGGGGCAGGAGGAAAGCTCCTACAGACAGATCTTCTGGGTTTTGAGGAGTGATTTTCTTTCTTCCCCTTGAAGGGGAGAAAACTTTTTTCACTGGTACATTTAAAGCTCTTCACCTATAAAGAGTCACCAGTTTTGGACAAGTGTAACAGAATGCTCAGAGGACCTGAGCTTTTAAACTTTGAAGGTCTAAACTTTATTGTTGGCCACTGCTAAGTCTGGCTGGTATTTCAAAGGAATACTGAGCACTGCAAATAGGCACTGAAGGGGTAAATTTATTAAACCTGTGGGGGAGAAAAGTGCTACTGTAATGAACACACAAAGATAAGGAAGTGAAACAGCCTCATTACTGACATGGAGAAAGTTGTAGGGGTCTGGATAGATCAAACCAGCTACAACATTCCTTTAAGCCAAAGCCTAATCCGCAGTAAGGCCCTAATTCTCTTTACTTCTGTGAAGGCTGAGAGGCAAGGAAGCTGCAGAGGAAAAAACTGAAGTTAGTAGAGGTTGGTTTATGAGGTTTAAGGAAAGAAGCTGTTTCCATAACAGGAAAGTGGAATATGAGACAGCAAGTGCTGACATAGAAGCCAGTTAACCAGAAGACCTCACTAAGGTAATTAATGACAACAGATTTTCCATGTAGCCTTCTATTGGAAGAAGATGCCATCTAGGACTTTCATAGCTACAGAGGAGAAGTCAGTGCCTGACTTTGAAGCTTCAAAGGACAGGCTGACTCTTATTAAGGGCTAATGCAGCTCGTCACTTTAAGTTGAAGCCAATGCTATTTACTATTCAAGAAATCCTAGGGTACTTAGGAATTATGCTAAATCTATCTACCTGGATGACAGTACATCTGTTGACAACATGGTTTAGTGACTGTTTTAAGCCCACTGTTGAAATCTATTGCTCAGAAAAGAAGATTCCTTTCAAAATAGTACTGCTCATTGACAATGCACCTGTTCACCTGAGAGCTCTGCTCATACAAATGATGCTATTATGAATATCCTGGTATATATAGCTTTGTTTACATAGGTTAATGTATCTGAAGTCTAATTTACTAGAAGTAGGAAAAACTTTTAGAATTTGAAGGGTGTATATCTTTTACATTTTTTTTTTTTAGATATTCCTAAATTGTTCTGTGATTACACCAGCTTGCACTTCCACCAACAATGTATGGGTGGGACTTTTTCTTTATCCTCTTACCATTAAAATGTATTTTTTTTCCCCATTAGTAGGAGAGGTGAAAAGTGATATTTCATGGTTTGATTTTCTTTTAAAATAATTGAAGCCACACATCAAAAAATATGATTAAAAGCCATATGAATTTCCTTTCTCTTGATCTGCCTGTGCATATTCTTTGCTTTTTCCACTGGATTTTTTTTTCTAATTTATTTGTAGATTTTTATATAGTAAGGGCTTCCCTTGTGGCTCAGCTGGTAAAGAATATGCCTGCAATGTGGAAGACCTGGGTTTGATTCCTGGGTTGGGAAGATAGATCCCTTGGAGAAGGGAAAGGCTACCCACTCCAGTATTCTGGCCTGGAGAACCCACTCCAGTATTCTGGCCTGGAGAATTCCATGGACTAGTCCATGGGGTTGCAAAGAGTCAGACACAACTGAGCGACTTTTACTTTTCTTTCACTATATAGTAAGCAAATTAGCTTTTTATCATGTATTACAAATAGATTTTTTTTTTTAACTTGTGACTCATCTTTTTACTTTTTTAAAAATATTTTTTTCCATGCAGATATTTAAAAATAAGCATTTTTTATATCATTTGAGTAGTCAAAATTTATAACAGGACTTGAGCTATGTTAAGTAATTGTATGTGGCTGAATAGGTCTGAGTCAATTTGATCCATATGTTATTGACACTTCTGACCTTTTAAGATGAGTCTGTCAGAGGGTCAGAAGAAAACATCAACGTTAATGGATGTTGACATTCATAAACTATACCTATATGAAATATGTGAGGAAAGAATATCAGAAGAATTAAGTGGTATTTCAAAACTTTGGTTTTTTTTTGGTCTTCTTGAGTAGTACTGTATATTCACCCTAGTAGTCTATGAATTTAATATGGCCATTTATTCCAGGTACTATATAATCTGAGAAATACATGCAAACCTTTTAAAAAAACTCTCTGTATTGCCAAATTTATCAATTGCAGAGAAGATAGAAAAGGACAAGGGAAATTATATCTCTTTTAAAAAATCATACACAAAAATTGCCATTTCTTAGCATCCTGAGGACCACATTGTAACCAGCTGAGTAGACTCAGGCATATTTTGACAAATTAGACGCTTCTGTGGACACTTACTAGAGTGTGTTTTTCTCTTACATTTGTGGGCATTTGGTGGTGACGATGGTGTTGGAGTTCCCTAGTATTTATAATCTTTCTGCACTAGCACTAACTTTTTCATGATGTTTTTCTTTGCTCTCAGAGGCATTATTTAATAGTTTACATCAGCGTTTTGAGCATTTTCTCGTCCAGCTAGGTACTCTACCGAAAAGATACTTTGATCTTGTTATGTATAGTAGCTATCTCCTCTATCAGATTTACAATGTGTGAAATAACTCTTAGCAGGCTTCCCTGATAGCTCAGGTGGTAAAGAATCTGCCTGCAATGCAGGAGACCCCAGTTTCATTCCTGGGTCTGGAAGATCTGCTGGAGAAGGGACAGGCTACCTACTTCAGTATTCTTGGGCTTCCCTTGTGGCTTAGCTGGTAAAGAATCCATCTGCAATGCGGGAGACCTGGGTTTGATCTCTGGGTTGGAAAGATCCCCTGGAGAAGGGAAAGGCTACCCACTCCAGTGTTCTAGCCTGGAGGACTCCATGGACTGTTGAAGTGTCTCCCACTAAAGAAGAAACTTAATTTAACTTTGTTATCCCAGTCTCCTGAGGACCTAGAGGTTCCTTGGAACATGTTTTGGAAATGTTACTTTGTATTACTGTATATGGAGATAATAGAATGCAGACTCTTTTCTTAATTTGATTCTTATCTATTTTGAAGTAGAACCAAATTAACCCTGAGAAGCAAGGAATGCTGTAATAGTAGGATTATGTCTTTTTCACTTTTAGGCCACATATGAACCTAACGAATTTTATTTCTGTTACTGTTACTGCTCTTTTTATGTTGTACCCCTGAATTTTCAAATGTCAAATTTGTTCTATAGTTTATGGATAGCACTGCCCTTAAGTAGAGTCATGATGATGACTGTTTCTCAAAATGAAATGTCTTATACATTGTTAAGGAGAAGGCAGTGGCACCCCACTCCATTACTCTTGCCTGGAAAATCCCATGGATGGAGGAGCCTGGAAGGCTGCAGTCCATGGGGTCGCTGAGGGTTGGACATGACTGAGCGACTTCACTTTCACTTTTTGCTTTCATGTATTGGAGAAGGAAATGGCAACTCACTCCAGTGTTCTTGCCTGGAGAATCCCAGGGACGGGGGAGCCTGGTGGGCTGCCGTCTATGGGGTCGCATAGAG
>NW_011495054.1:11396171-11396616 GCF_000754665.1 Bison bison bison | reverse complement strand
CATCGATTGGTGATGCCATCCAGCCATCTCATCCTCTGTCGTCCCCCTTCTCCTCCTGCCCCCAATCCCTCCCAGCATCAGAGTCTTTTCCAATGAGTCAACACTTCGCATGAGGTGGCCAAAGGACTGGAGTTTCAGCTTCAGCATCATTCCTTCCAAAGAAATCCCAGGGCTGATGTCCTTCACAATGGACTGGTTGGATCTCCTTGCAGTCCAAGGGACTCTCAAGAGTCTTCTCCAACACCACAGTTCAAAAGCATCAATTCTTCGGCGCTCAGCCTTCTTCACAGTCCAGCTCTCACATCCATACATGACCACAGGAAAAACCATAGCCTTGACTAGACGGACCTTTGTTGGCAAAGTAATGTCTCTGCTTTTGAATATGCTATCTAGGTTGGTCATAACTTTTCTTCCAACAATTTCCTAACACATATCCATATTACCC
>NW_011495054.1:11391712-11396071 GCF_000754665.1 Bison bison bison | reverse complement strand
TTCTTGCCTGGAGAATCCCAGGGACGGGGGAGCCTGGTGGGCTGCCGTCTATGGGGTCGCACAGAGTCGGACATGACTGAAGTGACTTAGCAATAGCAATACATTGTTAAATGTCTTATATTAATCCATTAATTTGGTGTGGCTGAAATCATTAAAAAATTAATCAAGACTCTTCAGGAAAATCCTGCTCATTTGCTCAATGTTCCGTAGTCCATTCACTTTCAAGCAATATGTTTCATGATCATCATTAAAAAAAAAGAAACAGAACCCTAACCAGAGTATACATTATTGGCTACTTCTATATTAGCATGAGGAATTTGAGGGATATAATTTGGGCGCTGATATTTGAAATTTCTAGGAAATTTTAAATTGTCCTAGAAAGCTAGGATATGATATCCCTATGAGTAGAGGAAAAAATCTGATTGCCTCTGTGGGAGATTGGGTTTGTCTTCTTCCTCCTCTCTGTGGAATCTGTTCTTTTCCAATGCAACTACCTCTGTGAGGAGTCTGTTACTTTTGTACCTGTTGTTATCTGTTACCTATTAGATCTGTCCACTTCTGAATGGAGGGACTGGACTGAGTCTTAAAGGAAGACGTGAGGAAGGAAATTAAGTTTTTTGTTTTAATTTCACTTAGGGCAAGCCTACTTGAAATTGCAAACTGTTTGTCTTGATACTGCCGTCTTAAGCATCTATCCTTGGGATTCTAATGCAGTTTCTAATTTTCCTTTTTTAAAAATGAATAACATTTGACTCATTTATTCCTTTTTGTTTTAAGGTCATTGCTATAAAGTCATAGAAAACTTAGTGATTTGGAAAAATCAGCGTCAGAGACAGGGCTTAAATTGCCAAGATACAATTTACAGCAGATTTTTTTTTCATTTTGATGATCTCCAAAAACTGATGTTTGTCTTTGAAATTCCATGGTGGTAGGCAAATTATAGTTACCAAATTTGCCAGTCTTAAAAGATTCCTTGGTACATGAAAATTTATTTTTTAAAAGGTTATTATTTTTTTAAATTTAAGACTTACATGTGCTCATTGCATCACATTGGGGTAAAAGAAAATTTTAAGAAAATAACTCATAATCTTGTATCCAAAGATATCGTAGCATAGTTGATATTTTGATCTTGTTCCTTTTGTTAATTTCCTAAATGCAGCCATCTTAACATAATTGAGATCATATTGTCTGCATTGGTTTGCATTTTGTTTTTTTCTTAGTATAACTTTAAATTGCCAAGGAAAAGCCTGATTATTTTTTGCATTTATTCGTTTATTCATTCTCTCAAACAAAAAATATATGCGTATATAAATACGTGTTTTTGTAACTATATGTGTGTATATGAGAACACATGCATATATACATATGTATTTAAGGTACTAGGTTTGCTGCTTCTTGGAAAGTGTGTTGTCTTTCTGGGCATAAAAGTTAACTGTAATATAAAGCGGACTATGAAGAATGTTCATATTCTTTTGAAATTTCAACAAGGAACCTCTCTGGATTAACTGAACTTTATCTCACAAAGTTTCTTTGTTTGTAGATTCCTCTCTTTGGTGCTAAGACTATTGGCCGGAGAAGTCCTGATGGACCAGTGCTGAGCAAAGCTGAATTTGTTGAGAAAGTTCGTCAGAGTAATCAGGCCTGTCATGATGGAGATTTCCACACAGCTATTGTTCTCTACAATGAAGCCCTGGCTGTTGACCCTCAGAACTGTATCTTATACAGCAATAGATCTGCAGCCTATATGAAAATCCAGCAGTATGACAAGGCACTGGATGATGCAATCAAAGCTCGACTTCTCAATCCCAAGTGGCCAAAGGTAGAAATTTCCTTTACTTTCTCAGAACTTTTTGTGCTTTCTTATTTTAATGTAACATTTTATTGACTGAGTACAGTTATTAATATTTTAATAGTCTGTACTTCAGCAAGATGTGGAATTGGCTTCATTGAGCTGGTACACTAGTGAATGCCTTCCTTTTTTATACCTTGGAAGTATGTTTTCCGTGTCTAATTCTTTTCCTTTGTGTTTGAGATATACTTTTTTTTTTTACTCCAACTTAGCTTCTTGATAGTATGCATTCTAGTTATTTAGGTTTTGGATATCTCTTTTTGCACTGATATTTCAGATGGAGTATTATTATTGTGTTTCTTCATTTTAAAATAATTTTATTCTCTATCAACAACTGCTTGTTTTCAGAATGGTAGTTGATCAGAGAAGCTTTTTTCCCCTAATAAATCAGTATAGTTATCTATATTCCCTTGAATAGTTTAAGGGTTGAGTTGTTATCTTTATTTGGTATACACTTTATTTTCATTGTGCCTGTTCACCTTCTAACACCCAGTTTTAGAAATGCTTTCTTAAGATGTGATCAAAGTGAGATTTTTTTTTAAATTGAACTACAAACCCATTTCATTCTATTTTTGGCTTTCTGTTGGACTAACAAATGTTAGTGGAAATTTCCCAGAAATTTAAAAATGATTCTTACTGTCTTATTAGTGATATGTCATAGTCATGTTGTTTTCTGCTTTAATTCTGGTATAGGTATTTTTGGCTTCAGTCAGTGGAATTTGTAGTAATGCTGCTACCTTGTAAGTTGTTTAGGATTCTGTAATTCCCTAAAGGATTTCTTTTACAACTATAATCACTGTAAATGAAACAAGATCTGTTTTTTAAAAAAATGTTACATGACACTGTTTGGGAGTTCTATTGCTGTTTTCAAAGGACAGACCTAGGTTCAAATTCCTTCACTTCTATTAATGACAATATGGCTTTAGATAAGTCTCTTAACATCTCTGGGGTTAAGATAAATGGAATGATAATACCTATCTTGTAAGGTTATTTAAGAGTTAGAGATAATTTGTTACTTGTACATACTTGGTGTTTTGTGTATAACAGCTGTGATTGTGCATTTTTATTGAATGTTCAAATTAGTAAGTTATTCTAGCAAACCTTGGTCTGTATCCTCTCTTTTTCTTTCTTTCTTTCTTTTTTAAAGCCTGTGATGATACAATAAGCCCAATAAATATAGAGCGCTTAAATTTCAGATCAAGTGTCTTCATTCCTTCTTTAGGTGGTCTACTTATTTTGTGTTCTTATTATTTATGAATAGCTTCAAACTTTTTTCTTTTCCCTTTTTCTATGTCATTTCCACTTTCTCATGTCCACTTCTTATGGTTTTTGCACAGAAAATGGCTGGAAGGTGCACTTTTATGATTATAGATGAGAGATCAACTTTTAAGATAATTTCTCTCAATTTTAGTTTCTGATTTTTTTCCCTTATGATAAATAAGTTTATTGTATATTTACAATTTTCATTAATATTTAAACTCCATATTTGGCTTTAAGCAACAAGATTTAGAATCATGTAAAATATAAATTAGGGTTTGTTACTGAAGTCATGAAAGGGTCTTTCTATATAATATGATTCATAATAAAATTAACTTATGAAGACATTTCTACTGCATAAAAGTTTTCTTTGATAAAAACTTGCTTTTATACTTTTCTAGGAATATACTCCTTATATTAAAGAAGATTTATTTCTATTCCCTTGTAAAGATATGTCTGGTAAATTTTTATCAATTCCTTTTCTTTTTGACTTTTTTGATGGGCTTTTTCATTATAATCCATTCTGAAATCTTTCTCCAACTGTCATTGTTGTCTAGTTTGATGTGGTAAAACATACCTTCCAATTTCTCTTTCTCTCTCTGTAAAAGTTAGTTTATGTTAAGATCCGAGGATTCCAGAGATTGGATGGAGAGTTTTTATCCTCATTTATTTTGTCTGAAAGAAATATGTTGGTGTGATATGGGCTTCAAAAGAAGTATGGACGAAAACACTATGAGATCCCCCCAGAAAACAAGCCCGATCCCATTATGATACCTTTATCTCCAGCTGCCTCTTAGCTGTGGTTTGTGTATATATTCATTCTTTCTGTGTCTTGTTTAAGAAATATTTGTCTTACTGAAAGTTGTAAAGTTTTTCTTTTCCTCTAGAATTTTTGTAGTTTTACCTTTAGGTCTGTGATTCAGTTCAAGTTAATTTTAGGGACTGAATGAGGTAAGGATCAAGGTTTATTTATTTATTTTCCATATAGATAACCATGTTCCAGGCACATTTGTTGAAAAGACTATGCTTTCACCATTGAATTATCTTTAGCACCTTTTTCACAGACCATTTGACTGTAAAAGTGTGAGGATATTACTGTACTGTTTTGTTCTATTAATTTATTATTTATCCTTATCAAAATCATACTGTTTTGATTACTATAGTTTTGTGAGTCTTGACATCAGATACTGTGAATCTTCTAACTTTATTCTTTTTCTAGGTTTTTGCTATTCTCTGTCTTTGCATTTTTATAC
>NW_011495054.1:11376837-11391612 GCF_000754665.1 Bison bison bison | reverse complement strand
TTTATACAAGTGTAGAATCAACATCAATTTCTTAAAAAAATCTAGGAAACTAATGGGATTGCATTGAATCTTAGAGTAATTTGGAGAGAATTGCTGTCTTAACATTCCAGTCCATGAATATGGTATATATCTCTCTGTTTATTTAGTTTTTATTTTACTTCCCTTTGCAACTTTCTGTCACTTTCAGTGTTCGGGTCTTTCACATCTTTTATTAAATTTATTTCTAAGTATTTTGTTTTTTGATGCTATTACAAATGTATTTAAAATTTTTCATTTAGCAATTTTTAATTGCTATTGTATAGGAAAAAGTGTGTTGTGTGACCCTGTTGAATTTTCTTTTAAGTTCTAGTAGGGCTTTTTGGTGGAGAAGGCAATGGCACCCCACTCCAGTACTCTTGCCTGGAAAATCCCAGGGATGTAGGAGCCTGGTGGGCTGCATTCTATGGGGTCGCACAGAGTTGGACACGACTGGGTGACTTAGCAGCAGCAGCAGCAGCAGGGCTTTTTGGATTTTCTCTGTGCATGATCTTATTGTCTGCAGGTAATGACAGTTTTGCTTCTTCCTTTTTTTTTGGCCTTTGCCTTTTATTTCTTTTTCTTGCTCCATTATACCCGTTAGGATATCCAGTACAATTATGAATAGAAAAGATGAGAGCAAATTTCCTCTACTCATTCCTGATCTTAGTGCAAAAGATCACTTGAGCCCTGTATTGTTGATGATGATGCCCTTAATCAGGTGGAGGATATTCCATTCAATTCTATTATGATTGAGTGTTGAATTTTGTCACATGTTTTCTTCATCTGTTGAAATGATATTTTTTCTCACTTACTTTGGAATGTTAAGTCAGCCTTGCAGTCATGGGATAAATACCACTTTGTTGTCATATATACCATTTTTATATATTGTTAGGTACAACTTGCTATAATTTTGTCAAGGATTTTTGCATCTGTGTTTGTGAGGAATATTGATTTGTGTTTTCTTTTCTCGTGATGTCTTTGCTGGTTTTGGTATCAGAATGATATTGGCCTCATATGATGAGTTTTGAAGTGTTCCCTCTTCCTGTGTTTTCTAGAAAAAGGCATGTTTTGTCTTTAAGTATTTGGTAGAATTCACCAGTCTATTCTAGAGTCTGGTAGAAATGACCGTCTTTACCGTGACTTTTCTTTGTGGGAAGGTTTTAATTATGGATTAAATTTCTTTGATATGAGGCTATTTAAATTTTCTAATTCTTCTTGGATTAGTTTTGGTATTTTGTTTCTTTCAGTTAATTTTTACATTTAATCCAGGTTGCAAATTTATCAGCATGGAATTGTTAATAACATTCTTTTATTATTGTTTTCATTTCTATAGGATCTATAATGGTGTCTTTTCTTTCATTCCTACTATTGTTAATTTGTATCTTCTCTTTTGTTTCATTAGTCTGCCTAGATACTTATCAATTTTGTTCATCTTTCTGTTCAATCAGTTATTAGGTTTATTGATTTTCAGTATTGTACATTTTCTCTTTCATCAATTTCTGCTCTTTATTATTTCCTTCTTTCTAAGTATTTTTCATTTAATTTGCTGTCTTTTTCATTTCCTAAAATGGGAGGTTAGGCCATTGATTTTATTTAAAAATTTCTTCTGTATTTCTTTTTGGCTGTGCTGGGTGTGTGTTGCTTTGCCCGGGCTCGGGCTTTTCTCTAGTCGGGGCTAGTGGGGGCTGCTCTCTAGTTGTGGTGCGCGGGCTTCATTGTGGTGGTTTCTCTTGTGGAGCACAGGCTCTAGGCACGTGGGCTTCAGTAGTTGTAGCACACAGGCTCAGTAGTTGAGGTGTGTGAGCTTTAAGGTGTGCAGACTTTTGTAGTTGTGGCAGGAGGGCTCTAGAGCATGGGCTCAGTAGTTGTGGTACACGGGCTTAGTTGCTCAGTAATATGTGGAGTCTTCCCAGACCAGGGATGGAACCTGTGTCCCCTGCACTGAAGGTGCGGTGTCCCACTGCACTCCAGGGAAGACCTAGGCTATTGATCATAAATCTTTCTTCTTTTTTAATATAATCATTTAAACCTAAATTGTTCTCTCCAATCACTGCTTTTGCTGTATCCCACAAATTTTGACATGTTTTCATTATAATGCTAGTGTTAAGAATGTTTTCTAATCCTCCTTATGGTTACTTCTTTGATCCATGAGTTATTTAATGAAGTTTGTACTTAAGTTCCTAATATTTGGGTTTTTTTAAGTTATCTTATTATTGATATCTAATCTATTCCCATTGTTATTAAAGGACATACTTGGAATGATATTATTGCTTTTTAGTTTACTGAGGCTTGTTTCATGGCCAGCATATGATTTATCTTGGTGAACCTACTGTGAGCAATTGAAAAGAATGAGTATTTTGCAGTAGTGAGGTATAGCTCTATGGGTATCAACTAGGTCAAGGTAGTTGATGTGAAGTGAAGTGAAGTCGCTCAGTCATGTCCGACTCTTTGCGACCCCATGGACTGTAGGCTACCAGGCTCCTCCCTCCATGGGATTCTCCAGGCGAGAATACTGGAGTGGGTTGCCTTTGATAGTGTTGTTCATATCTTCTTTCTCTTTGCTGACTTATTTAGGTCTAGTTATTCCATCAATTGTTGGAATAAAGTTAAAATCTCCAATTAAGATTTTGGAACTGGAGATTTTCCTCTTTAGTATTGTCAAATTTTGCTTCATGTGTTTTGAAGCTCTGTTATTAATATAAATACTTTTATTAATATTATGTCTTCTTGAGGAATTGATCCTTTTATTATTATGCAAGGTTTTTCTTTATTTCTGGTATACTAATTTTGGTCCTAAAATCTATTTTGTTTGATATTAATGTAGCCACTCTATAAAAATCTATTTTGTTTGATATTAATAGAGCTGTCTTCTGCTTACTTTTTGCTTTATGTATATTTTTCTCTTTATAAATTGTCAATCTTTCTGGGCTTTTACACTCAAACTTCATCTCTTTTGAATAGCATATAATTGTGTCTTGCTTTTTAAGTCAGTTTTGGTAGTCTTTGTCTCTTAAGTGGATCTTTGTCCAATAGCATTTAATGTGATCATCAGTGCTATTGATTTTGCCTTTACCTACCATTTTATTTCTGTCTTCTGTTTTTGTCTTTGTTACTCTTTTCCTGCTATTTATTGGTTTATTTGAAATCTTTTTGAGTTGATTTTTTTTTTCTTGTAAGTTTGCCATTGTTTTCAGTGGTTGTTGATGATGTTGTTTGGCTAGTAATTTTCTTGTTTAGAATAAAACTGCTGCTACTGCTAAGTTGCTTCAGTCGTGTCCGATTCTGTGAGACCCCATAGATGGCAGCCCACCAGGCTCCCCCATCCCTGGGATTCTCCAGGCAAGAACACTGGAGTGGGTTGCCATTTCCTTCTCCAATGCATGGAAGTGAAAAGTGAAAGTGAAGTCGCTCAGTCGTGTCCGACTCTTAGCGACCCCATGGACTGCAGCCCACCAGGCTCCTCCGTCCAACTACATACTTTATTTCTTGAATTGAAGCTTCAGCTTCAATACAGATATTGTCTTTAGTTGAATTGCTTTGAATTTGCTTCATACATGTTAACCCGTGGGTTATTCAGAGATGTTGGAAGGCAGAATTTGTGTATCCCTTTTCTGCCTCTTTTCCTTCTGAGATCCCCTTCTTCCTTGGCTAAAGACTATGACTTTTTTGTGCTTCAGTGGTTTAATTCCACAGGCCAGAGAGACAGCACTCTTGTCCTGCTCACCTGCAATCAGCACTTCATCTCTGCACCCTGAAAATGGAAACTCATTTCACAACTTTCTTCCTCCAGGATCCACCTGCTTCTCATTACTCTCCAGTGCTTTCAGTGGTCACATTTCCCCATTTATTTCTTGCTATTCTGCTGACAGACCTGCTCTTGTTGATCCACTCATTTCCCTTTTCTTTTTGTTTATGCCAAGCTTTATGCCTGGGGTTTTTGTCCCTGCTGCCATGGGAACTCAAAGAGTGGGACTAGACTGAAGCAACCTACTATTTTTGGGGTACATAAGTGAAAGTTGCTCAGTCGTGTCTGACTTTTTGTGACCCCATGGACTGTATGGAATTCTCCAGGCCAGAATACTGGAGTGAGTAGCTGGTTCCTTCTCCAGGGGATCTTCCCAATCCAGGGATCGAACCCAGGTCTCCCACATTGCAGGCAGATTCTTTACCAGCTGAGCCACCAAGGAAGCCATTTGGGCTACATAGAATAGGTCCAACTCAACTCTTATTTTAAAAAATTCAGTTCAGTTCAGTTGCTCAGTTGTGTCTGACTCTTTGCAACCTTCCCTGTCTGTCACCAACTTGCAGAGTTTACTCAAACTCATGTCCATTGAGTCGGTGTTGCCATCCAGCCATCTCATCCTCTGTCATCCTCTTCTGCCTTCAGTCTTTCCCAGCATCAGGGTCTTTTCAAATGAGTCAGCTCTTCACATCAGGTGGCCAAAGTATTGGAGTTTCAGCTGAAGCATCAGTCCTTCCAATGAATATTTAGGACTGATTTTCTTTAGGATGGACTAGTTGGATCTCCTTGCAGTCCAAGGGACTCTCAAGAGTCTTCTCCAACACCACAGTTCAAAAGCATCAATTCTTCGGCGCTCAGCTTTCTTCACAGTCCAACTCTCACATCCATACGTGACTACTGGAAAAACCATAGCTCTGACTAGATGGACCTTTGTTGGCAAAGTAATGCTTTTTAATATGCTGTCTAGGTTGGTCACAACTTTTCTTCCAAGGAGTATGCATCTTTTAATTTCATGGCTGCAGTCACCATCTGTAGTGATTTTGAAGCCCCCCAAAATTAAGTCTGTCACTGTTTCCACTGTTTCCCCATCTATTTGCTATGAAGTGATGGGACCAGATGCCATGATCTTCATTTTCTGAATGTTGAGTTTTAAGCCAACTTTTTCACTCTCCTCAAGAGGCTTTTTAGTTCTTCTTCACTTTCTACCGTAAGGGTTGTGTCATCTGCATATCTGAGGTTATTGATGTTTCTCCTGGCAATCTTGATTCCAGCTTGCGCTTCCTCCAGCCCAGCGTTTCTCATGATGTACTCTGCATATAAGTTAAATAAGCAGGGTGACAATATATAGCCTTGATAGACTCATTTTCCTATTTGGAACCAGTCTGTTGTTCCATGTCCACTTCTAACTGTTGCTTCCTGACCTGCATACAGGTTTCTCAAGAGGCAGGTCAGGTGGTCTGGTATTCCCATCTCTTTCAAAATTTTCCACAGTTTATTGTGATCCACACAGTCAAAGGCTTTGGCATAGTCAATGAAGCAGAAATAGATGTTTTTCTGGAACTCTCTTGCTTTTTCGATGATCCAGTGGATGTTGGCAGTTTGATCTCTGGTTCCTCTGCCTTTTCTAAAACCAGCTTGAACATCTGGAATTTTATGGTTCACGTATTGCTGAAGCCTGGCTTGGAGAATTTTGAGCCCAATGGCACCCCGCTCCAGTACTCTTGCCTGGAAAATCTCATGGATGGAAGAGCCTGGTAGGCTGCAGTCCATGGGGTTGCTAGGAGTTGGACACGACTGAGCGACTTCACTTTCACTTTTCACTTTCATGCACTGGAGAAGGAAATGGCAACCCACTCCAGTGTTCTTGCCTGGAGAATCCCAGGGATGGGGGAGCCTGGTGGGCTGCCGTCTATGGGGTCACACAGAGTTGGACACGACTGAAGTGACTTAGCTTAGCTTAGCTTAGCTTACTAGCGTGTGAGATGAGTGCAATTGTGCGGTAGTTTGAGCATTCTTCAGCATTGCCTTTCTTTGGGATTGGAATGAAAACTGACCTTTTCCAGTCCTGTGGCCACTGCTGAGTTTTCCAAATTTCCTAGCATATTGAGTGCAGCACTCTCAATAGCATCATCTTTTAGGATTTGAAATAGCTCAACTGGAATTCCATCGCCTCCACTAGCTTTGTTTGTAGTGATGCTTCCTAAGGCTCACTTGACTTCACATTCCAGGATGTCTGGCTCTAGGTTGGTGATCACACCATCGTGATTATCTGTGTTGTGAAGCTCTTTTTGTGTATAGTTCTCCTGTGTATTCTTGCCACCTCTTCTTAATATTTTCTGCTTCCGTTAGGTCCATAACATTTCTGTCCTTTATTGTGCCTATCTTTGCATGAAATGTTCCCTTGGTATCTTTAATTTTCTTGAAGAGATCTCTAGTCTTTCCCATTCTGTTGTTTTCCTCTATTTCTTTGCATTGATTGCTGAGAAAGGCTTTTTTTAATCTCTCCTTGCTATTCTTTGGAACTCTGGATTCAAATGGGTATATCTTTTCTTTTCTCCTTTGCCTTTCGTTTTTCTTCTATTCACAGCTATTTGTAAGCCCTCCTCAGACAAACATTTTGCCTTTTTGCATTTCTTTTTCTTGGGGATGGTCTTGATCCCTGCCTCCTGTATAATGTCACGAGCCTCTGTCCACAGTTCTTCAGGCACCCTATCAGATCTAATCCCTTGAATCTCACTTCCACTGTATAATCGTAAGGGATTTGATTTATGTCATACCTAAATGGTCTAGTGGTTTTCCCTTTTTCTTCAATTTAAGTCTGAATTTGGCAATAAGGAGTTCATGATCTGAGCCACAGTCAGCTCCCAGTCTTGATTTTGCTGACTGGATAGAACTCCCATTTTTGGCTGCAAAGAATGTAATCAATCTGATTTTAGTATTGACGATCTGGTGATGTCCATGTGTAGAGTCTTCTCTTATGTTGTTGGAAGAGAGTGTTTGCTATGACTAGTATGTTCTCTTGGCAAAACTCTTATTAGCCTTTGCCCTGCTTCATTTTGTACTCCAAGGCAAAATTTGCCTGTTACTCCAGGTATTTCTTGACTTCTTATTTTTGCATTCCAGTTCCCTATAATGAAAATGACATCTTTTTTGGGTGTTAATTCTAAAAGGTCTTGTAGGTCTTCATAGAACCGTTCAACATCAGCTTCTTCAGCATTACTGGTCAAGGCATAGACTTGGATTACTCTGATATTGAATGGTTTGCCTTGGAAACAGAGATCATTCCGTCATTTTTTGAGATCGCATCCAAGTACTGTATTTCGGACTCTTTTGTCAACTATGATGGCTACTCCATTTCTTCTAAGGGATTCCTGCCCACAGTAGTAGATATAATGGTCATCTTCGTTAAATTCACCCCTTGCAGTGCATTTTAGTTCACTCATTCCTAAAATATAGGTGTTCACTCTTGCTATTTCCTGTTAGACCACTTCCAATTTGCCTTGATTCATAGACCTAACATTCCAGGTTCCTATGCAGTATTGCTGTTTACAGCATCAGACTTTACTTCCATCACCAGTCACATCCACAACTGGGTGTTGTTTTTGCTTTGGCTCCGTCTCTTCATTTTTTCTGGAGTTATTTCTCCACTAATCTCCAGTAGCATATTGGGCACCCACCAACCGGGGGAGTTTGTTAATTTACAATGCTGTGTTTCAAGTGTGTATGTATATATTCATGTATTCTTTTTCACTCTTTTTCCATTTTTCCATTATAGGTTTTTACAAGATATTGAGTATAGTTCCCTGTATACAGTAAATCCTTTTTGTGTATAGTAGTGTGTATATGTTAATCCGAAACTCCTAATTTATCCCCCACTTCCCCCTGCTATCCCTTTTAGTAACCATAAGTTTGTTTTTTATGTCTATGAGTTGATTTCTATTTTATAAATAAGTTCATTTGTGTCTTTTTTTTTTTAGATTCCACATATAAGTGATATCATATGATACTTGTATTTTCTCTGTCTGACTTAATTTACTTAGTATCATAATCTCTAGGCCCAGCCATGTTGCTGCAGATGACATGACCTCATTCTTTTTTATGGTTGTCAACTCTTACTTTTTCCTGGAAACCGCAATGAGCTTATGTGAATGTATCATTCACTGAGTCCTGCTAACATCACTTAATTGTTTTTATTGTTATATAGATTTGTCACTTGAATGTATCTGTCTTAAATTAGCTTGAAAATTCCTTGAAAGTTGTTGTTTATCTTGTAGCCCTAACATTGCTGTGCACTTTAAAAAAACATATTAAAAATTTTTTTTTATTTATTCATTTATTGGCTACACAGGTTCTTGTTGCTATGCGAGGCCTTTTTCTATTTGCAGGAAGTCGGGCTAGTCTTTGTTGTGATGCATGGGCTCCTCATTGTGGTGGCTTCTCTTGTTGAGAAGCACAGGCTCTAGATCATGGGCTCAGTAGTTGTGATGCACAGGCTTAGTTGCCCAGAGGCATGTGGAATCTTCCTGTACCAGGGATTGAACCTGTGTCCCCTGCATTGGCAGGCAGATTCCTAACCACCAGACCACTAGGGAAGTGCAACTATGCACTTTTTTTTAAGCCTCAATGTTTAAATCAATGAGAAAATTAGGAGGCACAATTGTGTGTGTGTGTGTTTGAAGACTTCCAAGGATGCAGTTGTCACAGACCATAAACTTGATGTTTAGAAATTCTTTTAATCATTAGCTGAAGACCTCAGTAGTTTTAGTCTACTTTTTAATCTGTTCTGGAAGCAATCTTTCTTTCAAATCTACCACATTAAAACCTTTTGTATGTTTAGTGAGATAGCTTCGTATAATGGAAACAGCACATACAGGCACTCATTGCTTTGCGTGGTAGCACAGTACCTTAGAGATGACTGTGAAGGCTGAAAAATCTTTCAGTGTGATCATTGCAGCAGTTTTGATTGTTCTGTGACCTTTGCAAGTTTTTATCAAAATTTTAAAAACTCTTATTGTAGATTATAAATATATAAGGAAAGGAAAAGACTAAATATTAAAATATTTAAAAACTAGTATTCAGTGCCTGTGATTTAAAACATTAAGGATTTGTTTTATTTTTCTATTAAAAACTTACCCAGAGTTATTTGAACAGTGCTTACTGCCTTCTCATTATGTAATTTGTGATACAGCATGAGCAAATGTCAATGACAATATGCCTTGGCAAACTGTCATACTCCTTTGTAATTTTGCATCAGCTTCTACTGTTTCAATCTTTGTGCTTTCAGTTTTGTGAAATATCTTTGAAAATTCCTGTAATTCCAGTATTTGCCAGCATCACTTTCTCTGGAACATATTCAGCTTTTTTGTCACAATTAGTTTCTTCATTTATGTCCGTAAGTTCATTGTCCTAAGTTCTTCTGACTGAATCCCTGAAATGGTAGACATGTCAGCATCCCCACAGTCAGCTGTTCTTCTATATCTTTCTTTATATTTGATTTCAGTTTTACCTGCAGTATTGTTGTTTTTTCTTTCTTTGATGCACTCATATTTGTTGGTCAGTTCTCTTTTGAGACTGTCCATATGGGTTTATCACTGGAAGATAAGGAGGCAGCATAACTGCTTCTTTGCTGTTTGTATATGAGCTGAATAACAGATTTGCAGTGACCAATACAGACTTTTTATTTATTTATTTATTTATATAATTTGGCTATGCTGGATCTTTAATTGCGGCATCCAGAATCTTAGTTGTAGCATGTGGGATCTAGTTCCCTGACCAGGGATTGAACCTGGACCCCCTGCATTGGGAGCGTGGAGTCTTAGCTACTGGACCACCAGGAAAGTCTCTCTGATAGACTTTGAAACAAATCATGTTTGGTCAGTAATGATGATGCATGTCTTTTTATTATGTAGCAATTGTGTACTGAAGAGCTAGCAGTGGAGTTTGTACTTTTATGCATTTACTCACAGTTAATATACCATGGTGATGCCAGTGATGCCATCACTGACTCAGTGGATGTGAGTTTGAGCCAGTTCTGGGAGTTGGTGATCTACAGGGAAGCCTGGTGTGCTGCGGTCCATGGGGTCGCAAAGTCGAACACGACTGAGTGACTGAACTGAATATACCACGGTATGTGAAACTCGAACTGCATTATTAGGGAACTGGTGTTATTTAACTGTGGTAACTGAAATTCATATATATTGAAGCATGTGAAATAGCGGCTGCTGGTTCTTTGGTTAAGACCTGAGTTTTTTCTCCTTATATGTTGCTTTTCCTCCATAAGCCCTAGTTTTCCTATTATAAACTGGGTTAACATCACAAACCTTGAAGGGTTGTATTGAAGAGTAAATAAAATAATGTTAGGCATTTAGCACAGAGTTTCTCATATATAGGTAATTTAATACATGATAGTTATAAATGATGATGGTGCTAACTACCATCATCATGCTATAATTGTTCCATATTTGTACACATAAAGTTTTTAGTCAAACTACCCAATTCTTTTTTGAGCATTTTTCTTCCCCTTATAAAAACTTCTGAGTCCTCCCAGTTTCTGCTGATCATTTTTTTAAAAGTATGATGCCACATGGATGAGATGTTCCATTAAGATACATGTGTTACAGAGGGAAGAGGGAGACTTTTTTTCACCACATATATAAGACGTATGCTCTCTTTTGAATAACTTATCAGATCCTGTTGTTCTTTTATATGTGTGCTATATTTTATTTTGACTCAACAAATATCTATTAGGCATTTGCTATATAGGTAAGCATTGTTTTTCTACTGTCTTCTCTGATAAGAGTGGTTAGTTGATTTATCTTAAAAAATTTGCATATGGACATTTTTCATTATTTTGATATTCTACTTCTTCTCCATGATTAAAAAAAAGAGAATAGGGATTTCTCTGGCAGTCCAATGATTAAGACATCACGCTTCACTACAGGGTGCATGGGTTTGATCCTTGGTCAGGAAATTGAGATCCCACGTGGCGTGGCCAAAATACCAAAAAGAGAATGTATTGATGATCTAGACTTGTATTTGCTAGCTTTTGCTTTGTAACAAATCACTGTAAAACTTAGTGGGTTAAAATAAGAACCATTTATTTAACTGAAGATTCTGTAAGTCAGCTGGGTGGCTCTTTTGGTCTGGGCCAACCCAACTCATTTCCACTGGACTTGCTCATGTGTTCAAGGTCAACTAGGGATTTGACTGATGGTTGAATAATCTGAAACTGTCTCATTCACATTTCTTACAGCTAGAATGCTGTTAGCTGGGAAACAGTAGTAACTGGGCCATGTGTCTCTTATCATCCAGCAGATTTTCATGGACTTCTTCACATGGTAGTTGTAGGATTCCAAGAACTGCAAGAAAGTGGAAGCACTGGAACACAAGCAGTTTTGAGTCTCTTTTCACCTTTGCTGTTTTCCCATTGGTCAGAGCAACTCACATGACCAAGCCCAGACCCACTGTAAGAGGGGATTACCTAAAGGCATGTTTAGAAAGGGAAGAATTTTTGGCCATCTTTGTGATTTACCTCTGTATTCTTTGCCAGGTCTGTACAATATGGTACATATTTATGTACCCTCATTCCTAAAACGTCATATCCCTTGTAAAAATACTTATTTTTAATTGAAGGATAATTGCTTTACAATGTTGTGTTTGTTTCTGCCATACAACAATGTGAATCAGGCATAAGTATATATAAAACCTCTCCCTCCCACCCCCCACCCCTCCTATCCCATCCTTCTAGGTCATCACTGGGCAGCGGGCTGAGCTGCCTGTGTTACACAGCAGTTTCCCACTAGCTATCTATTTTACACATGGTAATGTGTGTGTTTGAATGTCAATTTATCCTACCCCCTCCCCTTGCTGTGTCAACAAGTCTGTTTTCTCCATCTGCATCTCTGTTCCTGCCCTGGAAATAGATTCACTAGTACCATTTTTCTAGATTCTATATATATGCATTAATACAAGAAATTTTTTTCTTTCTGACTTACCATATCCCTTTTTAGTTGTATCTACTTTAGTTTGATTTCTTGCCCTTTATCTTTTTGTTTTGAAATTTTCTTGAATCACATCTTTTCAGACAAGTCAGTTGTGAAGTAGTTACTATCATTTTAGTGTGAATTGTGAGTTATAGAAATGGTTATATTCTTGAGGGGTTTGGTAGTTTTCCCGTGGTATAACACTATATAAGGAAAAATTTCACAGTAAGAAACATAAATACCTCCTCTTTCTGTAAAGCTTTTTTCATATTTTCATGTATTGATTATACCTGATGCCAAAATCCTATCATCAGGTATAATACTTGATGACAGAGTATTATACCTTATTTTTTAGGTGCTACAACTGATGACAGAGTTATAGGTAATAAAAAATGTTGAAAAATATTGTGGCCTTATGTTTTCTTTTGGTTTACCTAAATTATAATAGTAGCAAAACATAATAGCTCTTCAGTTCAGTTCAGTTCAGTCGCTCAGTCGTATCTGACTCTTTGCGACCCTGTGAATCACAGCACGCCAGGCCTTTCTGTCCATCACCAACTCCCGGAGTTCACTCAAACTCATGTCCATCGAGTCAGTGATGCCATCCAGCCATCTCATCCTCTGTTGTCCCCTTCTCCTCCTGCCCCCAATCCCTCCCAGCATCAGTATCTTTTCCAATGAGTCAACTCTTTGCATGAGGTGGCCAAAGTACTGGAGTTTCAGCTTTAGCATCAGTCCTTCCAAAGAACACCCAGGACTGATCTCCTTTAGAATGGACTGGTTGGGTCTTATTGGATGCTTATTTGCCAAAGGGTGGTCTGAATACTTTTGTGATATCAGTTTTACACTCAAAATAATCTTATGAAATAGATATTATTATCCCAGCTTTGCAAAAGTGAATGTTTATATTCAGTGAGTGGTTAAATATTTTGTCCAAGACATCCAGCTAGTAACTGAAAGAGTTAGACTTTAACCTAAGTCTGTCTGACCCTAAAGAATTTTTCCTTAATCAGTATACTGTAATACTTGCCTGGATAAAAGAGTTGATTAATTAAGGAATCTTAAGAGTTCAGAATTCTGTCTCAAGTTTTAACACTGATAGGTCCATATAATGTTGAGCTGACTATTCAGTTTCAGTTTCCTATAGTATAAATCAGTCTGAGATTGCATTTTATTTGCCTTTTGCTTGTCATTACAAGTAAAAAAAAAAAAAAGGATGTTTTAAATGACTTGGAGCTTAATAACAGAAATGCACAAAATGTTTTTAGGTATATTTTTATAGAATAATAGTATGCATTTATTATACACATTTGTGCTTTTTATAATTTCAGCAAGACACACATTTATTGAACATTTCTGTGTGCTAGGCACTGTTCTAAAGCTTGGTGATTCAAAAAGAACAAGGCTGTCACAACTAACATTCTAATGGGGCGATGCAGAAAATAAAGTGATAAATACATATAGCAATGTTTGAAAGTGATAAATGCTTGGAAGACAACTTAAAACAGACTACACGAAAAGGGCTTCCCTGATAGCTCAGCTGATAAAGAATCCACCTACAATGCAGGGGACTTGGGTTCGATTCCTGGGTTGGGAAGATCCCCTGGAGAAGGGAAAGGCTACCCATTCCAGAATTCTGGCCTGGAGAATTCCATGGACTGTATAGTCCATGGGGTCAGAAAGAGTCAGACATGACTGAACAACTTTAACTTCACACTAAAAGGAAAGAGTACTGAGAAAGTGAATGACAGAATTATAGGAGAGTTTTGGGCAGGAGATGAGATTCAATGAGACCTGGAAGAACCAAATTTGAAGATTTGGGCTAAGTGCATTCTAGGCAGCATAAACAGCTAGTTTGAATTTGGTCAATGGGAGAAAATAGCTGAAACGTCAGTGGAGCACAGTGAATGAATGAATGAGGTGGAGACTGCAGGAGATGAGGTTGTTGGGGTGGCTAGGAGCCAGGTAGTGTACAGCCTTGGCTTTTTAAACCATTGTAGGGCTTTAAGGTTTATTCAAAGATTGATAGGATGTGATTGAGAGATTTTAACTAGAGTGATAACAATTTATGGTCAGTCTAGTTAAAGGTTATGAGTATGTTTAATTTCTACATATCTGTGACTTTCCAAAATTTCTCCTGTTACTGATTTCAAATTTCATTCCATTGTGATACTTGGTATCATATCAATCATTTAAAATTTATTGAGGCTTGCTTTATAGCTTAGCATATCATCTTTCTCAAGAATGTTCCTCCTGCACTTGAGAACAATCTATATTCTGCTGTTGTTGAGAAGGGTGTTTTTTAGATATTCATTAGGCCTAATTAGTTTATAGTATTGTTCAAGTCTTCTGTGGTCCTGTTCATTATTGGCAGTTTTGATGTCCCTAACTATCACTGTTGAATTTTCTTTTTCTCCCTTCACTTCTATTAGTTTGTTTCATGTATTTTGGGGGCTCTGTTGTTTGGTGTTAATATTTTTATGATTTTATGTCTTTCTGAAAGATTAATCATTTTGTCATAAAATATCCTTGGTCTGTAGTAACAATTTTTGCTGTCAAATCTATTTTGTCTGATATTAATATAGCAGCATTTCTATTTTGGTTGCTGCTTACATGATGTATCTTTCCCCATACTTTTCCTTTCAACTTGTTACTTTGAAACTAACATGAGTGTCTTGTAGATAGTCTATGACTATATCATGGTTTTGTTTTTTAGTAACCATCTATTCTGCCAATCCCTCTCCTTTGATTGTAGTGTCTAATTCATTTATATTTAATGTAACTGCTGAAAAGGTAGGGTTTATACCTGTTTTTTATATGTTTTCTATATGACTTTTTAAATGTCTTATTTTTTTGTGTGTCTTTTTTTCTGTTCTTCTCTTTCTGCATGACTTCCTTTTTTATGTTAAATATTTTCTTAGGTACCATTTATATTTCCTTGTTTTTTTTTTCTATATATATTTTTATATTTTATATTTATATATTTTTACTATATATATTTTCAGTTATATATATATATTATATATATATAAT
>NW_011495054.1:11375899-11376737 GCF_000754665.1 Bison bison bison | reverse complement strand
ATATATAATATACTATATATATTTTCCTGGTGGTTGCCCTAGGAGTTATAATTAACATCTTTATTTAAAACAATATAGTTTGAATTTATATAAATTTTAATTTCAAAAGTATATGAAACTTTGCTATGATATAGCTTCATTCCTTTCTCCTTCCTTTATGCTATTTGTTGTCCTCCAAATGACATCTTTATATATTATAATATATATAAAGCATAATCAGCAAAATCTTATAATTGTTACTTTATGCCATTGTCTTTTAAATGAAACAATTTCTACTTCTTAATTGGTATTCTGTTTTTGGTGAGACATTGTGCTCAGGCTTTCCTTTAATTTTTTTTTTTTCTTTAATTCCTTTGACATGGTTTTCTTTAGTACTTTGAATATGTTTATCAGTTGAGTTCAGTCGCTCAGTAGTGTCCGACTTTTTGCGACCCCATGAATCGCAGCATGCCAGGCCTCCCTGTCGATTACCAACTCCTGGAGTTCACTCAAGACTCACGTCCATCGAGTCAGTAATGCCATCCAGCCATCTCATCCTCTGTCGTCCCCTTCTCCTCCTGCCCCCAATCCCTCCCAGCATCAGAGTCTTTTCCAGTGAGTCAACTCTTCGCATCAGGTGGCCAAAGTACTGGAGTTTCAGCTTAGCATCATTCCTTCCAAAGAAATCGCAGGACTGATATCCTTCAGAATGGACTGGTTGGATCTCCTTGCAGTCCAAGGGACCCTCAAGAGTCTTCTCCAACACCACAGTTCAAAACCATCAATTCTTCGGCGCTCAGCTTTCTTCACAGTCCAACTCTCACATCCTGTCTGACTACTGGAAAAACCATGGCTTTGA
>NW_011495054.1:11366639-11375528 GCF_000754665.1 Bison bison bison | reverse complement strand
TATTGTGATCCACACAGTCAAAGGCTTTGGCATAGTCAATAAAGCAGAAATAGATGTTTTTCTGGAACTCTCTTGCTTTTTCCGTGATCCAGCGGATGTTGGCAATTTGATCTCTGGTTCCTCTGCCTTTTCTAAAACCAGCTTGAACATCTGGAAGTTCATGGTTCATGTACTGCTGAAGCCTGGCTTGGAGAATTTTGAGCATTACTTTACTAGCGTGTGAGATGTTTATCAGATCAGATCAGTTGCTCAGTCGTGTCCAACTCTTTGAGACCCCATGAATCGCAGCACGCCAGGCCTCCCTGTCCATCACCAACTCCTGGAGTTCACTCAGACTCCTGTCCATTGAGTCAGTGATGCCATCCAGTCATCTCATCCTCTGTTGTCCCCTTCTCCTCCTGCCCCTAATCCCTCCCAGCATCAGAGTCTTTTCCAATGAGTCAACTCTTTGCATGAGGTGGCCAAAGTACTGGAGTTTCAGCTTTAGCATCAGTCCTTCCAAAGAAATCCCAGGGCTGATCTCCTTCAGAATGGACTGGTTGGATCTCCTTGCAGTCCAAGGGACTCTCAAGAGTCTTCTCCAACACCACAGTTCAAAAGCATCAGTTCTTTGGCGCTCAGCCTTCTTCACAGTCCAACTCTCACATCCATACATGACCACAGGAAAAACCATAGCCTTGACTAGACGAACCTTTGTTGGCAAAGTAATGTCTCTGCTTTTGAATATGCTATCTAGGTTGGTCATAACTTTCCTTCCAAGGTAGTGCTGGCTTAAAGTTTTTGTCTCCTAAGTCCAATATCTGAGTTTCCTCAGGGACAGATTCTATTTTTTCTTTTTTTGGCAGTGTATGGGCCATACCTACCTGTTTCTTTATGTATCTCATAATTTTTTGTTGAAAAATGTACTTTTTAAGTAGTAATATATTGTAGCAAGGGGCTTCCTAGGTGGCGCTAGTGGTAAAGAATCCGCCGGCCAATGCAGAAAACAATCCCTAGGTCAGGGAGATCCCCCTGAGGAGGAAATGGCAACCCATTCCATTATGCTTGCCTGGAGAATTCCATGGACAGAAGAGCCTGGTGGGCTATATTCCATAGGGTCTCAAAGAGTCCGGCGCAGCTGAAGTGACCTAGCACGCATACATATTGTAGCAACTTTGAAAACCATAGTATTCCTTGTCCCTGGCCTGGGCTTATTGATTGTTGTTGTTGCCTTTTTTGAGTTAGTGACTTTCCTGAACTAATTTTTTAAAGTCATGTGTAGCCGCTGAAAGTTTCTGCCTGGCTAGCTGTTGATTGAATAGAAATTCCTTAAATGTCTTGAACCAATAATTCTCCCAGCCTATGAAGAGTTCTCTCTGTGTGTGGGGCATACTTTGAACATTCTGGCAACTTGCAACACTGTCTTAGCCTTCACTTCCTGCCTGTGTAAAACCTCAAGTTCAGCCAGAGGTAAGAGATTAGAATCATTCTCAGGTCTTTCTTGGGCATTCACATTCCTAGATTTCTAAGAATATTTTGGAGCTTTTCAGAGCCTCCTATGAACATTAATTTTCCAGATTTTTCTTTATCTTGTTTACGCATTTGTATTACTTCTTCAGGCAGCTGTTAAGCTATTGTCACTGATTTTGTTTGACACATGCGCTGAGGGGAGGGCTGTTTGTACTGAATTATCTCTGAGTCAGGTCAAATAAGGTCTTAAGACTGTAGGTTTCTTAAGAAGCTGCCAAACAAGTCAGATAGTGGTAGGGATAGGGTGCTTGGAAAACTCCAAACCATTGGAGTTTACCCCCACCATTGGTTCCTAAGCTTCTGGTTTTCACAAGTATTGTGTTTGAGAGACTGCTTGGTTTTCACATCTACCATATAGTTGGGAGAAGAGGATAAAAATAGTGTAGGGTAAAACCTCACAAACTTGTTGTTCTTTGAGATTCAGCTGTTTTTCTTGAAGAAACACTTCTTGGGCTGCTGCACATTGTTGGTTAATATCCAGAGTTCAAAGAAGTTGATTTTGAAAAGTTTTGCTAATGTTCTTGCTGCTTTTATGGAAAAGCAGAATTTTGGAAGTCTTATGATGCCATTTTGGAAGAGCTTCTTCATAATTTTCTTTATGGAAAAATGTAAAAGACCATTGTGAGAGAAATGGAAAGTAGGAGAGTGAAAGCAGAAGCAGGCAGACCGATGACGATGCTAATTTGGACTAGAGTACTGGTGTTGAATGGAAAGAAACTGAGGGGCATGGAATAAGCTTTGTAAAGACTCACTGATTGTCATAATTCTAAAGCTCTCCTTGATCCTTATAACAACCACCTGTTATAGGTGGTAAAGTTAAGTTCAGAAAGATTTAAGTAGTTTGCCTACTTTCAGAGTCAGAAAAAAAATCAGAATTAGAAACGCTATTTACCTGACTCCAATTTTTTCCACATCTGTGCATTCTGTCTCATGATATTAAAATCAAAGTTATGGGTCAAATATTAAGTTCAGAATAAATATTTACAATAAAATAGACTGTCTTCCTTACTTAATTTCTTTGCATAATTTCATTCCTGCTTTTAAGGAAGTTCTGCTGCTGCTGCTGCTGCTAAGTCGCTTCACTCTGTGCGACCCCAGAGACGGCAGCCCACCAGGCTCCGCCGTCCCTGGGATTCTCCAGGCAAGAACACTGAAGTGGGTTGCCATTTCCTTCTCCAATGCATGAAAGTGAAAAGTGAAAGTGAAGTCGCTCAGTCGTGTCCGACTCTTAGCGACCCCATGGACTGCAGCCCACCAGGCTCCTCCGTCCATGGGATTTTCCAGGCAAGAGTACTGGAGTGGGGTGCCATTGCCTTCTCCGAGAGTTTAGTTATTTGAAGTTTTTGGTGGGCAGCTGGAATGATAATCAGGAAAGAGGAAGAATGTGACACTTGCCTTAAAGTTAAGTGGTCTCTATATTTACCGTAAGTGAAATCCAACACAGTCAACTATTTCTTCTTTTAATGTTATTGACTACCAGAACAAATGTTGTTACCAACTTATCATGGTTTCTTGTTATTAATATACACTATTATTTCATATGTATTTTTTTTCCCCTCTGTGCGCAAGATGTTTATTAGGGAGTAGCCCAGGAGCAACCTTATACTTCTGGAAGGGAAGAGTTCGAAGAGGCAGGATGGCAGAGAGAAGACAAGCTGTGCTGAAGGCCTAAACTCATATGTCTTAAAATATGATTTTATGACAGACTTATTATTTGTATGCCGTTGAAGCTGTATTTCAGGTATTATAGGTTAATCTGTAAGTTGTATGTTCATACATACATATTCTTCTTATTACAAAAGTAACTCAAAATTATTTTTGGAAAAATCTCAGACAGTAAAGATTATATTCCTCTCATTCCGTTCCTTATCCTCCATTCCAGTTCTAGAGTTAACTGTTTTTATTCAATCTCAATATTTTGAGATATTTTATGATATATGTACAACTATACACACATACATGAATCCAGTTTAGTATTTTTGACTTTTTATTTAAGAAGAAGATAAAAATCTAGTAAGAGATGAGGTAGAGAGCTTGAGGGTGTTTGTGTTTTCTTGGGTACATGTGAAAAGGCACAAAGTAGTCTTTGTTTCTTTGTTTTAGAAAAGACTAGAGATGACAGACAAAAGTATATTTTCTAGTTGCTACCAGTTAATTGGTAGCTTTTTATAGTTGTTGCTGAAGTGAGTGTTAAGCTCACTGGTCATTTACTTATTTATACATTAAGTTTTTATTTTACTCTTGTTGATTTGAGATGAAAATTGCAGTTTTTTACTGAGAGGAATTTTTCTCATAAATGTGAGCCTGAGGTAATGCAGAGTACACAGCATCTCCTTGGAAACCAGACTTTCGCGGGATAGAACCAAGTACTTTTAAGATGGGTACTTTATCCTTAGGAAATGATTCAGGAAGTCTGGCAAGAAGGGAAGTCTTGCTGTAAAGGAAATTCAGGAAATGGGAACTTAGTTATTAAAGTCTCAGGTTTGTTTGTCATAATTCATTTCAAGATTGTTCTAATGACCAAGCTATAAACATATGGTAAGTAACAATTTCACTTGCAGCTCCTAGATGGTACGAATTTATCAGTAAGGAAAAGGAATGCATTGTTTTAAGTGAATTGAAAATTTTACTCTCATTTATATTTGACAGTTGATTGAACTGTAGATGTATGCTTTTTGGGAGATAGTATTCAAAATGTATTAGGACACTCCACTTTTCTGTTTCTCTTGTTTTGTAATAAAGGGTTGGTAGCATTTTTTATGTTAATGAAAAGAGAAAAACTATCCTAGGCATTTCCACAATCATTTCAGAAAAATATTTTTCGATAGTCTCAAAGAAACATTTCCGATTAAAAGTTATGAAAGCAACTCAAACAATGGCAAGGAAGTGTTTTTCGAAAACTTTTTTTAAATGATAAGATTGTTAGATGACCAATATGTGTAAAAAAAAAAAAAAAGAATCTTTTTTTTGAAATTGAGGTATTACTACCAAAATTGGAAAATTCTGCTTATATTTGTGTTATTTTTTAGCAACACTGGAAGTCACTGAATAAAGCTAGTCATTGATTAAATTTAGTGATTTCCCCCCTCACTCCCCCCTTACAAGAGGTTATACTGTTTTAGTTTTGAAGAGTGCTACTAAAAGCATTGTTTATTATATTTTAAAAGATAAAAAATATTTTACCTTCAGATGGCTTTCTAGAATGTTGACACTATTACCTTCATTTGAATTCTTTGGAACGAGTATGTTCTCATTAATTTGAGGGAAATGTTTTTTCATGTTAATTGAAATTCAGTGAGGCTTTTAAGAATTGAAATTAGAATTGCTTCATGTGTTTATTAACATAGATATTTTTTGAGGTATAATATACTCTTTTGTCAAATAATCTCATTTACTTTCTTTTGTTTTTATTTTGAAAGAATTTCATGTGTTTACTAATTTAGATATTTCTCTTAAAATATACTATATCAAAGCATTTATAAATTTTATTTTCTTAGTTTTATATTTTTAATTTTGAAATAATGGGAAACATGCAGAGAAGTTGTGGTATTAGTTCAAAGAACTCCTGTATATCCCTCATCTGGATCCCCCAGTTGCTAACATTTTACCATATTTGCTTTATAATTCTCTTTTCCTATAACTGTTACTGTTATTTTCTGAACCATTTGAGAATGAATTGTGGACACGGTGTCCCATTACCCCTAAACCCTTCAACAAGTACTGAATATAACCACAGTACAACCCTTAAAATTAAGACATTAACGTTGATACAATACTGCTATCCAGTCCGCAGACCGTATTCAAATTTCACTGATGCTCTGGTAGTATTTTTTATAAATACCTTTCCCTCTCTGGTCCAGAGTTAAGTACCTAGAAAGAAGTATATTAGCAATCTGGATCAGATAGATAGACTGTAGTATCAAGGTCTGTACCACGTGCTTACATTACAAGTAACTTATTTAATTTACTGGATTATGGGTTCTTAATTGTTATTCCCTTGGTTTGTTCCCTGACTTTTGATGACTAAAAGAATACATTTTTTATCCTTTGTTCTGGATCGTCAGGCTTTGCTCATACTGCCTAGCCTGGTTTGGACTTTTTGCCTGACTCGATCCTAGCAGTCAGTGTCACCTGTCTTTTTTGTTCATTCACATAATAATGGAGCTTCCCTCATAGCTCAGTTGGTGAAGAATCTGCCTGCAATACAGGAAAGCCCGGTTTGATTCCTGGGTCGGGAAGATCCTCTGGAGAAGGGATAGGCTACCCACTCCAGTATTCTTGGGCTTCCCTTGTGGCTCAGCTGTTAAAGAATCCATTTGCAATGCGGGAGACCTGAGTTCGATTCCTGAGTTGGGAAGATCCCCTGTGAAGGGAAAGGCTACCCACTCCAGTATTCTGGCCTGGAGAATAACATGGACTGTATAGTCCATGGGGTTGCAAAGAGTCGGACACGACTGAGCGACCTTCACTTTCACATAATAATATGTATGGGATAGATAGATAATTTTCAAGTCTCTTCTGTGTAGGAAGTAGGCAACATGTGAAACTACTGGCATTAAGGGTAATTTCATGTGTCACAGCCTGTATTAGGACAATATAAAGCTGAATAGAGTTGCATGCCTAGAACTGTGTGTGTGTGTAGAATATGATCTGCTGTGAATCTTAGGGTAGGCAGAACATGCTCTGCAGTTATTTTGGATTATGTACCTTCATGTAGGCTCTGTATTCTTAGTCTGATTTATTCACATAGAGAAACTTCTCATATGGTAGCTTATTTAGTGAGCGAGTGAACTAAAGAAATCATATTCTATTACTTAGAATCAATTCACAGCCAATTTTGGAATAGAATGTTATAGAAAGAATATTAACTACCTGGGAATTAAATAGCTGATACTAGTCTGGTACAGATTTGCATCAGTTTCTGAAAGTTGGAGGTTTATTTCCTATAGCTAAGTTTATTATGATTCTAGTTATTAAATGGAGAAGCTTTTAAGTTAGTTGAAAGCAGGCATTATAAGAGTTGGCTAGTCTCTAAATGGTAGGTTTTCAAAGGAGAAAGTTAGATTTTAAAGTGGCATAAACTTCTGATTAAAAGTCATGCTTTCACCTAAATGTAAAGCCAGACACTGTAAAACTGTCAGAGGAAAACATAGGCGGAATTCTCTTTGACAAATTGCAGTGACATCTTTTTTGACTCATCTCCTAAAATAATGAAAGTAAAACCAAAAATGAACAAATGGGACCTAATTACAATCTTTTGCACAACAAAGGAAACCATAAAAAGACAACCTTCAGAATGGGAGAAAATACTTGCAAATGAAGAAAGTGACAAGGGATTAATTTCCAAAATATACAGTGCAGCTCAATATTTAAAAAAACTAAATCAAAAAATGGATGGAAGACCTAAATAGACATTTCTCCAAAGAAGATGTACAGATGGCCAACACACACAGGAAAAGGTGCTCAGCATCACTAATTATTAGGGAAATGCAAATCAAAACTACAATAAGATATCACCTCATACTGATCAGAATGGCTATCATCAAAAAATCTACAGACAATAAATGCTGGAGAGGGTGTGAAGAAAAGGGAAGCCCCTTACACTGTCAGTGGGACTGTAAATTGGTACAGCCGCTGTGGAGAACAGCGTGGGGGTTGCTTAAACTAAAAAATAGAAGAACATATGACCCAGCAGTCCCACTCCTGGGCGTATAACTGGAGAAAAGCAAAATCCCAAAAGATGCATACACTCCAGTGTTCATTGCAGCACTGTTTAAAATAACCAGGATGTGGAAGCAACCCAAATGTCTGCCAACAGAAGAATGGATAAAGAAGTTGGGGCATATACATATACAATAGCATATTACTCAGCCATGAAAAGGAACAAAATTGTGCTGTTTGTAGAGATATGGTTGTATCTAAAGACCGTTATACACAATGAAGTAAGTCAGAAAAAAGCAGATATTGTATATTAATGCATATATGTGAAATCTAGAAGAATGGTTTAGATGTTCTTATTTGCAAAGCAGAAATAAAGGCACAGATGTAGAGAACAGATGTATGGGTACCACAGGGGAACGGGAGAGGTGAGATGAATTGGGAGGTTGGCATATATATATCGTGCGTATGTGTGTATTAGTTGCTCAGTCATATCCGACTCAGCAATCCCATGGACTGTAGCCAGGCTCCTCTGTCCCTGGAATTCTCCAGGCAAGAATACTGGAGTAGGTAGTTATTCTCTTCTAAAGGGGATCTTCCTGTACCAGGGATCAAACCTGGGTCTCCTGTATTGCAGGCGGATGGATTCTTTACTGTCTGAGTCACCAGGGAAGCCACCACTACTGTGTATAAAAACTAACTAATAAGAAGTTAATATATAGGGAACTCTTCTCAGTGCTCTGTGGTGACCTAAATGGGAAGGAAATCCAAAAAAGAGGGACATATAGGTATATGTATGGCTGCTTCATTTGACTGGACAGTAGAGGCTGACAGCAGTGTAAAGCAGCTATACCTTGGAAAAAGTCATACTTTCTCACAGTGATAAGGTATTAGATGTAAGTTTAAAGTCTATTTGGATAGGAGTTTGTGTTATCAAGAGAAGCGGTGATTTGATTTCTCAAAAGTATATTGAGAAAGGGGGATATTTTCATTGCAATTGGCCTCAACTACATGCATGAAGAGTCCTTTGTAAATCCATGTGACTATGCTTTCTTTAAGAGCTGCAGATGGCTGAGCAGAATGCAACTTGCTTTGGTTTTATGAATTTACCAGACTTGTGCGCCCTCTTGTGTTTATAGTTAAGACTGTTCTGCCTTTCACTAGTTTGATGGAATGAGTTGGTATATGTGCAGTGTTTTGAAGAGATTAAAAGTTTTCAAGTATAATGATAACTATCCAATACATATTATCTAATCTCATTATTAGAAGAGGAAAGAATGTTAAGTGTTTCCCTGGTTCTGTCCCCAGCATTTACTTTCAGATCAGTTCAGTCACTCAGTTGTGTCTGACTGTTTGCAACCCCATGAATTGCAGCACGCCAGGCCTCCCTGTCCATTACCAACTCCCAGAGTTCACTCAAACTCATGTCCATTGAGTCGGTGATGCCATCCAGCCATCTCATCCTCTGTCGTCCCCTTCTCGTCCTGTCCCCAATCCCTCCCAGCATCAGAGTCTTTTCCAGTGAGTCAACTCTTCGCATCAGATGGCCAAAGTATTGGAGTTTCAGCTTTAGCATCGGTCCTTCCAAAGAAATCCCAGGACTGATCTCCTTTAGAATGCACTGGCTGGATGTCCTTGCAGTCCAAGGGACTCTCATGAGTCTTCTCCAACACCAGAGTTCAAAAGCATCAATTCTTTGGCGCTCAGCTTTCTTCACAGTCC
>NW_011495054.1:11365738-11366539 GCF_000754665.1 Bison bison bison | reverse complement strand
TGCTATCTAGGTTGGTCATAACTTTTCTTCCAAGGAGTAAGTGTCTTTTAATTTCATGGCTGCAATCACCATCTACAGTGATTTTGGAGCCCAAAAAAATAAAGTCTGATACTGTTTCCACTGTTTCCCTATATATTTCCCACGAAGTGATGGGACCAGATGCCATGATCTTCGTTTTCTGAATGTTGAGTTTTAAGCCATCTTTTTCACTCTTCTTTCTCACTTTCATCAAGAGGCTCTTTAGTTCTTCTTCACTTTCTGCCATAAGGGTGGTGTCATCTGCATATCTGAGGGTATTGATATTTCTTCTGGAAATCTTGATTCCAGCTTGTGCTTCTTCCAGCCCAGCATTTCTCATGATATACTCTGCATATAAGTTAAATAAACAGAGTGACAATATACAGCCTTGGTGTACTCCTTTTCCTATTTGGAACCAGTCTGTTGTTCCATGTCCACTTCTAACTGTTGCTTCCTGACCTGCATACAAATTTCTCAAGAGGCAGGTCAGGTGGTCTGGTATTCCCATCTCTTTAAGAATTTTCCACTATTTGTTGTGATCCATACAGTCAGAGGTTTTGTTGTAGTCAATAAAGCAGAAGTAGATGTTTTTCTGGAACTCTCTTGCTTTTCCGATGATCCAGCAGATGTTGGCAATTTGGTTCCTCTGCCTTTTCTAAAACCAGCTTGAACATCTAGAAGTTCATGGTTCACGTATTGCTGAAGCCTGGCTCAGAGAATTTTGAGCATTACTTTACTAGTGTGTGAGATGAGTGTAATTGTGTGGTAGTTTGAGCATTCTTT
>NW_011495054.1:11316403-11365612 GCF_000754665.1 Bison bison bison | reverse complement strand
GATCACGTCATCATGATTATCTTGGTTGTGAAGATCTTTTTTGTACAGTTCTTCTGTGTATTCTTGCCACCTCTTCTTAATATCTTCTGCTTCTGTTAGGTCCATACTATTTCTGTCCTTTATCAAGCCCATCTTTGCATGAAATGTTCCCTTGGTATCTCTAATTTTCTTGAAGAGATCTCTAGTCTTTCCCATTCTGTTGTTTTCCTCTATTTCTTTGCATTGATCACTGAGGAAGGCTTTCTTATCTCTCCTTGCTGTTCTTTGGCAATCTGCATTCAGATCTTTATATCTTTCCTTTTCTTCTTTGCTTTTTGCTTCTCTTCTTTTCACGGCTATTTGTAAGGCCTCCCCAGACAAAGAGTGCTCAAACTACCACACAATTGCACTCATCTCACACGCTAGTAAAGTAATGCTCAAAATTCTCCAAGCCAGGTTTCAGCAATACATGAACTGTGAATTTCCAGATGTTCAAGCTGGTTTTAGAAAAGACAGAGGAACCAGAGATCAAATTGCCAACATCTGCTGGATCATTGAAAAAGCAAGAGAGTTCCAGAAAAACATCTATTTCTGCTTTATTGACTATGCCGAAGCCTTTAACTGTGTGCATCACAATAAACTGTGGAAAATTCTTCAAGAGATGGGAATACCGGACCACCTCACCTGCCTCTTGAGAAACCTGTATGCAGGTCAAGAAGCAACAGGTAGAAGTGGACATGGAACAACAGACCGGTTCCAAATAGGAAAAGGAGTACGTCAAGGCTGTATATTGTCACCCTGCTTATTTAACTTACATCATGAGAAATGCTGGGCTGGAAGAAGCACAAGCTGGAATCAAGATTGCCGGGAGAACTATCAATACCCTCAGATATGCAGATGACACCACCCTTATGGCAGAAAGTGAAGAAGAACTAAAGAGCCTCTTGATGAAAGTGAAAGAGGAGAGTGAAAAAGTTGGCTCAAAACCCAACATTTAGAAAATGAAGATCATGGCATCTGGTCCCATCACTTAATGAGAAATAGATGAGGAAACAGAGGAAACAGTGGCAGACTTTGTTTTTGGGCTCCAAAATCACTGCAGATGGTGACTGCAGCCATGAAATTAAAAGACACTTACTTCTTGGAAGGAAAGTTATGACCAACCTAGACAGCATATTAAAAAGCAGAGACATTACTTTGCCAACAGAGGTCCGTCTAGTCAAAATTATGGTTTTTCCGGTAGTCATGTATGAATGTGAGAGTTGAACTATAAAGAAAGCTGAGCACCGAAGAATTGATGCTTTTGAACTGTGGTGTTGGAGAAGATGCTTGAGAGTCCCTTGAATGGATCCAACTAGTCCATCCTAAAGGAGATCAGTCCTAGGTGTTCATTGGAAGGACTGATGTTGAAGCTGAAATTCCAGTGTTTTGGCCACCTGATGCGAAGAGCTGACTCATCTGAAAATACCCTGATGCTGGGAAAGATTGAGGGCAGGAGGAGCAGGGGATGACAGAGAATGAGATGGTTGGATAGCATCACCGACTCAATTGACATGGGTTTGGGTAGACTCCGGCAGTTGGTGACGGACAGGGAGGCCTGGTGTGCTGCGTGCGGTTCATGGGGTGGCAAAGAGTCAGACATGACTGAGTCACTGAACTGAGCTGAACTGAACATCAAATTTTATTGAATTTAGTTAATGCATTTATCAAAGTATATATGTTATTTTTTAAAAGATTTAGAAGGTTTAATTATGCCATTATTTTAATATTAAGTTTCTATGGCTGTTATATAGACTCTATTGGGTGATCATAATAATAAGAACTTGGAACATTGTAGTCCTTCAATAAATATTTGTTAAAAGGAAAAATGAAGTATCATAATTGATAGTTTTCGTATTGATTTTAAGATTTGAAATTAGTTGGATAATTGCACCTTGCCGTATTTTGAAGGACAGCTTGTTGCTCTGGATGCAAAGAAACCTGGGGAATAAGTGACTTTTAATCTTGGTTGATATTTAGTTGAAGTAGGACCTTTATATTATAACCACATTAACCTATGGTACTTATAACCACATTAAAATCTCACTATAGCCTTTTTCTAATTGACATGAAACTAGAACTCTTCCCCTCCCCCCAGCCCCCAGTTATTTGACCTCTTCATTGACAGAATTATTGTGATTCATTTTATGGATCCCATTAGAATCCTTTGGTGTGGCTTTATGTTTTGTGCCAAACTGATGGTAGAAGCTTACCAAAGAGTGTCATAAACAAAGGATTCCTTTCAAAAGGGGGAGGAATTTAAAAGGTGATTATAAAGGGTTTGCTACCAGAGGTTCAGAATTTGAGAATGCCTTGCCTGCCTACTGGTTCCAAATTGGGAAAGGAGCATGTCAAGGTTGTATATTGTCACCCTGTTTATTTAACTTATATGCAGAGTACATCATGCGAAATGCTGGGCTGGATGAAGCACAAGTAGAATCAAGAATGACGGGAGAAATATCAATAACCTCAGAAATGCAGATGACACCACCCTTATGGCAGAAAGCGAAGAGGAACTTAATAGCCTCTTGATGAAAGTGAAAGAGGAGAGTGAAAAAAGACGGCTTAAAACTCAACATTCAAAAAATGAATATCATGTCATTCAGTCCCATCACTTCATGGCAGATAGGTGGGGAAACAATGGAAACAGTGGCGGACTTTATTTTCTCGGGCTTCAGAATCACTGCAGATGGTGATTGCGGCCATGAAGTTAAAAGACACTTGCTCTTTGGAAGAAAAGCTGTGACCAACCTAGAGAGCATATTAAAAAACAGAGACATTACTTTGCCAACAAAGGTCCGTCTAGTCAAAACTATGATTTTTCCAGTAGTTTGTGTACGGATATGAGAGTTGGACCATAAAGAAAGCTGAATGTTGAAGAATTGATACTTTTGAGAGTCCCTTGGACTGCAAGGAGATCAAACCAGTCAGTCCTAAAAGATATCAGACCTAAATATTCATTAGAAGGACGGATGCTGAAGCTGAAGGTCCAATACTATGGCTACCTGATGAAGAACGGACTAATTGGAAAAGACACTGATGCTGGGAAAATTGAAGGCAGGAGGAGAAGGGGATGACAGTTGGTTGGATGGCATCACCAACTTGATGGGCATGAGTTTGAGTAAGCTCGGGAGTTGGTGATGGACAGGGAGGCCTGATATACTGTAGTCCACGAGGTTATAAAGAGTTGGACATGACTAAGCAACTGAACTGGACTGCCTGCTTCCTAAATAATAATAAAACCTTCTTACTTTTGATTTGTGTAGGCAGTTATAGGCTAATTTGTACAATTCAGAGATGGAAATAAATATGGCTTTGTATGACTTTCTTGATCATATTCTCAAATTTAATACAGCTTTTTAAAGAATGAGATACAAGATTCTTCATGTAAATTCCGCATAGTTCTGTAACTATATAATGTCACAGAGAAGTGGTTTTGTTCTTGATTTTAGTGTTAATTTGTGCTATACAGAATCTTGCGTGTGCTTGTGCCTTTGTAATTTTCATTGAACAGATGTTACTGATGTGGTAAGTTGCAGTCATATCCGACTCTGTGACCCTGTGGAGTATAGGACAATAGCCCACCAGGTTCCTCTGTCTATGGGATTTTCCAGGCAAGAATCCTGGAGTGGGTTGCCATTTCTTCCTCCGAGAATCTTCCTCACCCAGGATTGAATCCATGACTCTTATGTCTCCTGCACTGGCATGCATGCTCTTTATCACTAGTGCTACGTGGGAGGCAGTTTACCAAGTCACCAATTCAAAAAGAAAGTACTTTTGGAAAAAGTTACTTACACATAGCAGCAGCAGCTCTGTATCATGAGTAATCACACCTGTATTCCTGCTCCTTTTGTTCATGTTGTATGCAGTCTGTAGATTTGTATTTTTATTTTCTTTTAGTTTTGACTTCACCATTAGCAGATTTAAGAGAATTTTTTTTTTTTTTTTTGCATCAAGTGGGTAGAGGAAATTTTGCTGTCTCTTCATATTCAGGATAACCTATTAATTATTTGACAAATAATATTAATTGCAAATTTAGCACCATGTTGACTATTTCTTGGTTACAAGTGATACATTTTTTTGATTTATCTTCAGCAATATACATGCAGAAGTGTCAACTTTCAAATTGCTTGCATTTATTATTTCATTTTTTACTCTGTATCATCCTTATGAGGTCAGCATGGTAAGCATTTTTATCTCTTAGAGAAGAAGGAAGCATCTGGAGGGATTGTGATTTAACTTAATGAATTATTATATGCTGAAGTTCTTGATAAAATATAAAAATAAAAATTTTATTATTGTCTACTAGACTATTCTCAAACTTAAGTCTTTTTAAGTCTACGATTAATTTTTCCTGTATGCTATGTATTTTTCCATATAACTAGATTGTATCATATTGACGCCTTGGCATACTGTTGCTAAGTTGCTTCAGTCGTGTCCGACTCTGTGTGACCCCATAGAGGGCAGCCTACCAGGCTTCCCGGTCCCTGGGATTCTCCAGGCAAGAACACTGGAGTGGGTTGCCATTTCCTTCTCCAATACATGAAAGTGAAAAGTAAAAGTGAAGTCGCTCAGTCGTGTCTGGCTCTTAGCGACCCCATGGACTGCAGCCCACCAGGCTCCTCCATCCATGTGATTTTCCAGGCAAGAGTACTGGAGTGCGGTGCCATTGCCTTCTCCACCTTGGCATACTACTAGTGGCTAATAGCTTTCTTCTCTATAATAATTTTGTTAATATTCATGGTGGATTGAAAATAGCGTAGTGTGTATACAGTGTAATTCCAGGTCACTTCTGTATTCTTGCCTACATATTGGAGGTAATTTTTAGCCCTTCTACTATCCATATTTTGGTTTAGGAAACAGGGATAAAATTGTGTGTTTAAACAAAAACAAACCAACTAAATTACCAAATCAAAATCTTGTATACATAGTTTTGTAGGAACTTGTGTACTATTACAATGTAATATTATCAGTAAAAAACAGAACAGGGAGTGATATAGAAACACAGAGTGGAATGGTGGTTGCCAGGAGTTGGGGGAAAGGGAAATAGACAGTGTGGTTCAGTGGGTATAGATTTCGCAAGATAAAAAAGTTCTGGAAAGCCAATGCATAACAATGTGAATAGGCTTAATAGTACTGAACTATACACTTAAATATAGCTAAGATGGTAATTTTGTTACCTTTTTTTAACCATAAAAATAAAAACACCTTAAATAGGTAGATAATACACAAAGTTCAAATGTCCAGGAACCAGCTACCTAGAATGTGCAAATGATAATATTTTTTGTCTATTGACTATTTGTGAGGTTAAATTTAACTGAATCTTGGTGTCGTAGCTTGGAACTGGCCGTGAGGCCTCCATAGCACCTTTGTCGTCTAAGGGGAAATTTAAACCTGTACTTAATTTTTAGGCGATTGCTGTATTTTGTTCAGTTAATATGGTGAGAAGTGTTCTCACTTCTAAATGGATACTTTTCCTTTCTGATTTCTCTGGGAAGAGGAAGAGATTTATTATATTTAATGATACTTCCATGCTTTCACTCAGGAACCTCCTCTCCAGATGCCTGTCTGGCACTCATCATGAGCTATTTGGAGATATCTTAGGCTTTGCAAAATTAATAAGTGATTAGCATAAGATCCTAGTACTGTCATGTATAATGTACAGTGGTTTATGCAGGAGCCCTTCAGTTTCTTCCAATAAGAGACTGTCAAAATCTCATTATTCTAACTTCTATTAAAATGTTAGTAGACACTGCTGTTTTATCCTTTAGTCTTTTCACCGAAAGCTAATTTATTAAAATAGAAAGGCTCCCTAACGAACAGCATAGTAATTTTCCTTTCTCAGAATTAATTTTCCTTTTAATGCTACCAACCATACAAATGCAGCAATTCAGATTGGCAAATACATGTTATGGAGTCTTAAAGAATTTTCCATTTCATTCAGAGTGAAATTCTTATCATGACCCAAGAATGCTCTGCCCACCTCTCTGATTTTCATATTTTATCACTCATTCATTGGCCTGCTGCTCTAGTCACGGTTTTCGTTTTTCTTTTTTCCCTCCTGTACCTTGAACGTTTCCATTTCTTGCCAACTTTGGCATTTGCCCCTGGAATTGTCTTTTCCTCATATATTAATAGTTATAGCTGGTTATTTTTTGTGTTCAGATACCAGCTTGAATATCACTGCCTAATCTAATGTAACTACATAGCCATCTGTAGTCACACTGCCCTGCTTTTGTTTTCTCTATAGCACTTCTTACTACTTGATCGTTTTTTGGGTTTTTTTTTTGTCATCCGCCTTTGCCTCCTAGATTGTATGTTCCACGAGACTAGGGAACTTGGCTTTCTTTTTCACCACTGTATCCAGAATAGCCCCTGCTTGTAGCAAGTCCTTAATACTTGGAAGATGCCTGAATGGTTCTTTGCTGTGTCTTGCTGTGTGCTAGACACTGTACAAAGCCCTGTGGGGGATATACACAGCAGAGACTGCCAATTTGATAATCATAATACAGAAATAGTAAGTCTTATAATAGAGGGATCTAGAAAATGTTATGGGACCACAGTTTAAGAGAGTAACTAATTTCTCTTAGAGATGGGTCATAGGGTATTAGAAATGAATAACTATATTAATGCTTCATATTTTACATTAAACCATTCTGTGGCACTTTGCTGATTATGACTAGTCTTTTAATTTCTAATACATCACTTAACTTTGCTGTTTACTTTCCTGTAAAAAGATGGTTGTGATATTGACCTCAAGAATGTTCTAAACATTAATCGCCTAATGTTGGCTAAGTGCTTTGTAAATGCAAAATGCTGTATAAGCCCTGATGTTCTTAATCATATTAACAACCACTTTCTATAATTAAGTTGTATTATGTACTTTGTTCCCAATTATTCAGACAGAAATAAATATGACAGTTAAAAATAGAGATTGTTTAGGAAAGGTATACGTGTTATTTGACATGGAGCTTTCATACTGTGTTTTTAGTAGAAAATATTATCTGTGTTTTGTTTATGCGTTTTCTCAAAGGAGTAGTAATGTACTGTAACCCCCAGGAGGCAGTAGTATACCAAGAAGATACTGTGCTTAGGCAAGCTCAACAGCAGTGCAAGTCTGTGAGTGATTAGCGACTTGATTTAATGTGCAGACTTCCCTTATTGATCAGATAGTGAAGGCTGCAACAGATATTTTGACTTTCATGTTCCCATATTTTTGTGATATCTTGTGTTTAAGCATTTTTCCTTCCTAAAGAGAGGATCCTATCTATTTCAGTAGTTGAAGTGTAATGATATCTAGGGATTGTTATACATACAGGGGTACCCCACTTTATAATACACTATGCTATGCTATATTATAGATTTTCTCTAAAAGTTATGAATATATTAGAATTCTAATAAATTGAATCTTACTTTAAATTTATTTTGGCAGTGAGTTTCAACCTTTGTTTCTACCCTAAAGTACGAAGGGATAAGATATACTTAAAGCTCTAACAGTGGCTTGCTGCTTCATTGATTCTCAGCTTATGGCAGTTTTTTTCTGGATCTTAGAGGGCTTCATGTTTCATTATATAATTAGAGTCCTACTTGAGAGAATTAGGGTTATTCATCTTCACGAAATAAGGGTTGGCAGTCCTCAAAAAGAATATTACTTTAAATACTTTACCCTTGCATCACATTTGTCCTTAAGGGTCTTTTATATTAAACACCAGCAACAGTGTTTTATAAAATATGGAGATTTAAAAATCATGAAGCATTTGGGCATTAATGAGTTCTTCTTGGGGATACCTCTGTGTGCTCCTTATAATGCTCTGTCCTTATCACAGCCATCAGTAGTGACCATTCACACTGTATTATAACTGACTGTTATCCTTCTCTGTATCCCTAGACTGTGAATTTCATTTTTAAAAAATAATTTTATTTATTTGTTTTTTATTTATTTATGGTTGTGCTGGGTCTTTGTTGCTGTGGGGTTTACTCTAGTTGTGGCAAGTGGAGGCTACTCTAGTTGCTGTGTGGGGGCTTCTCACTGTGGTGGCTTCTCTTGTCCCGGGGCATGAGCTCCAGGGCGCACAGGCTTCCAGAGTTGTGGCACTTGGGCTCAGTATTTTGCAGTTCCTGGGCTCTAGAGCGCATGGGCTTAGTTGCTTTGCAACGTGTAGCATCTTCCCGGACCAGGGACTTATCTTGTATCTCCTATGTTGGCAGGTAGATTCTTTACCACTGAACCACCAGGGAACCCTCGACTGTGAATTGCTTGAGTGTGGGAACTTTGTCTTGTTCATTTACGTGCTCCAGGTCCATAATGCCTAGTACATAATAAATGCTCAGCAAATATTGTAAATGAATGCTGGATTTGTGTAAACTGGAAATATTTTAAATGTACTTAGTGCAGAATCAGAAAGATGCCATTTACAAAGGTCTTTTGCTATAGAAGATATTTGGGAGTTGTTTTACACAATGCCTTGTATCAGTGAAATTTTAGGAAATTATGCTGGAAATACTGGTTTCAGAACTTTCTGAAAGCACTAATGGACACTTAAAACTGGTTTTATTTCTCTGTGACAAAGATATGGATGTTGAAAGGTTAGGTAATGGTTTCTGAAGGTGGTTTGGCACATTGTTGCATTGATTGCTAATTTTTGGAAATTACATGGAGTTAATGAGAACTAAACCTCAGATATGCAGATGATACCACCCTTATGGCAGAAAGTGAAGAGGAACTAAAAAGCCTCTTGATGAAGGTGAAAGAGGAGAGTGAAAAAGTTGGCTTAAAACTCAACATTCAGAAAATGAAGATCATGGCATCTGGTCCCATCACTTCATGGGAAATAGATGGGGAAACAGTGCAAACAGTGGCTGACTTTATTTTTTTGGGCTCCAAAATCACTGCAGATGGTGACTGCAGCCATGAAATTAACAGATGCTTACTCCTTGGAAGGAAAGTTATGACCAACCTAGATAGCATATTCAAAAGCAGAGACATTACTTTGCCAACAAAGGTCCGTCTAGTCAAGGCTATGGTTTTTCCTGTGGTCATGTATGGATGTGAGAGTTGGACTGTGAAGAAAGCTGAGTGCCGAAGAATTGATGCTTTTGAACTGTGGTGTTGGAGAAGACTCTTGAGAGTCCCTTGGACTGCAAGGAGATCCAGCCAGTCCATTCTAAAGGAGATCAGCCCTGGGATTTCTTTGGAAGGAATGATGCTAAAGCTGAAACTCCAGTACTTTGGCCGCCTGATGCGAAGAGTTAACTCATTGGAAAAGACTGATGCTGGGAGGGATTGGGGCAGGAGGAGAAGGGGACGACAGAGGATGAGATGGCTGGATGGCATCACTGACTCGATGGACGTGAGTCTGGGTGAACTCCGGGAGTTGGTGATGGACAGGGAGGCCTGGAGTGCTGTGATTCATGGGGTCGCAAAGAGTTGGACACGACTGAACTGAACTGACGAGAACTAGCGTTTTAACTAATTTCAAAATAGGTGTGAGGCTTGATTTTAGTGTTTAGTATTAACTGTAAAATGTGAAATGCCTTGTAAAGCACATTCTGCAGTCTCTGTGTAGATGGGAAGTTGTGAAACCCTTATTCTTCCTCCTGTGGTATTCTACCCTTACACCAATACATATATTTTCCTGATAGTGAGTTTAGAGTCAGCACATAAATGGTTGAGGCCATGCTCTCAGCTTAGGTAGCTTAAACAGATCAGTAACATAAGGTATGTTCTATTTAGTTCTAGAACTATATAGCCTTTGGCCAGTGCTTGATTGTCTGTACTTTCACCTGCCTACAAGTATGATAATTACACTGTCATTACAGTCATCTGTAACTTGGAAGGAAAGTTATGACCAACCTAGACAAAGCATATTAAAAAGCAGAGACATTACTTTGCCAACAAAGGTCTGTCTAGTCAAGGCTATGGTTTTTCCAGTAGTCATGTTTGGATGTGAGAGTTGGACTATAAAGAAAGCTGAGCGCCGAAGAATTGATGCTTTTGAACTGTGGTGTTGGAGAAGATGCTTCAGAGTCCCTTGGACTGCAAGGAGATCCAAGCAGTCCATCCTAAAGGAGATCAGTCCTGGGTGTTCATTGGAAGGGCTGATGTTGAAGCTGAAACTACAGTACTTTGGCCACCTGATGTGAAGAGCTGACTCATATGAAAAGACCCTGATGCTGGGAAAGATTGAGGGCAGGAGGAGCAGGGGACGACAGAGGATGAGATGGTTGGATGGCATCACCGACTCAATGGACATGGCTTTGGGTAGACTCCGGCAGTTGGTGATGGACAGGGAGGCCTGGCGTGCTGCGGTTCACGGGGTCGCAAAGAGTCAGACACGACTGAGTGACTGATCTGAACTGTCTGTCATCTGTATTAAAAACTGCACAGCTTTACTGTTTTTTTTTTTGTTCTCTTTGTTTTCTGAAGTCCGGAACATGGGAAAATGCTCTGAGAAATACTTGAAGCTCTAGAATAAGACTTCTCACTACAGTGATTAACTTAGTTGTTTGGGGCTCATTGACAGACGAGTGCAAAGAACATTTTTTCCCCCATTGTGGTTTATAAGAATTGAGAAATAATTCAAAACACCCCTGTTCTCTTTTAAAAGCCATATAGAAACTGAATTCTCTGGGAAAGAGATGCTACCAGTTGGTAATGGCTTTGGTACTGGATGTTAAGGAAAATATTTTAATGCTTCATTTTACTAGATTCCCCAGAGTGTGTATTTTAAGTAAAAGATCTAGTACATTTTAGTAATTTATGTAATCCCTGATTAAAATTCTCAATTTATTGAAATTCCCAAATTATACTTCTGACTAGTCTCCTGCTTTCAGAGTTTATTAAATGTTGGAATTATCAATCTCATAATAAGGTCAAAAAAGCTGTAATTCCCCTTGGCAATGAGAGATAAGATTAGCTTATTAATAATTAAATAATACTGCAGACTAAATGTTCTCTGAAGCTCATATTGTCTCTAAAGTTTTAGGTATAGCATAGATATCTCTCATCACAACTTCCATACTTTATCTGTGCCTTAACTGTAGCACTGGGGACTTCTTATTGTTGTCTTTGTATCTTTCAAGGGCAGTTGTTAAATATACTAGTGAATGAATGAGAAAACTTCTTCCAAGCTCAAGAAGCTTTGATCAGTAGCCTACAACTGATCTTTCCGCTATGAGTACAAAACCTCATTCCTGAGAAGTCTTTCTTCCTCTCTCTACTCCAGTAGTCCTTCCAACTCAGAGATTTGAACAGTAAAACTAGTAAATGACCATGTGTCCGTGGGGCCCTCAGGGGACTATTACAATAATTATGTGGGTATGTAACTTTTAAATAACTACTTCAGTTTTGAGTAGGTGACAGATGCTTATAGTATGATATTTAAGAAGGTACAAAAGGTTATACAGTAAAAAAAAAGTTTTCCTTTCATTCCTTTCCTTTCGACATCCAATTTCCCTCTTCAGAGGCATCTGCTGCTACTAGGCTGTTTTGTATCCTTCCCAGGTATTTGATGGGTATATAAATCTCTCTCTCTATACACATGCATAGACACACACCAAAAAGTAAAATTAAAAAAAATTTATTTAATTTTGGCTATGCTGGGGCTTTGTTGCAGTGCACAGGCTTCTCATTGCCGTGATTTCTCTTGTGGAGCACGGGCTCTCGGGTGCACGGGCTTCGGTAGTTTTGACTCCTTGGCTTTAGAGCATATGCTTGATAGTTGTGGTGCACAGGTTTAGTTGCTCTGCAGCATGTGGGATCCTCCCAGATCAAGGATTGAACCCATGTCTCCTGCATTGGCAGGTAACTTCTGTTAACCTCAGTTACCCCAACAGTTAAATGGAATTGGTGATAATACATCTCTTGGGATTGTTGTGAGGATCCACCAAGGGTTTTTCCCAAAACAATTTGTAGATGGCAGAGCTCTATGTGAAACTTACTTAAAATTGTATACTTTTAATTATTAAGACTACTTTTACCTATTAAGGGTCATCTTGGGTTTGTTTTGTGTTTTTTGGCCATGATATGTGGCTTGTGAAGTCTTAGTTTCCCAACCAGGGATTGAACCTGGGCTCCAGCAGTGAGAGCACTGAGTCCTAACCACTGGACTGCTAGGAAATTCCCTGTTTTTGTTTTTTTAATGGACCATTTCACAAATTCAAAGTCACCTTGAAGTTTTGTTTTGTTTTGTTTTGTTTTTTCACCTTGAAGTTTTGAACTTTAATTCTACTTTCTAAAGTTATAATTCTCCCAAACTTGATTTTACCTGCAAGCAATGAGTTTGCTGTCAATACTATGTATAGACCAAAAATCTGCAGTGAATAGTGTCCCTTTTGGATTAAGTTCATGTTTTTATGATTTTAGGAACAATGTGGAGCCATAATTTGCTAGACTTGTCATTATTTGTAGGACCAGTAGGTTTATAATCTATTTGTTAGGCTAGATTGAACAAAAGAATAGGGCTTCATGGCTCTTAGTAGTTGTGGTTTTTTGTCATTCTTTAGTTACTAACAGGCCACTGGCTTATGAGTTTTGGTTTTTTCACCCAGCAGATATTAATTGGATATCTCTTATGTGCTGGATAATGTTGTAGGAACTTGGGATACATCTATGAATCAAAAGAAAAAATTTTCATCAGCTGAGATGGAGCTCTCTGGGGACAGGAGAGAAATAAACAATAATAAAAATCAATATATGGTACATTAGAAATGATAAGTGCTGTCAGGGGGTAAAAAAGCAAAGTAAAGGTAGCGCTGGTAGGAGGGTGAGAGTGAGGGTAGGTTTTATGCAAAAAATAATATTTGAGCAAGGAGTTTAAGGAGGTGTGGAAGTTACACGTGAAGTTATCTGGAAAAAGAGTGCTCTAAGCGGAGGGAATATCTAAAGCAAAACTCCTTAGGCAGGAGGGTACCTGGTGCATCTGAAGAAGGAATTTCATATGGTTGGAGAGGAATGAGCAGGGAGGAAAGTAACAGGAACTGGATCATCTGGCTGATTATATACCGTTATAAGAACTCTAGCTTTTTAAATGAAATGTGAGCAACGGAGTAATAATCTAACCTACCGTTTAAGAGGATTACTCTGGCTGCTGTGTTGAGGCTAGACTGTGGAATATAGGATAAGAGACCCATTAGGAAGCCGTTGCAGTAATTTGTGTCATAGATGAGGGTGTAAGTATGGAGGTAGTGAGAAGTAGTTAGGTTCCGGATATGTTTTGAAGTAGTGCCAACAATATTTTTTGACAATTTGGAAGAAGTTTAAGATGATTCCAAGCCATTTTGCCTGAGTAACTGAAAGGATAGATTTGCTGTCAACTGAGATGCAGAAGTTTACGGTTGGAGTTGGATTGAGAAGAAGATCAAAAGCTCAGTTTTGGACATGTTGAATCTGAAATACCTCAAAGACATCCATGTGAAAAGTTGAGTAGGAAGTTAAATATATGAATCTCAGATTTTAGAGAGATGAACTAGATGTATAAATTTGCATTTAAAGCCATGATGCTGGATAGAATTACTGAAGGGAGATATAAAAGAGAAGAGAAGATGTCTTAAGGACTGAGTTTGGAGGTATTCTACCATTCAGAGATCAGGGAGAAGGTGGACAACAATCAAAAAGGAGATTGAGGAGGAGATGAGCAATGAAGAAATTAATGAGAGTGTGGCATCTTGGAAGTCGTAATGTAACTCATTATTGGGTCAGCTGTCATTGAACATGGTCAAGATACAGAAAATGTGTGATATAAAAAGATGCTTTGTGAATATCATTCCTGGAATTAGTCGAGTGGGTTTAAGTGGGTGTGGAAGTTGCTTATAGCATTCTATAAATGTCCTTTAATTGAAAATTTTCGAAAGATAGAAGTTTCTGTAATTGTTTAGCAAAGGTTCATCAATCCTGCTCATTCATTGCATAAGCAGATATTTTACATCATTGCTGGAGATTTTGGGAGTTCTTGCAGATTTGTTCTAAACTTTTCATGGAGAAGATTACTGAGGCCTCCTGGAAGGCTTATTGCTATTATTTTTCAGTTGCTAAGTCATGTCCAACTCTTTATGACCCCATTGACTGCAGCATGCTAGGCTTCCCTGTCCTTTACTGTCTCCCGGAGTTTGCTCAAACTCATGTCCATTGAGTCGGTGATGCCATCCAGCCATCTCATCCTCTTTTGCCCCCTTCTCATCCTGCCCTCAATCTTTCCCAGCATCAGGGTCTTTTCCAATGAGTTGGTTCCTTGCATCAGGTGGCCAAAATATTGGAGCTTCAGCATCAGTCCTTCCAATGAATATTCAAGGTTGATTTCCATTAGGATTGACTGATTTGATCTTCTTGCGGTCCAGGGGACTCTCAACAGTCTTCTCTGGCAATTCAGAAGTGTTAATTCTTTGGTGCTCAGCTTTCTTTATGGTCCAACTCTCACATCCATACATGACTACTGGAAAAACCATAGCTTTGACTAGGCGGACCTTTGCTGGCAAAGTGATGTCTCTACTTTTTAATATGCTATCTATGTTTGTCATAGCTTTCCTTCAAAAGAGCAAGCATTGTTTCATTTCATGGCTGCAGTCACAGTCTGCAATGATTTTGGAGCCCAAGAGAATAAAATCTGTCACTGTTCCCACTTTTCCCCCATCTATTTGCCATAAAGTGATGGGACTAGATGCCATGATCTTAAGTGTTTTAATGTTGAGTTTTAAGCCAGCTTTTTCACCCTTTCACCCTTATCGAGAGCCTCATTAGTTCCTCTTTGCTTGCTGCCTTTAGAGTGGCAGCATAGAGTGGCACCTGTATATCTTCAGTTCAGTTCAGTCACTCAGTCATGTCCGACTCTTTGTGACCCCGTGAACCGCAGCACGCCAGCCCTCCCTGTCCATCGCCAACTACCGGAGTCTACCCAAACCCATGTCCATTGAGTCGGTGATGCCATCCAACCATCTCATCTCTGTCGTCCCCTTCTTCTCCCGCCTTTAGTCTTTCCCAGCATCAGGGTCTCTTCAAATGAGTCAGCTCTTCACATCAGGTGGCCAAAGTATTGGAGTTTCAGCTTCAACATCAGTCCTTCCAATGAACACCCAGGACTGATCTCCTTTAGGATGGACTGGTTGGATCTTCTTGCAGTCCAAGGGACTCTCAAGTGTCTTCTCCAACATCACAGTTCAAAAGCATCAATTCTTTGGCGCTCAGCTCACATCCATACATGACTACTGGAAAAACCATAGCCTTGACTAGACGGACCTTTGTTGGCAAAGTAATGTCTCTGCTTTTTAATATGCTGTCTAGGTTAGTCATAACTTTCCTTCCAAGGAGTAAGCGTCTGTTAATTTCATGGCTGCAGTCACCATCTGCAGTGATTTTGGAGCCCAAAAAAATAAAGTCAGCCACTGTTTCCTCTGTTTCCCCATCTGTTTGCCATGAAGTGATAGGACCGGATGCCATGATGTTAGTTTTCTGAATGTTGAGTTTTAAGATAGCTTTTTCACTCTCCTCTTTCACTTTCATCAAGAGGCTCTTTAGTTCTTCTTCACTTTCTGCCATAAGGGTGGTGTCATCTGCACATCTGAGGTTATTGATATTTCTCCTGGCAGTCTTGATTCCAACTTGTGCTTCATCTCATGATGTACTCTGGATATAAGTTAATAAACAGAATGACAATATACAGCCTTGACGTACTCCTTTCCCATTTTTGAGCAATCTGTTGTTGCATGTCCAGTTTTAACTGTTGCTTCTTGACCTGCATACAGATTTCTTAGGAGGCAGATCAGGTGGTCTGGTACTCCCATCTCTTCCAGAATTTTCCACAGTTTGTTGTGATCCACACAGTAAAAGGCTTTGGCGTGGTCAGTAAAGCAGACGTACATGTTTTTCTGGAACTCTCTTGGTTTTTTCTGTGATCTAACATTGGCAATTTGATCTCTGGTTCCTAATGCTTCCTGAGGCCGTTTTAATGTGCTTCCCAGGTGGCCTCAGCAGAAGAGAATCTGCCTTCCAATGCAGGACATGCAGGGTTTATTTCTGGATTGAGAAGATCCCCTGCTGGAGGAAATGGCAACGCACCACGGTATTCTTGCAGGGAGAATCTCATGGACAGAGGAGCCTGGTGGGCTGTAGTCCACAGGGTTGTGAAGAGTTGGACACGACTGAATGTTGAGCACAAGCCTGCAAGGTCCACTTGACTTTATACTCCAGGATGTCTGGCTCTAGGTGAATGACCACACCTGGTTATCTGGGTCATTAAGACCTTTTTTGTATAGTTCTTCTGTGTATTCTTGCCACCTCTCCTTAATCTCTTCTGTTTCTTTTAGGTCCTTGCCTAAGAGAAGTTTCTATCCTTTATTGTGCCCATCTTTGCATGAAATGTTCCTTTGGTATCTTCAATATTCTTGAAGAGACTTCTAGTCTTTACCATTCTATTGTCTTCCTGTTTCTTTGCATTATTCACTTAAGACTTTCTTATCTCTCCTTGCTATTCTCTGGAACTCTGCATTCAGTTGGGTATGTCTTTCCTTTTCTTCTTTGCCTTTTGCTTCTCTTCTTTTTACAGCTATTTGTAAGGTCCTCCTCAGACCACCACTTTCCCCTCTTGCACATCTTTTTATTTGAGATAGAAATTGGAATATGCCAGTGAAATCAAATAAGAAGATATAGGAATCTTTTCAAGATCTTGTTATTTTTATAATTCAAATAGTAGTAATTGCAGGAAGTTATTGGAAGCCCCATAGATGTTATAAAACTGAATTTTAGTACAATACTTCCTTTCAGGGAAAGTGTCACTGAAAATATACAGCAAGGTTATTTAGATAAACTATAGGTTAGAAGATGAGGGACTGGAGGTTTATCTTTTAGGACTTAGAAATGCCTAAGAATTAGAGGGACTTATTTAGAATATCTCAGTGCTACTATATTTTCCTTAAGTGGTGAAAGAGAAATGGGAGTTAAGAAGACTTGAGCATAAGTATATACATAAGTTAAGGATGACATTCAGTGAAAGATGCATAGTTTGTTTTTTTTTTTTTTCCTCTAAGATCTGAAAACATGAGTTAGATTGTATAAATATATCTTAAATTATTTTTGAGATGTTACTTTAGAAAATCCTTTACTTAGGGATTCTGGTCTTTGGAGGAGAATAATTAACCAAAAGGCAGTTTCAAAATATGAATGAACAGATTTTCAGGAGTGGTTTGTATTTGCAGTCTCTCTTTCCAGTGAGGTTTACAACCCTGCTACTCTACTATAACTTCTGTATTTAAAATTAGCAGTGATCTCCTACTTGCCAAATCCAATGAGCATCTTTCAGACCTTCAACATTTGCTTTTTGTTCCCAACCCTCCAAATCATACTCCCTTAAAGCAGCCGGAAAAAGCTTTCTACAATGTAAATTCAGTCATTTAGTAGCTCTCCATCATTTGCAGGATAAAGTTAGTCATTTTTGGTAGGGAAAAAAGAACTCTTGTTCTAGATCTGTACTAATATGATAGATTACTAGTCATATGTGGATATATAAAATTCAATTTGATTTAATTAGGTCCAGATCAAGATCGCAGAGTAAGAAGATCCAGAACTTATTTCTTCCCACAGATACCCCAAAACAACTACTACATGTAGAACAACTATCTCTGAAAATGAACAGATTTTCTACAAGCAAAGATGTAAAGAAAAGGCCACGTTGAGATGAATAGGAGGGCTAGAGACATGGTCTAGTCAGAAACCACACGATTGGTGTGGTGACCCATAAGAAGAAGGGATATCACAACAATAGAAGTGCCCTCTGCAGAGCAGGGGCTCAGAATCCCATGTCAGGCTCCCCAGCCTAGGGATCCTGCATTGGGAAGACAAGTCCCTCTAACATCTGGCTTTGAAAACCAGTGGGACTTGCATCCAGGAGAACTGGAGGCTGTGGAAAATCGAGACTTTTGCTTGCTCTGAGTTCTAGCACAGAAGCAGCAGCTTGTGAAGTGCCTGGGTTCTGTGAGGAGATTCATTGACTAATTTAGGGTGTATGCCGGAGAGGCAGGAATCTAATGGAATTTTCTCTCGTGATTGAAAATGACATGTTAATTGAAACATTAATTACAATAATCAAGATGTGGAAGCAACTCAGTGTCTATTAATTGATGAATGGATAATGAAGATGTGGTGTATGTATATGCAATGGAACATTACTCAGTCATACAAAGAATGAAATCTTGCCGTGTGGGACAACACAGATGGACCTAGAGAGTATTATGCTAAGGGAAATAAGTCAGACAAAGACTGTATGATTTCACTTACATGTGGAATCTAAAAAAGCAAACAGACAAATAAAATGAAACAGAAACAGACTCGTAGACACAGAGGAAAAACTGGTGCTCACCAGAGGAAGGGGCCTGCAGTGTTGGGCAAAGTAGGTGAAGAAGGTCAAGAGGTGCAAACTTGCAGTTATGAAATAAATGTCATGGAGCTGTAATGTAGAATATAGAGAATATAGTTGGGAATATTGACTTTGCTTGGTGGCATATAGTAGCTGGACTTATTGTGGTGATCAATTTGTAATATATATAACTGTCAAATCACAATGTTGTACACTTGAGACTAATGTAATATTGTATGTCAACTTTAATAAAAAAGAAAATTCAAGTTAATAACAGCTGAAATATAAAAAGTTAATTCTTCTGTTTCATTAGCTATATTTCAAGTGTTTAATAGCCACATGTGACTAATAGCTACCATATTATTATCTCAGATACATTCTTATTATTGCATAAAATTCTATTGGACATGCTGATTTAGATTCAAGATATTTTTAAGAAGGGAGCAAATTGGCATTATACCAGACCTAGCTGGGTTGAGCAAAGGAAGCAGAGGTGATGATGCTAGAGAGCGCATATTGTTGCTGGGAAGAGTTAAGGCTCCATGGGAGAAGTTGGAGCTGCCTTGCAATGAGGAATACTTTGTTTGTTTATTTTAATTTTCATTGGAGTATATTTGATTTCCAATTTGTATTAGTTTCAGATGTACCACAGAGTGAATCTGTTATACATGTATCAACTTTTATTTTATTTTTTCAGTTCTTTTCCCATATAGGCCATTACTAAGTATGGAGTAGAGTTCCCTGTGGTATGTAGATGGTTCGTATTATCTAATTTTTATATAGTATATATTGGCAGTCCCAATCTTTCAGCTTTTCCTTCCCCTGCACCCCTTTGTAACCACAAGTTTGTTTTCTGTATTCATGATTGTAAGTTCATTTTTACCCTTTTGGTTTAGATTCCACATATAAATGATACTGTATGATATTTGTCTTTCTGTGTCTGATTTACTTCACTCAGTATAACAATCTCTAGGTCCATCCATGTTATTTTATTCTTTTTTATGGCTGAGTAATATTCCTTTGTGGGCTTCCCTGGTGGCTCAGACAGTAAAGAATCCACCTGCAATGCAGGAGACCTGGATTCTATCCCTGGGTTGGAAAGATCCCCTGGAGGAGAGCATGCAACCCACTCCATTATTCTTTCCTGGAGAATCCCGTAGGCGAGAAAGCACAGCACAGCACCATATCCATTGCATATATGTGTGTCACATCTTCTTCATCTGTCCCTCTGGTGATGGATATGTAGGCTGTGTCCATGTCTTGGCTGTTGTAAGCAGCACTGCAGTGAACATTGGGGTGCATATATCTTTTCAAATTATGGTTTTCTCCAGGCATATGCCCAGGAGTGACATTGCAGGGTCGTATAATAGTTCTGTTTTAAGTTTTTAAAGTAGCCTCCATATTATTTCCATCCCCACTAACAGTGTAAGAGGGTTTCTTCACACCTTCTCCAGCATGTATTGTTTGTAGGTTTCTTGATGGTGGCATTCTGACCAATGTGAGGTGATACTTCATTTTAGTTTTGATTAGCATTTGAAATAAGGAATACTTTGAAAGCTAACCACGAGTGATGGTATCAGGAGAGGCAGGAGCTACTTTTATCATTATCTTGGACTGCGGATGAAAAATAAAAGTCTCATTAAGTGAGAGAAAGAAATGGAAAATTACTGGAAATAATGCTTTTTGTATTGGGTTAAACATTTATGTGGAGAAGGCAATGGCACCCCACTCCAGTACTCTTGCCTGGAAAATCCCATGGATGGAGGAGCCTGGTAGGCTATAGTCCATGGGGTCGCTAGGAGTTGGACATGAAAGCGACTTCACTTTGACTTTTCACTTTCATGCATTGGAGAAGGAAATGGCAACCCATTCCAGTGTTCTTGCCTGGAAAATCCCAGGGACAGAGGAGCCTGGTGGGCTGCCGTCTATGGGGTCGCACAGAGTCGGACACGACTGAAGCGACTTAGCAAACATTTGTGTCAGAAGAAAAAAATGGTGTTTACTTGTATTATTAAGAGAGAAGAGTGGTTGGGAAAAATTTTCTTGGGATTTTTAACCTTTTGGTAAATAATACCTTAAACCTGCTAGTAATCTTTATCTGCTTTTTTGGCTTAAAGGAATTTCTCTCTTTGTGTGTGTTTGTGGAATTTTTCAAGCATAAATGTGTTTGCTGAGTCTGAAGAGATATTTTTATCCTTATATTCTGTAAATAGTTATCTCCAGTCTTTAGATTTATTTTCTGTTCATCTTGAGTCAGGAATGCTGTGTTTTTTTCCCCCCATCTGAATAAGTTATTAATGCTGTGATTTTAAGCTTCTGGGTATTAATGTTTTAAATTCTGAACTTCCGCAAGACAGGGTCCATACTGAGGAGGCAGCTGTAAAATGCAGATGCTGACAAGCAGAAAAACAGAGAGATTTTCCACAAGGAATTGTGGGTATTTAATGTAACTCTTTAGTTCACAGTTAAATAAAGCTGTGTTGTTTTCATAGTACTACATTCTACAACCTTCTGCTGTATTGCTCAGTTAATTTTTAGGAAGAAAGATTTGTTATCTGCTTTCTATCCTGCATTTTAACTTTCAGTTCTCAGAAGACAGGAATTCTACTGTACCAGCATAGTTTAATCTATTTAAAGTAATTTTGTATACATTTGTAACTTTTTATTAATTATTGATAAGGAAACTTCAGCTTTTACTTTATCATGCTTATGAAAGTGAAAATGAATCTCAAATTACAAGTGAAACTGACTTTGTTTATGCTTGCTCTATTTTCTCATTATGTCCTTTTAAATAATGATTTTGTAAAATGAGACTACTGAAATGATATAGAGGAAGAAAGGGAGAAGTGGTTGCATTGTGTGGGTGGATGAAGGAGCAGGCACTGAAATCACTAGGCAACAGGCTGTGAGAAATGTAGCAGTTCTCATTTGTGTTGTCATGTAACTGTGGGAGAACCACCATTGAGCCTAACCTGGTATTTCTTTTTAATCAAGTCCAGCTGTTGGTCATGTGAACACAGTATTTCCTCCAAGTATTAAGGGTGTGTTTTCTCCTTTCCTATGGTATCTTAAATGGCTACTTATGTATTACCTAGAATATACTTACATGCTCTAGGAACCCCTGTTATACTGGACATCTTTCTTTATGAATCAGTAGAATGCTTACCCCTAGTTGCATAAAAACTTTCGACCTAAGAATGTGACTTGACCACATAAGTTTAAAAAAATTTTTTTTTATTTTTATGAATAGAGCTCTTGTTTTTATTCTGATGAGCAGGGAACTTTCCAACTCTAACCCTCTCTTTACAATCTGTCTTTAATTTGTGAAAAAGATACATTCCAAATTTTTAGACGTAAAACTTTTTAATGGAGTTTTTTTGGATTCGCTAGTTCTCAAGCTATGATGGGTTATTCGGCATATACCGTTTCATGGGTTTCAATCTCCTTTTCTCATTTGCACATTTACATTTATTACTTTGATAGTAAAAAGTCTCACCTTAGTCCTCCTTAAGTAATACACAGTTGCAGCTGTTAGATTGTTCTTACAGTGTTGTTACTAACCTGGTCTTCCTTGAAAGAAGTATGATAGCATTTTCAACATCTTGGATCATTCAGTTCAGTTTACTTATCCTCTCTGAGGCATAATCTATGTGTATTTTTTAAAGCTGCGCTGTACTTAAGTGTGGAACTTTTTTATTCTACATCTTTTTGGTGCCATAAAGAAACAATTGTTTCTTTCCTCTGTTTTCTGGGATCTTCTCCTCATTGCTCCTTAATGTTGTAGCAAATATTTATAACATTTTAAGTCACAGCACTGGACAGAGTTTGGCCTGGTAATCATCCTGATGTATTCAGATAAATCTAAAAGCCAATATAGTAATCATCTATTCTTACCTAAGAAAAATGGTTAGTAATTATAGATATGAGCATTTGCTTTATAGACCACAAAGTTATTTCAAAAATGTTACTTTGCTTTTTAAAAAAGAAACCACTTAATATTATTTTGAGATAAAAACCTTGTGCTTGCCAAAGCATTCTAAATAATACACTCTTTCAAAAAATTTATGAAGCCCTTTACTCTGTTTTAGGCCTTATATCAGTTACTTGAGATATCACATACACCAGTGGGTTGATTATGGTGTACAATCTACTAATAAAATGATGCCAGCTAACATAGATACATAGGAAAAGAGCCACGTGACAAAAGGGAGAGTGTTCTTACAGTGATGTCCATAGATAAAAATCACTGAATTCTATTTGTTAGTGATGTCCTACTGAAATTGCAAGTTGTGTGTGTATATGTTTGATAACTGCTCATGATTATTAGTTTCCTTAAATACTTTGAATAATTTTAAGAGTTTTCTCCACTAAATCACAACATATTACGTATTTATTCCTTGAAATTTACTGCTGTTACTTAATTCACTCTTGTATTCCTACTTTGTAACATTCTAGGGTATATTAGGGTATATCTCAAGGGATGATATAAAGTTATTAAAATAAAATTTATTTTATATAACTGTATTTTTCTTAATTATTTTTGAGGAAGAGTGCTATTGCAAAATCAGATGATGATAGAATTAGAAAATTTATTTAAATAAATGCTAATTTTCATTTATTCCAAGAGGATACAGTTTGAGGCCTCTGGGACTTTAGCTCCCTAAGACAATCTTTGCAATGCTTTTAGAGTGACTTAGATAATTGAAACCTGAGGACCTAAATGTTATATTTTATAAATTACTTTAGGAATGAATGGCAGATTTGTCAAAGAAAAGTAATCGTTAAAAATAATTGCAATTCATGTTCAGTAGGAAGAATTTTTAATTTTGGATTTTATACAGTGTTCAGTACATTACTGGTATTTGGTAAATATTATTTTTATAATGTCTCTAGTAAATGCTTAATTAAACATAACTATGTTTGAAATTTGTGTAAAAATGTCATTATTTCTGAGCAAATAAAAATTCTTGTGACTCCTGAAAAAAGTAAATTGAATAAAGCATAAAGGGCCTCTGAAAAGGTCATTCACAGCTGAATCATTTTTGTGATTATATGTACTGTGATTATGTGTACTGGTGTACTGTGATTACATTTCCTTTCTTATAAAACTTTTTCTCTTGAGTTAATGATAATTGTTTCTCCATTTTTTTCTATGTATTTGTCACTAGTTCATTCCCAGATATCCCCTAGTTCTCTGAATCTCCTCTCATTGCACTTAAGCCACTGATTGTTCACTCACCTTCTTAATGTTTGAATAGACCATTAAATTTTGGACCAGTCTTTGAAATGGCATCTTGAAGGTTCTTCGACATTAAGTTCAACTTTAGGTTTTGTTAAAAGAATTATTTTGAACATTTTACACTTAAAAAATGGAAGTGAAATTAACAGTATATAAAATTAATAATTTTAAAGTGAACAATTCAGGAGGATTTAATACATTTGAAATATTATGCATCCACCTCCATCTATCTATCTGTTCCAAACTATTTTCACCTCAAAGGAAAACCCTGTACCTATAAATGTTGCTCCTTACTTCTCTCTCCCTGTAGCCTATGTCACCACTCTATATTCTGTCTTTATGGATTAACCAGTTCTTGATATTTCATATGCAGCCATCTCTCAGTATGTGCAGGGAATTCGTTCTAGAAGCTGATGCAGATACCAAATTCAAGGCAAGACTAGAAGTGGGGGAGTAAAATGTTATTGTACCTACCCAGAAGAGAAATGAAAGTGTCTTAGACTAAGGTGGTGGAATTGGGATGGAGAGTTATAGGCAAATTCAGGAGGCAGAATTAATAGACTTGATAATTGGGTATGGAGTGACTGTTATGAATCTTAGATAGTAATATTTGAAAAGATTGAATTTTAAACACAAAGTATTTAAACAAGGAAAAAACAAAAAACTAAATTTCTTGCAGCTGGCATACTTTTGGATACATTAGAGGCTGAGGCTTTTAGTATTATTTGAACTGATCAAATTATGCAGGTTTGGCTAAGTCAAATTTTTAATGAAATTTTCACCAATATTTTGGATTAGGGGTATATTGATATTTGTGGAAAAAGTATTTCTAAGCATGTGAATAAGATAAAGATCTCTATGGACATGAGTAACTCATATAAACGATTTCAAGCAGTCAGTTTTGAGTAGGCCCTCTATATATAGTTCCTCTTTTCGGGGATACTATGTACTTGGCAAGTTAGGAATTCCTATTTTTCCAAGTTTGCAATATTTCTGACATGCTGTATCCTCGTTACAAGTTAATGTCCACATTAATGAGTACCACATTAATTCAGTGCTATATGATTAAAATATCCCAAGGTTTTTGGTTTCTTGATGGCTTACATCTTACTATCATGCAAATGAACTCTAAATGATGAATTATTTAAGATAAATATTGAAATGAGTTCATGATAATTTCTCTGAAATTATTTATTATGTAAAAGATGAGTGGATCAGTAAAGGCCTTGGGGACTTTCACTTCTGAAAGAATGATGTAAAAGTTAAGTTAGAGGGATCTTTCACTGCAAACCATTGACTTTTGCATTGTTGGATTTGCAAATATTAAAGGAAGTCTTATAACACCCTTCAAATGCAAAGCAAAACAGAATAACAATAAAATCCCAACTAAAAATATGAACTAAAACAGGAACAATAAAAGATAAGCACACATGAAAGCTTCCCTGAAAGTAAATGCCTGTATCATTACAGCAGTGGAGAGTCTAAGCCCTGGGCCAGTAACAGGGTGAGAAAGCCAAATATGAGATTACAGCTTTAAGCCAAGGACCATAGAAGGGAGCTAAAGTGAGACAGATAGAGCTCCATGGTTCTTGGAAGAAGAAAATACAAATTCTTCATGAAGGAAAACATTCTTAAGTCCCCTAGGATTCTCTCAGTTAAGGTCAACCAGATATGAAGGTCGCAGTCAAAGATCACCAATCATATAAGTCACTGTTAAGGAGTTGGTTGAAAAAACAAACAATGTATTTAGACCCTCATGGACTTAAGATATTGGAAGGATCTGATATAGAATATTGAGTAACTATGCATAAAGTATTTAAAGAAATAAGAGGTAGGTTCACAAAATGAACAAGCAACAAGAGATTATCAAAGATGACCAAGCAAATTTGAAAAAGAACCAGATAGAATGTCCAGAAGTGGAAAGTGTTGTTGAAATCTCAATAGCTTGATTAAAGAGCAAATTAGGCATGACTAAAGAGAGAATTAATAAATTGTAGGGTTGATTTGAAGAAATCACACAGAATGTGCACGGGCCAAGGGGGAGTAGAGATAAACTAGCTTAGCCTAGTCTACCTGAAATGTGCTCAGAACACTTACACTAGCCTACAGGTTGGGCAGAATCATCTAACACAGAGCCTATTTTATAATAAAGTAGGATGAGATGGTTGGATGGCATCATTGACTTGATGGACCTAAGTTTGAGCAAGCTGCCAGGAGTTGGTGATGGACAGGGAAACCTGGCGTGCTGCAGTCCATGGGGTCACAAAGAATCGGACATGACTGAGCAACCGAACTGAACTGAATTGATTGGATGTTTCATGTAATTTATTGAATACTGCGTTAAAGTGAAAAACAGAATGTATGGGTACGGAATAGTTATAAGTGTATTGGTTGTTTACCCTTGTGATCATGTGGCTGACTGGGAAGCGTGGCTTGCTGCCACTACTTAATATCTTGAGAGAATATCACATCGCATACTGCTAGCCTGGGAAAAGATAAAAATTCAAAATTGGAGGTATATTTTCTCTTGAATGTGTATCACTTTTGCACCAATGTAAAGTAAAAAAATTGTAAGTTGAACCATCATAAATTGGAGACATTGTCTACAAAGCAGAATAATGATGCTGCTATCAACAACCAGCATCAATATGTGAGGCATATAAGTGAGCTACCTTGGAAGTAAATCCTCCAGCCTTGGTCAGTCCTTCATATGATTGTTTTTTAACTGAAATTTCCCAAGATTATTGTATCAGGTTTTAACATTGGTGAAATGCAGGCTGTGATATGTAAGCTGCAGTTACCATTTTATCTCTACTTAGGTAGCATAGGTATCCATATCTTCCCATATTTCACCAGTAGCTTATGTAGCCATGGTATTCTATATTAGCATATCATAGCTCCACTTGGTCAATGACTACTGAATACACCTAGGGTTGTTCTTTGAAATACCTTAAAATATCCCCATTATGGTGTTTTTTTTCCTTTTGGTCTATCAAAGATTTATTCTGAGTAAATTCTGTGAAGATGGCTTGATCTTTTCTTGTTGCCTTTTAGTTACTCTCCCCTTGTTTTATGGTAATGGTACTGGGAATGGAATGATTTAGCATAACATAGAATGAAGACTGAATCTGGCAAGATTCAGTCTCATTTTGCCTCTGATTTGTTATATGTGTTTTTAGACAGTCAAACTATTCAGATATTTGTGTCTTCCACTGTAGAATGAAGGAAGCATATTAGAACTATGACCTAAGATCTAAAATCTTACTCAGTTGCAAAATTCTGTGATTCTTTGTCTTTGTCTATAAATGTCACTGCAGGTTGAATTCTAAGCTCTGAAACCAGTTAAGCATTGTTTAAAAATGAAGACTCTGTGTTCTGGCTCTTGCAAAGTTTATTTCTTATTTGATCTAGTTAAATAATAAACCAAAGAGGAAAACAGTATTAGAGTATTGGATTTTATAGTACAAAGGGCATTTATTCATAACTATTGCACATCCTAACAGTATTTTATGCAAATAGATGGTAAAGTACTATTATAATACCTTGGGTTTGCATATGATCTCATTTAGAGATAACTTCCTGGTAGGAGAGGATGTCATTTAGAAATAACTCCTTGCAAGGAGAGGTACAACAGAATATATGGATATTAAGTTCTTAATCTCTATTAAAAATTCTTACCCAAGTCCTATAAATATTAACTATTTTGATTATGTAAAATGTGTGTAATTGAAATATGAAAGGTACTAACAGGAATTTATAGGAGTATAAATTTATCTCCTTGTCACCCCATCCCAACCTTCAGCAATCTAGTTTCCCTCTCTAGAACTGATTCCCTATGCAGGTAGGATATCCCATGCATATAAAGGTGTACCTATCTGTATTAAAATTATATAAATATACACACACACTGAGTAGCATACTGTGTACATTGTTCTGTTCTATGCTTTTTCCTCTTTTTGTTTTAAAAAATTTTCCATCTCTGTTTATAGAGAACTGTACATTAGTCTATCAGCTGCTTTACATTGAACCAATAATAATGGATTATTTTCAAGCTTTGCTGTTATATTCAGTGATAAAATAAGTATAGTTACTTGTAATTTTTATATTTACCTTAAATTGTTATTTGTCTTTTGACTTTGTTTATGCTGTGTATTTTAACCTTGCATACAATTTCAGTTTATATGCATTTTGATCTGTTAGTTTTTTCTTTTATCTTTCTGGGTATTTCAACCATTATTTGAAAGAACTTCCCTACTCTTAAGATTTTAACAATGCTCATTTTTATATTTAAACTTTTGATCAACCTGCAGTTTATTTTGGTGTGGTTTCCATGGTGGCTAATCCCTTTTTCTTTTTCTCACTGTTAAACAATTTCATCTTTCTCATTTTCTAAATTTTCATATATACGTGGGTTGTTTCTGGATTCTCTTATTTTTCATTAATGTGTCTGCCTATTGTTATATCATGACCATGCTTGTAATTATTTTAGTAGTATAATGTAAAATATATAACTGTAGTTCAGTATCTGAGTTGGGCTAGTATTCCTCATTACTTATTTTTAAAAATATCCTTCCAGTTTTACTTGCATGTTTGTTTTTTGTTTAAGATCAAGGTGTCTAATATAAAATTTTTATTGGTAATTTTTTGGACTGCATTGTATTTATAAAACATTAAAATTGTATATTAAAGAATTGATCCTTAATAGCATTGTCTTTCTAAGATAGGATAGATAGTTACATTTAGTCAGTATTTCTCAGTAGTTTTAAAGAATTTTATCATGTAGATCTTGTACTTTTCTTGATAAACTTGATTCTTAGGTCAGTCATCTTTTTTTGTTCCTATTGTGCTGTGTTGTGCTATGAATGAAAAAGTTTCTTCTTTTGTATCATCTTTTATATCATTTATATCATCTAAAATAGTTGTTGCTTATATATGTGAAGGTCATTTTTTAATTTATTAATTTTATTGCTTAAAAAAAGTTTTTCTAGGAATACAACCATATTATTTGCAAATATAACTAACTTCCCACTTTTTGAGCTTTTATTCTCTTATCCAACTGCATGAACTGTTACTTTTAGAACAATGTTAAGTAGTCATGGTTATAGTGGGTATGTTTTTGGCTTTCTCCTGGCTTTGGTAGGAATACTTCTAAAGCCTTACTTATTAAACATGATGCTGGTTTTTAGGGTGAGATCTGTATAAATACATGTATCTATTTTATTATGTTAAGAAAGTAGCTATGTTCTTTAACTGAGATTTTAAAAAATCTCAAGTTTCTACCATTTTGTGTTGATTTCATGTTATTGGTGTTTTTATTTATGTATTTCCTTGGTTCTTGATTTATTTCAGTTTCATTTCCATACATACTTTAGACATGGGTTCAAACTATTTAAAGTGGTCTGTTTGAAAAATGAAACAAAAAAACAAATTTGTGTTACAGAGATGGATAGCAAATGAAATTTGTTTCCACTGGAAATTGATAGATTTGCAAAATCACTAGTATAGTGTGAATCATAATATTTCTGCTCATGTTAAGTATTACAGAATTGTGCTATATGAACTTTAAATATTTCATTTTGATTCCCACATTGACTTTTCAGCTAACTTCTTTGCAGTTTTTAATATGCTAGTCTAGGAATTACAATATGTGTTCTTGAGATCTACTGGTACCAATTTATGTAAAAGGTAAAAGCATAAAACAAAAGCATTTGCAACAAGATAGTTCTGTTTATCACCTCCCTATCCTTTGTGACATTGTCATATATATTGTACTGCTGCTGCTGCTAAGTCGCTTCAGTTGTGTCCGACTCTGTGCGACCCCATAGATGGCAGCCCACCAGGATCCTCTGTCCCTGGGATTCTCCAGGCAAGAACACTGGAGTGGGTTGCCATTTCGTTCTCCAATGCATGAGAGTGAAAAGTGAAAGGGAAGTCACTCAGTCGTGTCCGACTGTTTGCAACCCCATGGACTGTAGCCTACCAGGCTCCTCCGTCCATGGGATTCTCCAGGCAAGAGTAGTGGAGTAGGTTGCCATTTCCTTCTCCATCTGTCTGTCTGCATGAAATAAAAGATTCTTTTAGGGCATTCATGGAAACTACGAATCTCAGACCATGATTTGGGCTGAGAGTCAACAGACTTGAATTTGTTGAATTTATTTTTGTTAGCACTGAAATGCAGTCAAAAGGATTCATCCCATAATAGAGTCCTTATAGTTGTCATTGTCATAATTTGTGAAGTACATCAGTCACTTGAGTCACTTAGGCACTTACTTTACTTAGCACTTTATTACAAACAGCCACAGGTGATGTTTTGATTATGTGTGATTCTACTGTATACTATGGGTTGTTAATATCCTATTTTCCATTGACAAGGAGCACATAACTTCCCTAAAACCCCTGAGCCCAACAAGACCAATCCAAAAATCTCTTCTTTAGGAGTCTATTTCCATGGACCACACCCTATAATAATTCTATATCATTTTGGTTCCAACCAGGAGGCAGTAATTTAAATAGGAAAATTTAGTATAAAGAATTATTAATCTGTGATAGAAATGTATCTATAAGATTTAAGAGAATTCTCTAGAGTACCTAAAGTTTAGGGAGAATATCCAAGAAAGGGCAAACTAGGAAGGGTGTCCCTTCCCCCAAGGCTAGAGTCCTTATCAGAGAAGATGTAGTTGTAGCCCATTGAATGGCAGAGAAGTTTCCAGTTTGCCTGGGCCAGAACTGGTCTGGAGTTTCTAAGTAAACATGAAGCAGCTCTTGGGCACAGGCAGGCCTTACACTTGTCACCAGTCAGATGGGAATCTAGAGGAAGCAAGGGTACCAGTGCACTCAGACCTAGTGTACATGGTGTCCATGTGGGTAGGAGTGTGGCATTTGAGATGGTTGTGGGAAACAAATCATCAGGGGAAGGAGCAAGCAGAGGGAGTTGAGACACCAGTGTGTGGGCAGGAGCCTGGGACAATGCAGTATCTGTGTCGAGAAGGCTGCAGGAAAGTAATCACCAGGCCGAGCTGAGGACTGTGAGTTTGCTAAGTGACTGCATGTTCTTAGCACTTGGCTGGGACAGAGTGCTACATGAAGTCCTCATACTTGACACCATTGATTCCCTGCACGCAACCAGGAATAAATCGGAGCTCCTTCCTCTTGTAGTGGTCCTCAAGTGCCTTCTACTGAAAAAGCTCAGTATGTTGACTAAAGGAGATTGCCATTCATTGTTGTGGAACAGGTATTGAAGGGTGAATTTGGAGCCTACAGACAGCTGCATCCTCAAACTCCTCAGGCCAATAAGACTGGCTTTCTGTTTGAGTTCTAGCTGCCCTGCACTGTGTGGAATGGGATGTTCTCAGACGAAAAGCTGTATACAAACAATCCTTGTCAACTGCGGTTCTCTTTCAAAGGTTGACTCCTTTCAGTCTTCTTTCCAAGTTCAGTTGTCATCTTCCTTTTTAACAGTTATTTTGTATGTTTTGTTAATAGTTTAAAATATTTATGTTGAGACAGTCCATATAAGCTGCTCTACCATTACTGGTAGTGGAACTACCATATATCAAATGAGATATGTTACTTTATTTCAGCCTAATGCTAGTTATTATCTCTGGTTTTTCATATCAAGGATATTGAAGCTTAGAGAGGTTCTTGCTTTGCTGAGATCACATGGCAGAGCTAGTATTTGATGCACATGTCCTGTTCCACAGTGCATGTCCCGTTATTAAAGATATAAGCGTAAACACAGCTTTGGTTGTAATATTAGTACAGGAAGAAAAAAAAGTTCCGTAATTGATGTTTTGACTTGTTCATTATAATTCTAGTCTCTTAAGTGCAAAATGGTATGCTGTCTCATTTTTGTGAATTCTTATAGGATGTGGAGCATAGTAGATTGTCAGTTGGTGTTTACTACATTGGACTTATTTTAATCCAATTCAATCCAAAGCCATACAAATATTTGTAAATACTGTATTATTGTAGGTTTTTAATAGGTTGATTAATTCTTCTTAAATATGTAAATATTTTGTTGGTTTTCAGATTTATTGTCAATATTTCCTTGGGGCTTTAGTTAATATTCAGATATGAGAATGAATTCTTATATTCCTGGCACCTGCACAGACTCCATTTGTAGTATCTATATTCTCTGTATTGGAAACCTCATGGAATATAGATAATCAGACTATTTAAACAAACAAAATTATTTATAAAAGAAAAAATGGATTCTGTTGTCTAAGCTTAAATGTTTTTCCCTTTCCCCAGAGTGATCCTAATTTTAATAATCCTTTAAAAAAGATGTGAATGTGTTTTGCCTAAAAGATGTATACTACAGAATAACTAATTAAAAAAAACACTTTGGATTAAAGATTTTTTAATACACATTTTAGTTGCAGATCATTTTAAAGATACGTTACAAATAATTTAACCCCTAGCAGTCAGTCCAATAAACATTTTTTCCATCTGATATGTCCTGAGTACTTTTTCATGGCTATAGAATTTTTGGAAAATGTGACTGAGAATAATTAAATGCATTTCATTATATGCAGATATTATAATTTTATTATTTATTTAACTATTTTTCTATTTGGGGACATGCAGATTGCTTCCAATTTTTCCACATTAAAATAATACTTACATGAGTGTTATGATTTTTGTGGCCAACAATATGTAATTCCAAATTGTCCTTTGAAAAGGTTATACTAATTTGTATTTTCATCAGCAGCACGCGAGAGTGCTTATTTCATCATTCCTTTGCCAATGCTGGAGGTTATAATTTTTTTAAAAACTTCGTATTTTTATGAAGTAAAGAATGGTTTCTTTTCAATTTGCATTTCTTTGATTTCTAGTGAGGGTAACATTTTGCATATATTTACTGGCTACTATTAATTTTTTGAGAGTAAATTACTCATGTTCATTCATCACCCTTTGAAAATGACTTAAAAATTCAGACATTCTATTAAAAATACTTTTAAATAAGTGTAAATATTGATGAAATTGTGACTTATTCAGAATCTGTTTTTTCATACTCTTCCTCCTTCTAGGTTTTTCTACTAAGTACTATTTTGCCTTTATGTATGTTTTAAGAAAGTAGGGGAAAAGAAGGAAAAGGAGGGAATAAGATAATGTAAAGTTATTTGAAGTTAAGTACTTTTCAAAAGTCACTAGTATTGCCACTGCTATTATTATTACCATAAAACACTTGTTTTTCTGTTGACTCTCTTTAGGTCCTACTGTTAAAGATTTTCGCTATTTGGGTCCTAAAGTCAACCAGATGTGGCTTCATATCACTGCTTTACTAGATAGATGGATAGATGTGACTTTGAACAAATAACCAAATCTCTCTGAAAGTGAAAGAAAATGTTAATTGTTCAGTTGTGTCCAACTGTTTGCCACCTCATGGACTGTAGCCCAGCAGGCTCCTCTGTCTGTGGAATTTTCCAAGCCAGAATACTGGAGTGGGTGGCCTTTCCCTTCTCCAGGGGATCTTCCCAACCCAGGGATCAAACCCAGGTCTCCCGCATTGCAGGTGGATTCTTTACCTGCTGAGCCACCAGGGAAGCCTTCAGTTTTTACCTCTCTGAAATGGAAATAGTATTTATCTCATAAGTTTCTTATGAGGGTTAAATTTGAAAATGAATGTAATATTTAGTTCAGTGCTAGCACATAGTAAGTGAGTAATGTTTGTATTTGAAAAGTTATTCTTGATCTTTACAAGATCTCACCAATTATATGTTTTCTTACTAAAATGGTCTCTCTGAAAATCATGCTTGTATCAAAGTAACTTGTGGTGTGGGGTTTCAGACAGTGTGGCAGGTGATAGGGGAAAGTTTTTTGGGTAAAGAAGCACGTTCGGTGGTGAGGAGGAAGCCTAAGGGAAGCAATGGATGAAACTGGAGCCTATTATACAGAGTGAAGTAAGCCAGAAAGAAAAACACCAATACAGTATACTAACACATATATATGGAGTTTAGAAAGATGGTAACAATAACCCTGTATACGAGACAGCAGAAGAGACACTGATGTATAGAACAGTCTTATGGACTCTGTGGGAGAGGGAGAGGGTGGGAAGATTTGGGAGAATGGCACTGAAACATGTATACTATCATGTATGAAACGAGTCTCCAGTCCAGGTTCGATGCACGATACTAGATGCGATACTGGATGCTTGGGGCTGGTGCACTGGGATGACCCAGAGGGATGGTATGGGGAGGGAGGAGGGAGGAGGGTTCAGGATGGGGAACACATGTATACCTGTGGCGGATTCATTTCGATATTTGGCAAAACCAATACAATATTGTAAAGTTTAAAAATAAAATAAAATTAAAAAAAAAAAGAAGATATACTAATACAGAGAGAAATTTTGTATAAAAGTTCAGCTGTTATTAAGCTTGATGCTCTCATCTTCATAGCTGCCACTGTTGTGGTGCATTTTGAATGGCAAAAATGTGCTCAACAGTGACTGCATAGATAGTAGAGGAAAAAAACTATTAAATGATGGCATCATTAACCTTTTATTTTCCTAAAGCAGATCCTTTAGGGAAGTGACTTACTAATGAAGCTAGAAAGATTGATTTATCTTCATCTAGCTCCTGATACAATGTTATGTTTAGTCTCTATAGTTCCCTGTCATACAGTGTTGCAGGCTTAAAAGTTTTTATTGATAGTAAATTTCCAAAAGACACAGGAAGACTGCCATATAAATAATGTTTGGCTAGTTAATTCTCTTTCTTCTGAAGCTCAGCAGACTTTGGACTTTGTTCAGTTATAAGGAAAGATTGAAGGCGGGAGGAGAAGGGGATGACAGAGGATGAGATGGTAGGATGGCATCACCAATGTGATGGATATGAGGTTGAGTAAGCTCTGGTAGTTGGTGATGGACAGGGAAGCCTGGCGTGCTGTGGTCCATGGGGTCACAAAGAGTCTGACATATCTGAGCAACTGAACTGAAGGAACTAAACCAAAAGAAAAATGGAGGGTCAGGATCATCATTATCTCATTCCTTGTTAAATAATTATTAATATGATCTGTGTAATTTTTGTCTAGTGGCTTTCACTTAAAGGCACCTTGTCCAATTCTTTGTGATTTTGTTTGGCTTAAAAGCTTATACTTTTTAAAAATCTTGTTCCTGAGATTTCCAATTTGCTGTTTTTATCAGCCAACTTTAAAATTTTTCTATTTTTATGAGAAAATTATAAAAAATTCAAAACTATTCTTTTTTTTTTTTTAACCTAAATTGCCTTAATGTAGGATAAATTGCCTAAATGCTTCTTAAATTGTTCTATGAAAGTGTCCCTAAAGATAGAGTTTATTACTTAGGCTTTACCAGAGCTGGCTGCTGTGACTGGGTGGTAGCATGGACTTTGGAAATAGCATTGAAGATGGAAAGAAGTGTTGGTATAGGAGATAAATTTTGGAGATGACATTGCCCTGACTTGCTAATGAAATGTGGTATAAAGAAAAGAAGGCAGGGCTTCCTTGGTGGTCCAGTAGTTAAGAATCTGCCGCAATGCAAAGAACACTGGTTAGATCCCTGGTCTGGGAAAATCACACATGCTGCAGAGCTACTAAACCCGTGCGCCGCAGCTACTGAGCCCATGTGCCGCAACTGCTGAAGCCTGTGTGCCCCAGAGCCTGTGGGCTCTGCAGCAACAGAAGCCACCTCAATGAGAAGCTGGCATACTGCAACAGAGAGAAGCCCCTGCTCACCACGCTAGAGAAAGTCCATGAGCAGCAATGAAGACCCACCAAATAAATAAAACCCAGCCAAATAAATAAATCTTAAGGCAATGATGACTTATTCACTGTTGGGGAGAAACAGACTTGGGAAGGAGAGAGATGAAATAAAATGTTCGGTTTAGGACATGTCTGTGATATTTCTAGTAGACTCAAGGGGAAATATCAAATAGGCAGTCATATATTTGAATCTGGAGCTCAGAGTAAAGGTCAGGACTGAAGATAGGAATCTAATAAATTGTATTTAAAGCCATGGGATAGGATGAGATCGTTATGGATTATGTGTAGTTTAAGTAAGGAAAGAGGACTTGGTACTGAATCCTAACACCTGCATTTAGAGATTTGAAGAGACAGCAAAGGAGATTGAGCAGAAGCTGCCAGTGCAATAGAAGCAAAAGCAGGAGAACATAGTCATCAGAACTGAGAAAGACTGTTATTTCAGTAAAGGGTGACAGGTGTGTCAAAGGCAAGAGAAAGCTTGAATCAGATGATTTCAGAGAAGTGACCATTTGGTAATAGAGAGGTATTGTTGGCTTTGTAAGTGATTTCAGTGGAATGGTGCTGCCAAATGCTATATTTGCATGAGAGGAAGAGTGAAGGGGAAGTGGGATTTGAGAAAGTTGGGGGCTAACCAAGTTGGGGGACAATATTTTGGGGGAAGTATAACTTTGAAGAGAAGCAGAAAAATGAGGTGATACTTAGTACTTTATATGACTAAGGGTTGTAAATGACTTCACCCCAAACCTGTGAAGGAGGCATTGAAGGTCACACTTTTTAAAGCTAAACTTCAGTTTATAATTTCCCTGGTAGCTCAGCTGGTAAAGAATCTGCCTGCAATACAAGAGACCCCGGTTCAATTCCTGGGTCAGGAAGATCCCCTGGAGAAGGGATAGGCTACCCATTCCAGTATTCTTGGGCTTCCCTTGTGGCTCAGCTGGTAAAGAAAATCCCGCAGTACAGGAGATCTGGGTTCTATTCCTGGGTTGGGAAGATCCCCTGGAGAAGGGAACGGCTACCGACTCCAGTGTTCTGGCCTGGAGAATAACATGGACTGTATAATTCATGGGGTCGCAAAGAGTCAGATGCTGAGTGACTTTCACTTTCATATATAGGACTTGTACTTAAGGTTTAGCCTTGCTTATCAGAATATGATGGTAATGTCTTTTGCTGCAGTCTTTTCTGTTCAAATGATTCCAATTTTAATATTAACCAAGGAGATATTTATTATACCAATTTGTTATAATAAAACCTAGCTGGATATTCAGTTCCTCTATGTTCTTGTAGATTTCCTGTCTGCTTGCTCTATCAGCCATTAAAAGAAATATATAAAGTTTTTCACAGTAATTGTGGATTTGTCCACTTTACGGTTTTACTTCTGTCCATTTTTTTGCACTATATAGTTTGATATAGTATTATGTTATATTAGTTATATATATTACATATTTTATATATATATATATATATTAGCAGAACAACCTCAGGAACCTCTCTCTGTGGCATATACCAGTAAACATCTGTTTTTTCTCATGGGTCTGTGGTTGACTGGGTGGTTTGCTTCAGGCTGCGGATTGAGTTTAGTCCTACCTTATGTGGTATTGTTTTGCAGCTCCTGCTAGTGGGGAAAGGTTATCTGGGTCATTCTCTTCTTACAGTAGATCAGTGAGCACAAGACTCAATCCAAAATGTGCAGATACATTTAAGGCCTTTGTTCACGTCATGCTCACTGACAGTCCACTGGCTGATGGAAGTAATCTGGCCAGGCCTAACGTTAAAGAGAGTGGGGAGAATACCTTCAGTGAGATGTAGAGGGATAAATATATTTGCTGAATAACAACTCATTTTATCATATGGGTATACATAGATTTAGCATTGTGATATTTTCTTGATGGATTAACTTTTAAAGTTATTACTATGAAATGTCTTTATCTTGAATAATATTACTTTTGTTAAAGTCTGATGCTCGTGTAGCTTTATCAGCTTTTGGGCTTGTGTTACATCTTTTTCTTTCCTTGTACCTTTGATCTTTCTGTATCTTTTATTCAAAGTGTGTCTATTATAAGTCATATATTGAGTTTTATTCCATTTTTTCAATAACTCTCTTGAGATGTAATTCACATGCCATTATATCCTTTTTAAATTCAGTGATTTTTAGTATATTTGTATAGTTTTGCATGGATTGCCACTGTCTAAATCTAGAACATTTTTGTCATTCCAAAAATAAATCCTATGAACATTAGCAGTCACTCTCTATTTTCCCTACCTGCCTCAATCTCCCAGACTCTGGTGGCTACTAATATACTTTCTAGCTCTGTGGTTTTGTCTATTCTGGATATTTCATATAAATAGAATCATACAATATCTGGTCTTTTTTTGTGTATGACTTCTTTCTCCTAGACTGTGTTTTATGCTCATCTATATCATGGCATGTATTAGTCTTCATTCTTTTTATAGTGTTTTTTTTTCTTTGTCTGTTTCAGTTTACTTTCTGTTGGCTGGCTTTCTAGTTCATCAGTAATCTACTGTTAAACTCATCTATTGAATTCTAATTTTAGTAGTTTTTCAGTTCTGTTTCCATTTTATATTTTTAATATTTTAATTCTCTGCTGAAATTCTCAGCCTGTTTCTCAATATTTTCCATCTGTTTCTTCATTTTCTTAAATATATTAGTTATGGTACTTTAAAAGTTCTTATTTGCTAACTCTGCTTTCTAAATTGTCTGTGTTTCTCTGTTTTTTTCTCTTGGTTGTCTGCTTTGTCTTTCTTGGCATATCTGGTAATTTTGATAGAAAGGTGGCCATTGTGTATAAAAACTGGAGAGTGTTCAGAGAATGTTTTATTTTGGAGAAGTTCTTTCTTTCCTCTGGTAGGCACATAGGGTGGGGCTGATCACCTTAATCTACTGAGATATTGAGTTGATTGAGGCTAGCCTTCAAGAACTTCCTACGAAGAACTCTGTGTGTTCAATAAAGCTTCTTGCATCATAGGTTCTGAGCTTTAGTTCTTGTCTCCTCAGCATTCTGAGACTGCTGAAAACTGACCTCTGCTTTTTGAAGGCTTTCTGCTTAGGCTCTTGTCCTGCATTATTTAGCAGATGTCTTAAGGAGAAAGCTGGCTCTCTGTCAGGCTTAGTTCTCTACCTCTCTTTTTTCTCTGGGATCTTGGCCCCTCAAGTTTCTAATTTTGCTTTACCAGTCCCAGGAGATAAGCAAAAACTCTGTATGTTTCTGTGTTTTCCAGAAGCAACCTTCCCTCTTGAGAGGAAAGCCAGGATGGATTCTCAGCCTCTTAACCTTTACCCAGAATTAGCAATGCCCACAGGGAAAGAGAGGCAGTAGAATATCAGCTCACCTCAGCTCCTTTCTGCTCCCTGGAATCTTGGCTTCTCTAGTGCCAGTTGCTTTATCTGCTCTTTCTGATGCCTTTAAACAGATAGTTTAAAAATATATATTATCTCAGGCAGTAAAGAGTCTACCTGTAGTGTGGGAGACCAGGTTCAATCCCTGGGTTGGGAAGATCCCCTGGAGAAGGAAATGGCAACCCACTCCAGTATTCTTGCCTGGAAAATCCCATGGGTGGAGGAGCCTGGCAGGCTGTAATCCATGGGGTTGCAAAAAGTTGGACAAGACTGAGTGAACATGTCCATCCGTCCATTATGTAGATATTTTGGAGTATTTCTGATGGGAGAGTTGGTCTGTCACAAAGTACTCCATCATACTTAAATCAGTAGTTTGACCTAGCTGGATAATATCTCTACTTCTGTTTATGAGTGACTCAAAGCAGTGTTGGTCAGAGAAATACACTAACTTTTATTTTATAATTAACTTTTATAGTTTATTCGTATTTATGCAGTTGTCTTGCAGTTATTCTCTGTAAGAAGGCAAAACTTTATAAGAATTACTCTAGACCTTGGAGATGGAGATTCATAAGTTGTGTAGGTGAGACACTTGTTTGTGAAAGGCTTTTATAGAATTGCAAAGCACTTTCAAAGATTTAAATTCATTTGATGCTTTCAGCCTTCTAAGTATTATTATTATCTTCTTCATTTTCCAATTAAGAGTTGAGCTTGAAAAGACTATGACTTGACTTCTGTCTTTCATGTGCTGCTTTTGGGTAGAATTAGGTCTCAAAACCAGATCATATGACCCCCAAATCTGATATTTTTTTCCCACATACATCCATTTGGAACTCTAGAAACTGGTTCTTGTGTAAATCAATTTGTCTTACTTCCTAATCGGGTTATTAGAGCTGTAAAGTAGTGTCTAACCTGCAGATATACTCAGAGGACACATTTTCTTTATTTTTTTCTAAGTGAAACATAAGCTCACAAAGAGTTTTGTGTTTGAATTGTCAATACTTGAAATAAATTTTATTTCTGTCTTGTCTGTTTTTCATGTAGTTCAGTAAAATGACCAAAGCAAAATTGAAGTGCCAGAATAAAGACCCTTGAGTAATCTATATCTTGAAGAGCTGTTTTCTTTTATTCCTAACAGACTCATATTATTGTTAGGGTTCCTGGGTCTGATTGTTAAATTATTTGTCACCTGCCAGTTATTCCATGATCAATCATTTGCTTCTTGTTACACCTCCTCCTCCTCTCTGTAATTGACTATTTTTTATCTGTTTTTACTCAAAAACTAGATAACCAAGAGTGTTAAAAATGTCTTTAAAAAGAAGAATACCATCTTAGTACTTAAGAGGGTAGCTAGAGTTGCTTTTCTATATTTTATGCATAATGAAATTGAGGTCCAGAGAAATTAATTGCTCTGGCCAAGACGCACAGCAGTTAGTTAACGCAGGACAAGAGCTAAATCTTTTCTATGGACTGTACTATGGTCTTCAATTTTTCCACCATTTTTCTTTTTTAGGGCCTGAATGAGGGCCTGGAAAACTCTAATGAATAAAGCACATCTTTCTTGAATATTAAGAGATCTTTTTCCTTCCTAATTGGTAGATGAATTCTGCCAGACATGTTACTTCCGCAGAAGTTTGGTTTGTTTGTGTATATGTGTTTATACTTAATATTATATACTAATTCTTAAAAACTTAAATTTGTCATCTGTGATCTTAGATCAGGTATCTGTTATTACAAATAAACATCTCAATTCACTTAAGCCCATGCAGCTGAAACCCTATAGCAATCTTCATTTTCATAAATCTAAAATTTCCATGCTGAAGCCAGAAAAAGCCATTGACAGGAATATTTGAAGATTTCTTCTGAAAATTGCTGAGCATAATATAGCTAATATTTATAGTAGAGATATCATAGATGCTTAATAAATGTTTGAAAAATGCTCTTTCTGAAAACTTGAGAAAAGAGAAAAATTGCTTAATAGTCACTTGGAGTGAGTTCACATTTGATATATTAGTGTTGAAGCAATATTGAGGAAGTAGAGTTGAAAGTATTTTCTTCCTACAGTCCTAATTACAATACTCAGAACATTGCTTTAATACATATTTAACCATTATTTTAAAGGAATTTAAATGACTTTATGAAATGTTCATAATGAATGTTTCAGGATGAACTGTGGGACTTTAGGCTAACCTGGCTATTGGGAAGTCTGATGATTGAAATGTTCTGTAGTTTAGGAGCTTATAAAAGTTTCCTTATCACAAAGATAGAGCCTTGCCATTGGCTTGTATGCCAGACCCAAGTGAAAGTTCACTGGCTATGATTCTGTACCCCTTAGGCTCTGCCTCCAGTTCTCTATCTGTATTTCTTTTTGAGGTGGATAAGAGGGTGGGTACTTGAGTATCTTCTGTGGAAATCTTTTTTTCTCTTTAGATTTCTAATTTTGTTGGGTATACCAAATCTTTGGGCTTCCTGAGTGGCTCAGTGGTAAAGAATCCGGCAGGGAGTTGCAGGAAACTCGGGTTTGTTCCCTTGGGTGGGAAGATCCCCTGGAAGAGGAAATGACAATAGTGACTGAGCATGCACGCACACATACATCTTTAATGATGCTCTACTTTATGTTGGGCAAAAACTGATTGGAAGAAATGCTTTAATCCCTAATTTACACTAGATTGTTTTAATATTTAGGACCCATAAATTTTTAGTTTTGGGAAGGCAGTGTTATCTCTTGGTTTTAGGGAACTGTTTTCCTCAAACACTGGCCAGCAAATAGAATGACAGAATTTTAGAAATGGAATATATATCAAGGAGTCTAGTAAATATTGAGAGTTGGGGACTAGTTTGCTTAGTGTTTTGCGCTACATATTTTTTAACCAAATAGAATGTGTCTTTCATCTTACTTAGTAGATTTTACTTTGGGCTGTCAAAAAATTCTGGAAAATTTCTGCTTTTATCCTGTTTACTTTCATATTATGGAAATGATAGCTCTCATTCCAATCTTCTTCGGTAACTAGTCTTTAGAGAATTTTAGCTTTATACTTTTATATTAAGTCTCTTTAAATGTGGTCAGTTTCATATAGAGAAAAGCTGGGAGGCTTAATAGTAACACTTGGTTTGATATCCCAGCTCTGCTTCTTACTCACTCTGCAACCCTGGGCAAGAGAGTAATTGTCTCAGAGCCCAGGTTCCTCAACTATAAAATAGGTTGTAGTGAGTATTACCTACTTGCTATCGAGGAGTGAGTTGTAATGAGTATTCAGTTCAGTCGCTTAGTCATGTCTGACTCTTTGCGACCCCATGGACTGCAGCACGTAAGGCTTCCCTGTCCATCACCAACTCAAGATATGAAAACTATTCTATTATTCTGGAACATGGCATGTATTTTACAATTTAATTATTGACTTTTCAAAATTATTCTTGGGTCATACATTTCTAAATAGGTTTTGGTTTTGAGATGCTTATGTTGTTCTTAAGTATCATACTATCTGGTAGGAATGTTCATGCCTCAGAAAATTCATAGCATTGCCGCAGATTACTGTTTACATTAAAACATGGATAATAAAATCATATCTGTTGCAAATCACATGAATTCATTGAAATTTTCTTTTAAATGGAAATGTTACTATCCAAGTTTATTAAAAAGATATAATAATTTTGTTGTGTAATACCTGACTTATTTTGTAATTTACGGAATTTCAGACCCCGTTTGTAGTTTCTAGCCTGTAACAATCTGAGAAAGGCCAGCTCAAGGAAGAGATGCTGAGGCCTTTCAAAATAGAGAACTCTGTTGCATTGCTCAGAGATTAGGTTTCTTGACATTTCCTTTAAAGCCCTGAATAGTTTGTGTTAAGAGCTCTGCTATTTGCTAAACTACCTCAGTGACCAGCATGCTGTGAAGCAAGACACCACCTGAAATCATTCAGCAGTATCTTTTTACTTCAGTTTTCCTATACTTACACGTGTGGTTATATATCATAGACCATTGGAAAAAATTTTATATGAGTAATGTTGCTTTTTCTCTAATTTTTTCCACTGGTTTGAAAAATAATTAAGCAAAGTCTTTAATGCCTCTTTGAAAATTATTATTGAGGTTTTTGTAACTGTTTTGAAAGATCATGAGTCCATTATATAATCTTTTAAAAATGTTTTAAGTGGGATGTTTAAATTGAAAAAAATCAGAATATTATTGAAAGCTTTCCGTTGATAGAAAAGCTGCTTTGATTTTTGTTTCATGATCATTAATTAAAAATATCAGTTACACGAATTATGATTTACAGCTCACACAGTAATTTTCATCTATCTTCATAATAAAAATTCACTCATAATCTCTTGCATAAAAAGACAGTAAACACCACCTGCCAGAGCACTGTGGCAATAAGAGCCATCAAGTGTGCATTCACTTCACTATGCAAAGCAACAGTGAAAGAGTTAATAAAAGCTGAATACATTACAAGATTACAAAGGTTTTTATTTATTAGGGGATAGGGAGGGTATGGAGTATATGGGATGAAACATTAATAACCTCTCCATTCTGCAGGACTGACCTGTTGCTTTGGAACTACTCGCTTAGCCCCGCAGGGACTGTGAAGCTGTGTTTTGGTGGTCTATAGGAGAGGTTAGACTTGGCAAATGTGGTAGTGAATGATGTCATTGAATGCATACCATATGTACTGAGAGTCAGTGAATGCTATTCTTACTGCCGTGCACAGGCATATGTAAGTGTTGGAATGGAAAAATCATTTTTATGAAAATACAGAGAAGTAAAACAAGAATGTTCTGTCCCGGGCCTGATCAAATCACCAGTAGCTGCCAAGTACGAATACTCCCTGTAAGGTTTTCTCTTCTTAATTCTCTAGCTTCCGGCCTTTTGTTAGCTCTCAAAGTAGTCCATTCGGAAGGCCTTATTCAGCATGTTCTTTCTATTGATATGATATGAACGCCAAATGAAAGTTCCATTTTCTCCATTAAGTAAAGCTGGGAGAGTATTTTAGTGTGTATGGTTTGCAGCAGATGGAAATGATTAATTGATTTAGCTAACTTGCCAAATTGTTCTCTTTTTTTCCCAGTAGAACAGGGTTATCGGGGAGATTCGTACTGGTAGTCATTGTTCCACTTCTTTATATATCAGAAAGGATATAGTTGTTGTGTTTTAATTATTCTCATTACTGTTATTTAAGACATTATGCTCTAATAGTATATGGCTATGTCAGTAATGGATATGTCAAGTGAGTGATGCAATTGATTTCTATTAGGAATTTACAACCTATAAGACAGAATAGAAGAATTCATGGAGATAAAAAAATTTTATGTACCCAGTTATTTTGTTCATAAAATTTTGTTCCAAGCCACAGTGTCCTTAGTAAAAATCCAGTGTTGTTTTTCTTAACCTTGAATATATGCCATCTTAAAATCTTAAAACTGCTTTGTATTGTATACAGAGACCACTTCATAAACAGATAGTATAATTTCAAGAGTACATAAAAATAAAAGAAAGGTGGGAGGAGGGGGAATTGGATGAAGACAGTTAGAAGTTGCAAACTTCCAGTTGTAAGATAAATAAGTACTAGGGAACTAATACACAACATGATAAATATAATTAACACTGCTGTATGTTATATATCAAAGTTGTTGAGAGTAAATACTCAGTTCTCATTATAAGGAAGAAAGATTTTTTTTCCTGTTTCTTTAATTTTGTATCTATATGAGATGATGAATGTTCAGTGAACTTTATCTTTGTTGGCAAAGTAATGTCTCTGCTTTTTAATGTGCTGTCTAGGTTGGTCATAACTTTTCTTCCAAGGAGCAAGCATCTTTTAATTTTCATGGCTGCAGTCACCATCTGCAGTGATTTTTGGAGCCCCCCAAGATAAAGTCTGTTACTATTTCCATTGTTTAACCATCTATTTGCCATGAAGTGACGGGACTGGATGCCATGATCTTCGTTTTCTGAATGTTGAGTTTTATGCCAACTTTTTCACTCTACTCTTTCACTTTCATCAAGAGGCTCTTAAGTTCTTCTTCGCTTTCTGCCATAAGGGTGGTGTCATCTGTGTATCTGAAGTTATTGATATTTCTTCATTTAACCTTCATGCTATAATTGTTTTAATATATAATTATACATATTTATTATATATTATATATAAATTTATCACATATAATTTAATTATATTTATATTTTTTATCATATATTGTATATTAATATATTTAATGTGCATTAATATATAATATCTGCATATCTGAGGTTATTGATATTTCTCCCGGCAGTCTTGATTCCAGCTTCTGCTTCTTCCAGCCCAGCGTTTCTCATGATGTACTCTGCATATAAGTTAAATAAGCAGGGTGATAATATACAGCTTTGACGTACTCCTTTTCCTATTTAGAACCAGTCTGTTGTTCCATGTCCACTTCTAACTGTTGCTTCCTGACCTGCATATAGGTTTCCTCAAGAGGCAAGTCAGGTGGTCTGGTATTCCCATCTCTTTCAGAATCTTCCACAGTTTATTGTGATCCACACAGTCAAAGGCTTTGGCATAGTCAATGAAGCAGAAATAGATGTTTTTCTGGAACTCTCTTGCTTTTCCTATGATCCAGCAGATGTTGGCAATTTGATCTCTGGTTCCTCTGCCTTTTCTAAAACCAGCTTGAACATCTGGAAGCTCATGGTTCACGTATTGCTGAAGCTTGGCTTGGAGAATTTTGAGCCTTACTTTACTAGTGTGTGAGATGAGTGCAATTGTTTGGTAGTTTGAGGATTCTTTGGCATTGCCTTTCTTTGGGATTGGAATGAAAACTGACCTCTTCCAGTCCTGTGGCCACTGCTGAGTTTTCCAAATTTGCTGGCATATTGAGTGCAGCACTTTCACAGCATCATCTTTCAGGATTTGAAATAGCTCAACTGGAATTCCATCACCTCCATTAGCTTTGTTCGTAGTGATGCTTTCTAAGGCCCACTTGACTTCACATTCCAGGATGTCTGCTCTAGGTCAGTGGTCACACCATCGTGATTATCTTGGTAGTGAAGATCTTTTTTGTACAGTTCTTCTGTGTATTCTTGCCACCTCTTCTTAATATCTTCTGCTTCTGTTAGGTCCATACCATTTCTGTCCTTATTTGAGCCCATCTTTGCATGAAATGTTCCCTTGATATCTCTAACTTTCTTGAAGAGATCTCTTTCCCATTCTGTTGTTTTCCTCTATTTCTTTGCATTGATCACTGAGGAAGGCTTTCTTATCTCTCCTTGCTATTCTTTGGAACTCTGCATTCAATGGGTATATCTTTCCTTTTCTTCTTTGCCTTTCGCTTCTCTTCTTTTCTCAGCTATTTATAAGGCCTCCTCAGGCAGCCATTTTGCCTTTTTGCATTTCTTTTTCTTGGGGATGGTCTTGATCACTGCCTCCTGTACAGTGTACAGTGTCAACTATGGATGGAGTTACTAACCTCCATCCATAGTTCTTCAGGCACTCTGCCTATCAGATCTAATCCCTTGAATCTATTTGTCACTTCCGCTGTATAATCATAAGGAATTTGATTTAGGTCATACCTGAATAGTCTAGTGGTTTTCCCTAGTAAGTCAGAATTCGGCAATGAGTATTTCATGATCTGAGCCACAGTCAGCTCCCGGTCTTGTTTTTGCTGATTGTATAGACCATCTTCATCTTTGGCTGCAAAGAATGTAATCAGTCTGATTTTGGTATTGACGATCTGGTGATGTCCATATGTAGAGTTGTCTCTTGTATTGTTGGAAGAGGGTGTTTGCTATGACCAGTACATCTCTTGGCAAAACTGTATTAGCCTTTGCCCTGCTTCATTCTGTACTGTCAGACCAAATTTGCCTATTACTCCAGGTATCTCTTGACTTCCTGTTTTTGCATTCCAGTCTTCTGTAGTGAAGAGGACATCTTTTTTGGGTGTTAGTTCTAGATCTTGTAGGTCTTCATAGAATCGTTCAGCTTCTTCAGCATTACTGGTTGGGGTGTAGACTTGGATTACTGTGATACTGAATGGTTTGCCCTGGAAACGAACAGAGATCATTCTGTCATTTTTGAGATTGCATCCAAGTACTGCATTAGAACATATAGTAAATATAAATCATAAAGTATATGTTATCATATATAAAAATTCTGTTAATATTTCATATATTTCATTCTAGATTTTTTTTCTGTGTATGTACACATGGATAAATGCATGAACTTACCTGTGTGTTTAGATATGGATGTGTAGTTTTATTTTTGTAATGTTTGGAAGCCATTTGAAATGAACATTTCCTTGGCTATTTTTACTTTATATTGCATAAGATTTTCTCATGTCATTAAAATGTTTTTAGAAATCTCATTTTTAATGAGAATTGAGACTCTGGTTTCTTTTCAGATTGTATAAATCTTTTACACCACCACCCCCCCCCTTTTTTTTTGTAATGAAAATTGAGTTTTTATCTTTAAAAGGAAATGCTGCCTTTTGGCAAAAGTCAATAGACCTTTCCATTAAAGTTTTTTTTTCTTTTTTAGATTGTCTTGGCTTATCTGGCTGTCTCTCAGCTCCTAAAATTTGAACTGGAGAAGCAGTGGGTAGGATTAAATAATAAGGTAGTTGAAGCTATCAGTTGACACATTAACTCTCACTTTGGCTCTTCTCATTCTGTATCAGCATGACTGTTGTTGTAGAGAAAAAGCAAGAATGAATATCTTCCTGACTGCTACAGAAATTCAAAGTGTGGATTGGTTAATAACCACTATTTACTGTATTGTCTTGAGTATGAGTATTAAAGAAGAAATTTCAAGTGAAGATATTCAAAGAAGCATGGTATGTAAAATTCATATGGAAAAATTACTATTTTTTAGTTTAAAAATTTCATAAAGGAAATTTTCAAACATCCAAGAGTAGAGCAAATTAGTATAATGAATCAGTATTAAAAATTTATAAATTATCAGCTCATAGATAATTTTATTTCACCTTTGCATCATCCTTCCCCCCTTGCACTGGATTTTCTTGAAGAAAACAACAAGACATTATTATCAGGAAAGTGTTTTTTATTAAAAGCATGTCTTCCTTCAGAGATGGGAATGGACAGCTCCAGAAGCTGACTGTGAATCAGGTGTCAGAAAAATATTTGATAGAAAGGGTAACATCCATTTAGCAAACATTCACTGAATGTTTATTATGTTGAAACACTTTACTACAGGATAATACAGATTTAAAAAACATTGACCCTGCCTTTAAAGAGGTAATTTTCTAGGAGAGGAAACAGATAAATACTGCATAATTATAACAGTAGAGCAAGGGTTGAGATTTCATATATGTATACATACATGTATATATAGCACGTGTGTGTGTGTGTGGTGAATATTTGAAGGTATACATATGTATTAATACATACACATGTATAGGATACTATAGGAAGACCTAGGAGAAGTATATAACCTAGGATGTAAAATTACTTATGCTTTGTAATTGCCTGTGTGTATCTAGCTTTTAGTTGTTGTTTACATACATTTTAAAGTCTTTTCATGAAGACAGTTACCAGAGATACCTGAAAGAGGTTAATGGACAATTTGGTTTGTAGTTATTACTCAGATGAGAGGGAAAATAGTTTTTTTCCTTTACCATATTCATGCTCAGATCACTGTAGAACACAGGAAAAGAAATGTGTGTTGTTTTATTTTCAGGTTTATATTAAAGATCAAGTCTGTAAATGTAGTAAATATAACAAATTATTGATTTACATGAGTCTGTTGATTCCAGCATAGTTGTGAGTGAATTGGAAAAGCTCATCTTTTCACTATTGATCCATGCTTTAACTGGTGTATTTGTTCGTCTGAGGCTGACTTGATAGGATATGCTTGTCTCTGAGGCATGAATTACAGTGGGCCTGCCAGCTTTTATGTGAGGTGGACAATCATTATGAAACTGGCGATCGTTAGATCAGTGCTTGGAATCTGTCACAGGCTGCTACCGACTGGAACTAATGACCACTTATTAATTTTTGTCAGATAGTTCCATTATTTATTAGCATGTTGATAATGTGTAAGATGTTTTGAAGACGTTAGCTAAGATTATTAAGATATAGCTAAAGACAACATTAACTATAGTGTGGATTATCCTTGCTGAGAAGAATAATAAGATTTTTATACAATATTTTAAAGTTTAGAGTTCACCATAAATCCTAACAACTCAATAAGGTAACCTTTTCATTATCATCATTTTGTAGATATAAAAGCTGAAGCTTAATGATATTAAGTGATATTTTCAAATTTACCTAGTAAGTTGTATAGCTAGGGTTCAAACTCATTTATTTATCAATAATCAGTTATTTTGAGTCTGCTTATTAAAGGCACTGGGATAAAGTTGTGAAAACTCATGGCACTTACATCCCAAGGGAGAGCCAGATATTAAACTAATCAATCATGGGATAATTATTTAATTACAATTGTGATTAATGGTGTGAAAGAGTACAATGCAAAATGAGAGCAAACAGGAAGACCTGACCTCATTTGGAATTCCCTGGAAACATACTTTATCTGAGTTCTGAAGAAAGGGGAGGAGGT
>NW_011495054.1:11308062-11316303 GCF_000754665.1 Bison bison bison | reverse complement strand
CAAGCACAAAGAATGAGTGAAAAAGATGTTTGGTGATGTAATTAGGGGTCAGGATTCAAATCTTATGTTTTTTCACAGAAAAACTCAACAAATTTAGTTCCTACTACCTTCCACGAGGCAATGTTTGATGCTATATGAAAGAATTTGTTGTTGTTCAGTTGCTAAGTCATGTCTGATTCTTTGTGACCCCATGGACTGCAGCACGCCAGGCTCCTCTGAAAGAATACAAACGTCCAATCTAAATTAGAAAATGCAAAAATTAAAATGCTGCCCAGAGCCAGCCCTGGACTTTTATGGGTATTGTGGTATTATATGGTCAATTTTTATTAACAAAATATATAGCCCAAGCTAGGATATGCTTGCTTTTTATCCTTGTTTTGAAGGATCAATTCCTTATAAAAATTGGGAAGAACTTCATTATGCAAGATTTCTGCGTTGACAGCCTAATTGTCAGAATCTTGTGGAAAGCTTTTTAGAAGGACTTTTGGGTGCTACTTTCACATTTTCCTTTATAATTTAGAAGGGGGTTTGCATGGTTCTTAATGTGTTGCCAGTCACTAAGTGATATTGATATCAGTAGATGAATATTTTCCAAGCTGCAACTCTGCTCAGACGCAGGGATAACGGAAGTTAGGCTATAATAGACAGATATTGCTGCTCCAGTGTAGAAACAGCAATTATCTCTTAACTGGTTGTTACCAGACAATTTTCAAGGCTTTAGTTATAGTCCATCACCAAAAATCGTAATGCTGTTTTGTTCTACTTGGGAAATATGTATGAGAATACTGTTTTAACTATGTAAATCTTCAAAGATTTGGTGAAAAAGCATAATGCTTTTATAGGTACTAGAGAAGGCTTTTAGAACCAATCAACTCTTTAATTTAAAGTATCAGAATACACTGTGAAACCCAGAACTTAGTGGCAGTTAAAAAATTCATTGCATCTAAAGAAGACTAGTTATAAAAAAGTGAATAGGTATGTGATGACTTTTAAAAAATATATTTTCCAACATTGCATAAATTATATAAAAAAGCAAAAGAGTAGCATAACAGAAAGACTCCTGGCCCCTGTGTTTGCAGTATTGTGAAAATATGAAGTATTGAAATGAAAAACTGCTCAATAAGATTCTAATTCAGTTTTTAAAAATCTGGATCAATAGGATTTCTTCACACATATATAAAAGTTGTTCTTAGAGGAGATCTTAAGTAGAATAGGAATAAATATCATATATTTCAAACTGACTTTTATCAGATCTCTAGTACAGACATTGGAGAAGGCAGTGGCACCCCACTCCAGTACTATTGCCTGGAAAATCCCATGGACAGAGGAGCCTGGAGGGCTGCAGTCCATGGGGTCGCTGAGGGTCGGACACGACTGAGCGACTTCACTTTGACTTTTCACTTTCATGCATTGGAGAAGGAAATGGCAACCCACTCCAGTGTTCTCGCCTAGAGAATCCCAGGGACGGGGGAGCCTGGTGGGCTGCCGTCTATGGGGTCGCACAGAGTCGGACACGACTGAAGGGACTTAGCAGTAGCAGTAGCAGTACAGACATTCTGAGATTCAAAATGTGAAACTTCTTTCTACATAGAAATGTGAAATATAAGCTATTTGTGATTTGAAGTAATGTCCTGCTCTTAACGTTTATTTTGTATCCCTTATTACATCAGTTACATCTTTTGCAATTAAAAAAATTCCATCTTCTCCTGTCCATTCTCCGCTGCCACCGCCCTCGTTCTGACCCACATTAACTTTGAAAAAGCTCCATTTTATTTCCATATAATATACATACAGAAAAGTATAAAATCATGTGTGAATCAAGTGATGAACATACTCTTAAAAACCACTACTCATAGTGAAGAAATGGGATATTACCAACGCTTTAGAAGCACTTTTTTTTTTTTTTTTTGCTCCCTCCCAATCTTTCCCCTCCCATTCTTCTCTAAAGGTAACCCCTATTCAGATGTCTAACAGAATGGATACTGATCTTTCTTTAAATGGAATCCAACAATATAGGTTGTTTGATGGCTTTCCGTGTGTTTTGGCTCTTTTAGCTTCACAATATGTTTGTGAGGTCGACTTGTTACATGTAGCAGTAGTTTGTTCACTTTTATTGCTGAATATAAATATAGCAGTTTACTTTTACATCCTGTTGCTGGATATTTGGATTGTTTCTAGGTTTTAGTTATTATGAATAATGATACTATAATCATTCCTGGATAATTTTTAAATGCACAGGCATATGTATTTCTGTTGGGTACATACCTGAAAATGTAGTTACTGGGTCATGGTCATGGTGGTGGTGGTTTAGTCTCTAAGTCATATCTGACACTTGCTACCCCATGGACTGGAGCCCACCAGGCTCCTCTGTCCATGGGATTCTCCAGGCTGGGTTGCCTGAAGTGGGTTGCCATTTCCTTCTCCATGCTGGGTCATAGGGTGTGTTCACCTTTATAGGTGATCCCAAACAGTTTGTGCCCATTTGAGTGCCTGCCAGCAGTTGATGAGTTGGTGAGGAGTTTTTCCACATCCTTGTTGGTGGCTGATATTTTCCATCTATTTAATTTTAGCTATTTTGGTGATTGTGTAGTGATACTTCATTATGACTTTATTATGTATTTCTTATGATTAATGAATTTGAACACCTTTTTTCCAACTGTCTATTTGGATATCCTCATTTGTGAAGTGCTTATTGAAATGTTTTGCTGAGGGTTTTTTTTTTTTTCTTACTGATTTTGAAAGGTTCTTGTTGAATCACGTGAATACACCGGGATTCTTGGCCCCCGGAGGAGAAGAATTCAATCCGGGGCCAGGCTTGATCGCTCAGAGCTTTTGTGTAATAAAGTTTTATTGAAGTATAAAGGAGATAGAGAAAGCTTCTGACATAGGCATCAGAAGGGGGTAGAAAGAGTACCCGCTTGCTAGTGTTAACAATGAAGTTATATACTCTCCAGTGAATCCAAAGAATGTCTGGAGGTTGTAAAGACCTCATCAGACCTACTCCCATAATTTACATTTTAAGATAACACTGTCCTCAGGCAAGATACATCCTTGTAAAGACCAGGTCTACTCCCATAATTAACATTTTAAGATAACAGAAGGTTGAATCCAAAGACTGTCCTTAGGCAGGATACATTATTGGTATATAATCCTAAGGAATGTGGAGAAAGAAAAAAAGTTTTGTCCTTTCTTCCTCCTTGAGAATTCCAGACCCCTCTCTCCTTAGGCTCCCTATCAACCTGCCTAGGAACTGACTCTCAATTTGTAGAAACACTGTTTATATATTCTGGATACAAATTCTTGGTCAAGAATTTATACATTGCATATGTTTTCTTCCACTCTGCAGTTTGCCTTTGCATTCTCCTAATGGTGTCTTTTGATAAACAAAGTTCTTAATTTTAATGTAGTCCAATGTACTGTTCTTTTCCCTTATGGTGACACTTTTGTGGGCTTCCCTGATGTCTCAGTCGGTAAAGAATCCACCTGGAATGCAGAAGACCCTGGTGCGATTCCTGGTTCTGGAAGATCCTCTGGAGAAGGAACAGGCTATCCATTCCAGTTCTCTTGGGCTTCCCTTGTGGCTCAGTTGGTAAAGAATCCGCCTGCAAATGCGGGATACCTGAGTTCAGTCCCTGAGTTGGGAAGATCCCCTGAAGAAGGGAAAGGCTACCCACTCTGGTATTCTGGCCTGGAGAATTCCATGGACTATATAGTCCACGTGGTTGCAAAGACTCAGACACGACTGAGTGACTTTCACTTGTATCTTACATAGAAATCTTTACCCATTCAAGGTCATGAACATATTCTCCTGTGTTATATTCTTAAAGCTTTATTGTTTTACCTTTTTTTTTTTAAATTTAGGTACAAAGTTTATTATTAGAGACATAGCACAACAACAAGTGGGAGAGCACATGGAATAATGGTTTGTTTAGTTGAGGTAGAAGCAAGGCAGAGATGCACATCCAGAGAGAGAGGGTGTGGGCGTCCCCCCAAGTGAGGTGGTTAAGTCATTTATATAGGTCAGTTCTTCTGGGTCTTTGTCTTCCGTCAGGCCAAATACTTGCTTTCTTTTTTCCACACCTGACCCACCCTGGGACATTTCCTGGGGTGCATTCTCATGCACCCATCAGCCAAGATAGATCTAAGTTAAGGCTTCTGGGAGGAGCAAGACTCATTATGGTCTGGGTTTATCCCTTGACTTTTGACCCACAAGGAGCCCTTTTGAGCATGTGTAGAGTGTCTCCTTTGTCCCCAAAAGAGGGAGGAACAGAGATCCCTTAATCCTTTACTCAGAAAGGGTTTTGCCTCTCTTTGTCCTTGCCTAGATAATTTCCCTGAGATATTTACAAGAGACAAAGACTGTCTATTTACTCTGTTTCTGTTGTTTCTTCCATTTTGGAGGGTAAGCAGGGGGCTGGTGGTAAATTCCTCAACCAGAGCTCACTTGTCTCTTGTCTCAGGAAATGCAAACAGGAGGCTAGTTGTAAATGTCTAACCTGGGACCCATCTGTCTCCTACATCACCTATTATTTTACATTTTATATTTAGATGTACAGTTCACCTGAATTGATTTTTGTGTGGAAGAGGTAGGGGTAAAGCTTTATTTATTTATTTATTTTCCTAGTGTGGATATTAACTGACCCAACAGTGTTTATTGAAAACTCCAGCTTTTCTCTACTGTTCTGCGGTGATTGTTATTGTTTAGTCACTCAGTCATGTCTGACTCTTTTGCAACCCATGGACTGCAGGGCTCCACTCTCCTGTGTTCGTGGGATTTCCCAGGCTTACTGGAGTGGGTGTCCATTTCCTTCTCTAGGGGATCTTCTAGACCCTGGGATCAAATCTGCGTCTCCTGCGTTGCAGGCAGATTCTTTACTGCCGAGCCATCAGGGAAGCCTGTTTTGCTGTGATACCATTGTCATAAATCCAGTCCACATGTATGGGTCTGTTTCTGGATTCTCTATATTGTTTTGTTTTTTCGCTTGTGCTTGCGTTAAAGCTACACTATCTTAATTATTTCGAGTTTGTATTATGTCTTGATATCCAGTAGACTAAGTGCTTGTCTTTCTTCTGCTTCTTCAAAGTTATCTTGGTTGTTCTTTACATTTCTATACATTTAAAAATCAACTTCTCATTACTACATATGTCAGATTTTGAATTGGGATTGTGTTGTATCTATAGTAGATCAATTTAGGGAGACTGATCATTTTTGTAATAATGGAGGGCTTGTAGTGATTGAAAGTGAAAGTTGCTTTGTCGTGTCTGACTCTTTGCAACCCCATGGACTGTCCATGGAATTCTCCAGGCTAGGATACTGGAGTGCCAACCCAGGGATTGAACCCAGGTCTCCCACATTGCAGGCGGATTCTTTACCAGCTGAGCCACAAGGGAAGACCAAGAATACTGGAGTGGGTAGCCTATCCCTTCTTCAGCGGATCTTCCTGACCCAGGAGTCAAACCAGGGTCTCCTGCATTGCAGGTAGATTCTTTACCAACTGAGCTATGAGGGAAGCCCTTTTTATTCATTATGTTTATTATCTGAGCCTTCTTTCTGTATGTTTGGCTCTTGATCAGCCTTTTGAGAAGTTTATAAATTAGTCTTTTTAAAGAATCAACATTTTCTTTTGTGACTGTCTCTATTGAATTTCCTATGTTACAAGTTGTTTTAATCTTTATTGTTTCTTTCTACTCTTCCTTGAGCTTAACTTGTTGTGTTTGTGTTTTTGTGGGTGTACACACTTTGCTTATTGAGAAGAATACTTAGATTATTGATTTTCCAGTCTTTTTCTTTGCATTTAAGTCTATGTATTTTCCTGTGAGCCCACAGATTTTGATATTTAGTACTTTTTTTCCTTCACTGCACTCTGCAGCATTGCAGGATCTTAATTCCCCACCCAGGGATTGAAACTCAATTCCTCTGCAATGAAAGCACGAATTCTTAACCACTGAACTGCCCCAGAAGTCCTGATAAGTGGTACTTTAATTATCATTTATTGAAAAATATTTTTCTACCATCTTTAAAATTTTTTACTCATCTATTTTGAAGAGTTTATTGCTTAATTTCTAATCATGTTCTAATTATCTTTTTGCTACTGATTTCTAGCTTAATTGTTGTCAGAGAAACAGTTTATATGACTAAAATCCTTTGAAATTTATTGAGATTTGCTTTTTTTGGCCTAGTCTGTAGTTGATTTTAAAAGAAATCAACTCTTTTGAGGTATAATTTACATACAATAAAATATACATATTTTAAGCGTAAATTTAATGAGTGTTGACAGGTGCATATACCCATGAAACTACCACCTCAATCAAGATGTAAAGAATTGACATCATCCAAAAAGTTTCCTTTTACTCCTTTGCAGTCTTCCCCGTGGGTACTACCCCTTTCCCTAGGCAACCACTAGATCTGTTGTCATCATGGATTAGTTTTAACTGTTCTTGAGTTTCATTTCAAAGAAATTGTATAGAATATATGTTTCTTTTGTATTCATCTTCTGCTACTCAGTATAATTTTTGAAGTTTAAAGCTTAATATAAGTTGTTGCACATACCAATAATGTGTTCCTTGTTTATTACTGAGTAGTGTTCCATTGTATGAATAGGTCACAATGAGTTTATCCATTTACTTGTTGATGGATATTTGGACTGTGTCTAATTTTTGTCTTTTATGAATGAAGGTGCTATGAACATTAGTCTTTGTGTGAACATATGCTTTCATTTTTTTGGGTAATACTCAACCAACAGCTCTCCATTTCCTCTCCCCCAGGTCTGGAAACCACTATGCTACTTTATGTTTCCATGATTTTGACTACTCTAAATAGCTCATATAAGTGAAATCATTATAGTATTTGGCCTTTTGTGACTGACTTATTTCACTCATCATGGTGTCTTCAAGGTTTTTCCATGTTGTAGCATGTGACAGGATTTCCTCCATTTTAAAAGCTGACTAATATTCCATTCACTTTTGCAATCTCCTGTTTGACCACTTCCAATTTGCTTTGATTCATGGACCTAACATTCCAGGTTCCTATGCGGTATTGCTCTTTACAGCATCGGACCTTGCTTCTATCACCAGTCACATTCACAGCTGGGTATTGTTTTTGCTTTGGCCCCATCCCTTCATTCTTTCTGGAGTTATTTCTCCGCTGATATCCAGTAGCATATTGGGCACTTAGCAACCTGGGGAGTTCCTCTTTCAGTATCCTGTCATTTTGCCTTTTCATACTGTTCATGGAATTCTCAAGGCAAGAATACTGAAGTTCTTTGCCATTCCCTTCTCCAGTGGACCACATTGTGTCAGACCTCTTCACCATGACCCGCCCGTCCTGGGTGGCCCCACACTGCATGGCTTAGTTTCCTTGAGTTAGACAAGGCTGTGATCCGTGTGATCAGATTGGCTAGTTTTCTGTGATTATGGTTTCAGTCTGTCTGCCCTCTCACGACACCTACTGTCTTACTTGGGTTTCTCTTACCTTGGACGTGGGGTTTCTCTTCATGGCTGCTCCAGCAAAGTGCAGCCACTGCTCTTTACCTTGGACAAGGTCGCCCCTCCTGACCTTGAATATTCGTGCAGTAGCTCTTCTCAGCCCTCCTGTGCCCATGCAGTCGCCACTCCTTGGACGTGGGGTTGCTCCTCTTGGCTGCCGCCCCAGACCTCAGACGTGGGGTAGCTCGTTTTTTTTTTTTTTTTTTTGGCAGCGGGAGGAGGTGGGGGGCTCCAAAATCACTGCAGATGGTGATTGCAGCCATAAAATTAAAAGACGCTTACTCCTTGGAAGGAAAAGTTACGACCAACCTAGATAGCATATTAAAAAGCAGAGACATTACTTTGCCAACAAAGGTCTGTCTAGTCAAGGCTGTGGTTTTTCCAGTGGTCAGGTATGGATGTGAGAGTTAGATTGTGAAGAGAAGCCCTGCCCAGCCGCCACCTGCGACAGGTGGAGCGCTCGGCGCCCGGCGCTCGGCCATGTCCGCGGAGGGAGATGGGCAGGGGCCGGGGCCGGAGCCGGGGTCCGAGCCAGGGCCGCTCTGCCCCGAACACGGCCAGGCTCTCAACTGGTTCTGCTGTTCCGAGCGACGGCTCGTGTGCGCCGCCTGCACGGGGCTGGGCGGCCGCTGCCGGGGGCCCCGCATCCGCCGGGCCGAGAAGCGCGCGGAAGAGCTGCGGAACAAGATTGTGGACCAGTGTGAGGCTAAAAATTAATTAAAAAAAAAAAAAAGATTGGGAAGAAAACTGAGCACC
>NW_011495054.1:11298203-11307962 GCF_000754665.1 Bison bison bison | reverse complement strand
ACTCTTGAGAGTCCCATGGACTGCAAGGAGATCCAACCAGTCAGTCCTGAATATTCACTGGAAGGACTCATGCTGAAGCTGAAACTCCAATACTTTGGCCACCTCATATGAAGAATTGACTCATTGGAAAAGACCCTGATGCTGGGAGGGATTGAGGGCAGGAGGAGAAGGGGATGACAGAGGATGAGATGGCTGGATGGCATCACCGACTTGATGGACATGAGTTTGGGTAAACTCTCGGAGTTGGTGATGGACAGGGAGGCCTGGCGTGCTGCAATTCATGGGGTCGCAAAGAGTCGGACACGACTGAGCGACTGAACTGAATATTCCATTGTATCTGTGTATGTATATGAATGTATGCACGTGTTGTTCAGTCGCTGTCATGTCTAACTTTTTGTGACTGCATGAACTGCAGCATACCAGGCTTTCTTGTCCTTCACTGTCTCCCAGAGTTTGCTCAGATTAATGTTCATTGAGTTGGTGATGCTATCTAACCATCTCATTTCACTTACTTCACTCATCAGGATGTCTGTATTTTATCCCTATAGCTGTATTTTACGTTCCCACTGTTAGTGCACAAGGATTCGAATTTCCCCGTATCCTTACCAAGATTTACTATTTTCTTTCTCTTTTTCCCCTCCCTTTTTCTTTCTTTCTTCCTTTCTTTCTATAGTGTCCATCCTAATAGTGTGAGGTATTATCTCATTGTAGTTTCGATTTGCATTTCCTTAATGTAAGTGATGTTGAACATGTTTTCATATACTTATTGGCTATTTATATTATCTTCTTTGCAGAAATATCTACTCAAGTCCATTTAAAAATTCAGGTTAGGGACTTCGCTAGTGATCCAGTGATTGAGACTTCACCTTCCAATGCAGAGGGTGCAGATTCGATCCCTGATTGGGGACTGGGATCCTACATGCCTTGCAACCAGAAAACCAAGACATAAAACAGAAGCAATGTTGTAATAAATTCAGTAAAGAATTTAAAAATGATTCACATAAAAAAATCTTCAAAAAATAAAATAAGAAATCAGATAACTTGGTTTTGTTGTTGTTGAGTAGTAAGAGTTCTGTATATATTGTGAACATTAACTCCGTATCAGATATATGGTTTTCAGTTACTTTCTCTAAGTCTATAGGTTGCCATTTTACTCTGTTGATTGTTTCCTTTTGTGTGCAATAGTTCTTAGGTTTGATATAGTCCCAATTGTCTGTTTTTGCTTTTACTGCCAATGCTTTTGGTGTCATATCCAAGAAATCACTGCCCAATCTAATGTTGTGAAACTTTCCCCCTCTGTTTTCTTGAAGTTTTATAATTCTAGGTCTTATTTAGATCTTTAATCCATTTTGAGTTATGTTTGTATGTGGTATAAATAAATGTCTAACTTCCTTCTTTTGCACATGTGTATACAATTTTGAACTGAACTGATAAAGTTTTCTCACCACCATTTGTTGAAGAGACTGTCTTTTCCCAATTTTGTGATCTTGACACTTTTGTCAAAGATCATTTGGTTATATTCATGAGGGTCCTGGGCTCTCTATTCTGTTTCATTTGTCTCTATGCTTTTATGCTTTACCTCACTGTTTTGATTACAGTTGTTCTGCAGTATGTTTTGAAGTCAAGAAATGTGGACTCTTTTTTTTTTCTTTTTTGGTAGTTAGTGGGCCCTTAAGATTCCATAGGACTTCTAAGATTTTTTTTTTTTTCTATTTCTGCAAAGGGTTCTATTGGGATGTTGGTAAGAATCTGTAGATTGCTTTGGGTAATATGAACATGTAAACAATATTAAGTCTTCCAATCCAAGAGCACATGATGTCTTTCCATTTATTTGTGTTAGCTTTCATTTCTTTCAGCAGTGTTTTGTAGTTTTTATCATATAGATCTTTTGCCTCCTTGGTTAAATTTACTTGGTTAATGGGCTTGTTTTCTTAAGTTCATTCTCAGATTCTTCATTGTTAGTTGATTTTTATATGTTGGTTTTGTATCCTGCATCTTTGCTGAATTCATTTATTAGTTCTAAAATTTGTGTATGGAGTCTAGGATTTTTTTACATATGAGATTATGTCATTTGTGGACAGAGATAATTTTAGTTCTTCCTTTCCAACTTGAATGCCTTTTATTTCTTTTTCTTGTATCATTGCTCTGGCTAGGATCTAAAGATCCATGTTGAATTGAAGTGGTAAGAATGGGCAACATTGCCTTGTTTTGATATTAAGGGAAAACTTTCAATTTTTTTACCATTGAATATGATGTTAGTCATGGGCTTTTCATATGTAGATTTCATTATGTTGAGGTAATTTCCCTCTGTTCCTAGTTTGTTGAATGTTTTTATCATGAAAAGGTGTTGAATTTTGTCAAACGCTCTTTTTTCATCCCTTGAGATGATCATGTGGTTCTTTTCCTACATTCTGTAAATGTGTTTTTGTTACATTGAATGATTTTATATGATGAGCCATCCTTGTAGTCCAGGGATAAATCCCACTTGGTTATGATGTATAATTCTTTTAATGTGCTGTTGAATTTAGTTTGCTAGTATTTTGTTGAATATTTTTATGTCAGTTGGTCTGTAGTTTTATTTTCTTCTAGTATCTTTGTCTAGCTTTGGTATCAGGGTAATGCTTGCCTCATAAAAGGAGTTTGGAAGTGTTTTCTTCAATTTTTGAGAAGAGTTGGAGGAGGACTGCTGTTAGCTTTTCTTCAAATGTTTGTGAGAATTCTTTAGAGAATCTTTTGTTTGTTGGGAAGTTTTTGATTGCCATTTCAATCTCCTTGAAGTTCAAGTTACCTTCAGATTTCTCATTTCTTTGTGATTCAGTCTTAGTAGGTTGTGTATTTCTAGGAATGTATCCATTTTTCTAGATTATCCAATTTGTTGACATATAACTGTTTGTAGTAGTCTCTCACATTCTTTTTATTTCTCTTGCATCAAATGTAGTGTCTCCTGTTTCATTTCTAATTTTTGTTATTCGAGTCTTTTTTTCTTAGTCTATCTAAGGGTGGTTTCACTTTAGTTGCTATTTTCAAAAATCCAATTCTTAGTTGTGTCGAATCTTTCTGTTTTTACTGTTTCATTTATTTCTGCTCTAATCCTTATTTACTTCCTACTTTGGGTGTAGTTTGTTCTTCTTTTTCTCATTCCTTGAAATGTAAATTAAGCTGTTTATTTGAAATATTTCTTTTAAATGTCTTTATCACTGTGAACTTCCATCTTAGCATCGCTCTTGCTGCATCTCATTAGTTCAGTGTGTGTGGCTTTTTTTGTTGCAATGTATTTTCTAATTTTCTTTGTGAAACCTCCTTTGACTCTTTGCCATTCTTTTTAACTTTACCTATTCTTTTGGATGTGTAATGGTATCTTACTGTGATTTTAAACTTCCAGGGGACTGCTCTGGCTGTTCAGTGATTCTGTGCTTCCAATACAGGGCCATGGGTTCGATCCCTGGTTGGGGAACTAAGATCCTATGTGCCATATGGCATGGCCAAATTAAAAAGGAAAATTAAGCTTTCATTTCTCTGATGAATTTGTGATGTTACATATCTTTTTCTGGTTATTGGCCATTAGTATATCTACATTTGTAAAGTATTTAATCAACTTTTTTGCCCAGTATTTAATTGGGTTGCTTCTTTTTTTCTTTCATATATTTTTCTTTCTTATTATTGAGTTTTTAACAATGTATCCTAGATACAAGTCTTCATCAGGTATATGCTTGAGAATATTTTCTCCTAGTTTGTAGCTTGCCTTTTGATTTTTTAATGGTATCTTTCAAAGAACAGAACTTTTAAATTTTGGAAAAGTCAAATTTACCATATATTTCTTTCATGAATGATGCCTTTTGTTTTATGTCTAGGAAATCTTTGTATACTCAAAGATTGTGAATATTTTTCTCCTAGGTGTTTTACAGTTTTACTTTTATCTGGTCTGTGATCAACTTTGGATTAACTTTTATGTATGATGTGCGATAAGGTTTAAGGTGCATTTTTTCCTTTTTTTTGGTGTATCTAGTGCCTAATACAATGCTTGGTATGTGGTAGGTGCTGTACAAGTGTTTATTTTATAAGTTTTTAGAAGAGCTCTACAAACAGACTGAAGAATATTTTCCCAAATGTTCATATTTCATATTAGTAAGAAATATTTTTCCAGTCTCCTGAATTTAGTCAAATAAGATACTATTTTTCATACTTGCAAGCAAATTAAAGGCAAGTATAATAGAATATTAACATTATTTTTTATTCCAGCTGTAGAGTGTAGTGCCTCAAGTGATCAGTTCTAGTCTCTTTCTCTTGTCTCCTTTCATGAAATTGTTAACTAAATATTTTACTCTTTGTACAGCTTTATGAAACTCATGTTATTAAGAATAATGCAGAAGATTGTTATTGCTAACAAATAGAAGTTTTTACTGCTAATGAAAATTATGGGATTACTGTGATAAGGAATTATCTATTATAAATGTTGAGGTTTCTGCATATTGTAGATTTTAATATAGTTAGCTGTATCCTAGCAAGATTTTGTATTATTCAAGAGATAAAACGACTCTGAATATTAAGCATAAATTGGACTTACATTAGACTTTTTTGTTGTTACCATTTGGTAACCATTTTTTATGTGTAATAATAATGGATCCTTCTATAAGAAAAATATTTTTGAAAGGTTATTACATGTATCACGCTTCCCTTGTGGCTCAGCTGGTAAAGAATCTAGTTGTAATGTGGGAGACCTGGGTTCTATCCCTGGGTTGGGAAGATCCCCTGGAGAAGGGAACGACTACCCACTCCAGTGTTCTGGCCTGGAGAGTTCTATGGACTGTACAGTCCATGGGGTCGCAAAGAGTCGGACACGACTGAGCTACTTTCACTTCACTACATGTATCTGACACCATCTTTGAATTCTTCCGACTTTGTGAGGAAGTTTGATAAGGCCATATGGACATAATGATTAAAATAAATGTCTTAAACACACTGATAGTGAAATTCTAACAGCAGAACATGCAAATGGATGATATTAAGCACTTGCTACGGATGGCAGACAGCTCATGGTAGTCTTAGGTTTAGGTGGTTGAGGGTTCCTTCTTGGAGACTTCTCTCACTTTTTTACAGGCTCTCCAAAGGGTTTACACATTAACACATCAATTGAACAAGTATTTATTCAGTACATACTATTTGTATTGTATTTCGAAAGGTATTAGAATAAAGGTATGTTATTACTTTTTCAGCTTCAACAAGATAAAATTGAAAAAAATTGTAGGATATTTAAAGTGTACATGGTGATGATTTGACATACGTGTACACTGTTGAAAGAACTCTTTCCACCTAGTTAATTAATATATCCATCACCTCACATATTTATCTATTTTTGGTGAAAACACTCTAATTCTACTCTTTTAGCAAATTTTGATTATATAGTACAGTTTTGACTATAGTCAGTATATTTTACCTTAGCTCTTCAGACCTTATTCATCTTATAGCCGAAAGTTAGTATGCTTTTACTAACCCTATTTCCTCCAGCCCTGACAACCACTTTTTTACTGTTACTTTGAGTTTGACTCCCCCTCCCCCATTCCACATATATGTAAGTGATACCCTGTAGTATTTCTCTTTGTCTGGCTTATTTCACTTAGCATGATGCCCTCACAGTTCATCTGTGTTGTCTTTCTACTGTATTCTCTGTGTATGTACATATATACACATGTACAGATATGTGTTTGTGTATGTGTTTCCCCTTCTTTCTGCTAACTTTGGGCCTACTTTGTTCTTTTTCTAGTTCCTTGAGGTGTAACGCTAGGTTGTTATTTGATACCTTTTTTTCTTAATGTAGATATATTTTGCTTTAATTTCCCTTCTAGACTGCTTTGCAGCATCCCATAGGTTTGGTATGTTGTGTTTCCATTTTCTTCTGTTTCAAGATATTTTTTTGATTTCCCTTTTGATTTTTTCTTTGGCCTGATTTGCTAATAAATCAAGTTAATATAAGGATTGAAGATTGGCTATTGAATTCAGCAATGTGGAGCTTACTAATTACCTTGACAGGAGCAGATTCAGTGGCGTGATGCTGGTAAAGCACCTGTTTGGCATGGGTTTAAGAAATGATGGGAAGAGAAAATTGGAGATAGTAAGTATACATTATGAGATAAATCCCCTTCCAATCTCCTTGGTTGTGTGAAACACGTTAATTTGTTTAGACACATGAGACATTCTAACAGTTTCATATGTTTGAAGAAGTCTGTCTAGAGCCTTTTGATCTGCTCCAATTTGATCTTGTTACTCCACAGCTATATTTTGATAACCATTTATAATCAGCCAAAGAACACTTCTAGCCTCTTATATTTGATTCATTATTTTTTGGATCCCATGTCATCTTCCTGTCATTATTTTGGAGGCACACATGCATGAGCTGTTTTGTGAGAAGTGAAGCATGCTTGTGTGGCATGCATTGCTGAAAATGTCTTTACTCTCACAGGAGAGGAATAGTTTGGTTATAGTATTCTAGGGTTTTTGGGAATTATTTTACCCTCTGAATGTTGAAGAAATTTATTTTCAGCCATTGTCCTCTTTTCTTTTTGATGAAATTTAAAAACTTGCTTGTTTATATGGAAACTTTCTTAGTCAGGAAGGTTAAGGAACAAGAGAGATGGAAAATGACAGAGAAAAATATCAGAAGATTAGCTAATGAGATTTGATATCCGAATAAAAGTAGTCAAGAAAAGGGGAACCGAGAAAACCGTAAAAATGAAATCATTAACAAAATCACTCAAGGAAATTTCCCAGAATTAAAGTAAATACATCAGTTCAATTCAGTTCAGTCGCTCAGTTGTGTCCAGCTGTTTGCGACCCCATGGACTGTAGCACGTCAGGCTTCCCTGTCCATCACCAACCCCCAGAGCTTACTCAAACTCATGTCCAGAGTCAGTGATGCCATTCAACCATCTCTCCTCATTGTTGTCTAGGGAGGATTTGTTTTCATCAACAGTGCAGGGCACTTGATGGATAACTCCTAATCTAAAAGCCTATGTGAGAGTTGGACTATAAAGAAAAGCTGAGTGCCAAAAAATTGATGCTTTTGAACTTTGATGTGGCGAAGACTCTTGAGAGTCCCTTGGACTGCAAGAAGATCCAACCAGTCCATCCTAAAGGAAATCGGTCCTGAATATTCATTGGAAGGACTGTTGCTGAAGCTGAAACTCTAATACTTTGCGAAGAACTTACGCATTGGGAAAGACCCTGATCCTCGGGGAGATTGAAGACAGGAGGAGAAGGGGACAACAGAGGAGGAAATGGTTGAATGTCATCACTGACTTGATGGACATGAGTTTGAGTAAGCTCTGGGAGTTCGTGATGGACAGGAAAGCCTGGCATGCTGCAGTCCACGGGGTTGCAAAGAGTTGGATACAACTGAGTGACTGAACTGAATTGAACTGATGTATTTACTTTAATTCTGGGAAATTTCCTTGAGTGATTTTGTTAATGATTTCATTTTTATGGTTTTCTCTGTTCTCGTTTTCTTGAACTACTTTTATTCGGATATCAAATCTCATTAGCTAATCTTCTGATATTTTTCTCTGTCATTTTCCATCTCTCTTGTTCCTTAATTTGTTTTCTCCAGTATTTCTTAAATTTTATCATCAAATCCTTCTGTTTAGTTTTTCCTCTTCTATCTTATTTTTAATAACTTTAGTCTTTTTTTGGCATTCTGTTCTTGTTTCATAAATGCAATATTTTCTTATCTCTCAAAGGGTAGTTTTGAAATTTTATTCTTCACTTTGTTTCTTCCAAGTCATCACCATAGGGTGAGTGGCTGGGCTGTTTCCTTGGGAGGAACTCCTAATGTCAGTCTCTTCAGGTCTCTTTTCTTGGGCATGTGAGATTCTGTAGTGAAGACTGTTTCAATTTCTGGCCCAAAGGGATATTTTTCTGATTGCCAGTGCTGTTGAAGTCAAGTAGGAGAAGGAGGTTAGAGAAGAATCTCAACATTCATCATGTAAACTTTCAAGTAATTCTCATTTCATGCAGTATCCTACACTTAAGTGTCCCTGATATCCTTTACATCAGAGACCCAGTGTTTTAACCTCTCCAGAGGATGAAGTGAAAGTGTTAGTTGCTCAGCAGTGTTTGACTATTTGCCATCCCATGGGCTGTAGCCCACCAGGCTCCTCTGTCCATGAAGTTCTCCAGACAGGAATATTGGAGTGGTTTGCCATTCCCTTATCCAGGGGATATTCCCAACCCAGGGATCAAGCCTGGGTCTTCTGCATTGCAAGCAGATTCTTTACCATCTGAAACACCAGGGAATCCCCTCCACCTGTGCCGTCTTCTGCTGGACATAGTTTGAAAATAAAGTATCTGGGTGGGGATTATCTAATTGCTTTTTAAACTTTTCATTATGAAAATCTCAAGCATGTACAAGAAGAGAAATAACAGTTTGCATGTGTAGTTACTAACTCATGTCCATTTTTATATGTTATTTTGAAGTAGCTCTGCACATAATTATTTAATTCATAAATATTTCTATATGTATCTCTAAAGGAAAAAGACATTTTTAAAAAACAAGGAGCATAACCTAAATATAATAAACAGTCATTTCTCTTCACAGATAGTTTAATTTTCACATTTCCCTCATTGTTTCAATAATAGTTCCTGTATCCACTCCACAGTGTGTGTTTGACTCAAGATCTAAATTAATATCCATGTATTGCTCTTAAGTCTCTTAATCTCCCTCTCTCTTCCCCTCCCCTTCCCTCTTTCTCCCTCTCTCATTTTATCTTGTATATGCTCTTGCTCTCAGTCACTCTCTCTCTTGCTTTCTTGTTTTCCTTTCCCTTTGCAGATACTTGTTGAAGAAACAGAGTCAGTTGTTATGCAGGTTTTCAGCCTGGGCTTTGCTGATTGCTTCCCTGGTGTCTCAGAGGGTAAAGCGCCTGCCTGCAATGCGAGAGAGCCGGGTTTGATCCCTGGATCGGAAAGTTCCCCTGGAGAAGGAAATGGCAGCCTACTCCAGTATTCTTGCCTGGAGAATCCTGTGGATGGAGGAGCCTGGTGGGCTACAGTCCATGGGGTCGCAAAGAGTTGGACACGACTGAGCGAGCTCACTTCACTTCACTTCATTTGCTGATTGCATCCTTGTGGTGTCTTTACGTGTTACGGTTCTCTTCTGTTCCCAGAAATGGAAAGTTGGATTTAGATGCTTTGTCAGACTCACTACTGCAGTTTTGGAGGGTGAGGAGATTACCTCACAAGTGTTGCATACTTCTGTCATGAGGTATTAATACCTTGTTTCTCTTTTTGTGTTGTTAGCAGCCACTGATGATCATTGCCTAGATCCTTAAATTAATTTGGGGTTGCAAAATGAAGATACCCTGAATAATTTCATTCCGTCTGTATTTATTAGCTAGAAAACTTCTATAAAGCAGTCTTCCACTTAAATAGCTGTTTGATTACCTGTGATGTGGTTCCTATAGAAAGGCAAGATGAATGTTTCTTTCTCTTATTTTCCTATTTTCACACTTATAAATCAATTTATACATCTTCCAAAGGAGATCAGTGAATTTTTTTCTTTTTCTAAAGCATCATAATGAACCCTTGGACTAAATGGACTCGATGGGTGTCAGTATGTTGTCATTATTATCCTTGTCAATGTCCAATCTCTGGTCCTTGAAGCCTCTTCAAATTGACTTCTTTGTCTTTTGACATGACTCCAGTGATCTTTGAAAGCTATCTTACCTTTTGGAACGACAAAATGTTTTGAGCACAGTCATTTTTTTTTTT
>NW_011495054.1:11289674-11298103 GCF_000754665.1 Bison bison bison | reverse complement strand
TTTTTTTTTTTTTTTTTAATCTTTTCTGCCTAAGAGCTGGAATCAGCCATTTTCTAGGGAATTCTGTTCTTTTTGGAGATGTGATATTTAGGGACCACAGTCTGTATTGTTAAACATCTATTTTTTTTTTTTTTAACCAGTCCTTCTATTTTTAGATCAATTTTTACCAATTTTTTTTTTTTTCCAGAAGTACCTGGTGTTATTGCTTCCCAAGTCTTGAGAGATTCATTGTTATAAATTGGTTATTTTTAAGCTTTCATTACTGTTGGCTTAACTGTCTTAGATCTGCTTAGTTTGTTAGAACTAGTTCATTGACTTCACAGCTTCCAAAATTTGGTTGCTCTTTTTTTCTTTCTGTTCTAGGTTGGGTTTTTTGGGTTTTTTTCTCCTTGCAGATTTATGATAAGCTCTCTCCTTTTAAGTCTTTTTTTTTTTTGCTAACTGCTTATATATAATCTATTATCTTTAACTAGAAGCCACCCATTAACTTCTTAAGAGCAACAGTTTGGCTGTCCTCACTTTACCCTCTTCAAAGTATCTACAGAGTAGGATATTTTCTTAAACCAAGGCAGTGATCATTTTGAAGGAAATTGTTAAAAATATCTTTTATCACTTACCTGCAATAAGGAGAAAAAGAGAGATAAAGAGATAGAAGCAAGAGGGGCAGGAAGAAATGACAAGGCTGAGAATTTATAGATTATTCTTAAGTTTATAGTTTGATAGCTTTATTGCCCATGTCTTTAAAAAAGAAATCTTCTTGACTAAAAGCAGCTTAAACTACTGTATGATTGACCTATATTTTAGGTAAAAAGGCATTGCTAGTTATATCAGAGATATTTCTTTTAAGTACACAGCATATAATGGTGATTTTTATTTGACTTCTGTCTGTTGTGGTATGTCAACCATTTTCTCCTCTGATTAGAGAAACATTAAGTTAGAGAGTTCAGTTAGTTGGAGGAGTAGGCCCTGGGTCACTGCTCAGTTTACTCAGTTTATAAGGGACTCTAGTGTCTTGAAACAATGAATGCCTAAAGCTGTTGTCAAACTCACATTTCTCTGAGGCCATCTTGTGGTTCTCCATTAAAAGTGAGCAGTGGAATTTATTACATCAACTTTCAACTGCATCCACCTCGGCATTTTTTTATTTATGTTGCTAATGGAGATGCCATTTGAAGAGTTAAAATAACTGTATGTGGTGTTGCTTAGTGCTAGTCATCAGTATTCCTGGTTCTCCTCATTCTAGGCACGTGGTAGGCTGGTACTTACTTCCCTACCCCTTGAACTTAGACACAGTCATACAACTTGCTCTGACCAAGTAAATGTTACAAGATCAGCTCACAATTTGCCATATGCCATGTTCACTTCTGTCTTGTGATCTGTCTTGTTCTACACAATAGAAGCTCTTGCAGCTTATATTTCTGCGTGAGGACTGTAAAGAGCAGAGCAGTGGACATGCAGGGAGAGCAGGAGAAAAACCCTGCTTACTTAAAGCCTCAGTGACTGGAGATTGTGTTACTGTGCTGTAATTTAACATTTCTTTACTAACCACACCATAATACAGACTTAGTTATTAAAAACAAAACAACAACAACAACCAGAAAACCAAGGGATTATTGTTTTCCTTGATCCCTGCTTAAACAGTTAAGAACAAAAAAAGATGACTTAAAAAAAAATTAATGACTATTTTAAAATCAAGCTTCAGTTTATGAAGGATGAAATTTCAGGGTGAGATTTTGGAGAAATATATTCTTCACATCTTTGGTAGTTATGGTTGTATCATTGTTGTTGTTCAGTCACTAAGTCTTGTCTGACTCTTTGTGAACTCATGGACTGCAGCGTGCCAGGCTTCCCTATCCTTCACTCTCTCCTGGAGTTTGTTCAACCTCATGTCCATTAAGTCAGTGATGCCATCCAGTCATCTCTGTCACCCTTTTCCCCTCCTGTCCTCAATCTTTCAGCTTCAGGGTCTTTTTCAATGAGTTGGCTCTTCACATCAGATGGCTTCAGTATCAGTCCTTAAGTGGATATTCAGGGTTGATTTCCTTTAGGATTGACTGGTTTGATCCCCTTGCTGTCCAAGGGACTCTCGAGAGTCTTTTTAGCATCACAGTTTAAAAGCGTCAATTCTTTGGTGCCCAGCCTTCTTTATGGTCCAACTCTCATATCCATACATGACTACTGGAAAAGCCACAGCTTTGATTGTAAGGACCTTTGTCGGCAAAGTGGTGTCTCTGCTTTTTAATATGCTGTCATAGCTTTTCTTCCAAGGAGCAAGCCTGTTTTAATTTCATGGCTGCAATCACCATCTGCAGTGATTTTGGAGCTCAAGAAAATAAAATCTGTCACTGTTTCCACTTTTTCCCCGTCTATTTACCATGAAGTGATGGGACTGGATGCCATGATCTTAGTTTTTTGAGTGTTGAGTTTCAAGGCAGCTTTTTCACTCTCCTCTTTCACCCTCATCAAGAGGTTCTTTAGTTCCTCTTGGCTTTCTGCCACTAGAGTGGTATCATCTGCATATCTGAGGTTGTTGCTGTTTCTCCTGGCAATCTTGATTCCAGCTTGTGATTCATCCAGCCTGAGATTTCACATGAAGTACTCTGCATAGAAGTTAAATTAGCAGGGTGACAGTATACAGCTTTGACGTACTCCTTTCCCAATTTTGAACCGGTCCATTGTTCTGTGTCCAACTCTAACAGTTGCTTCTTGACCTGAATACAGGTTTCTCCTGAGACAGGAAAGGTAGTTTGGTGTACCTATCTCTTGAATTTTACACAGTTTGTTGTGATCCACACAGTCAAAGGCTTTGCTATAGTCAGTGAAGCAGATGTTTTTCTGAAATTCCCTTGTTTTCTTTATGATCCAATGGATGGTGGCAATTTGATCTCTGGTCTTCTACCTTTTCTAAACCCAGCTTGTACATCTGGAAGTTTTCAGTTCGCATACTACTGAAGCAGAGCTTGAAGGATTTTGGGCATTACCCTGCTGGCATCTTCAGTGAGGATACTTGTAGTTTGCATCATAGGGCACAGAAAAAAAAATTTAAATTCTGACCTTGTGGAAGCATCAATGTCTTTTAATGTAGTGATAAAATATAGCTTTCTTTAGGGAAAAAAAAAACCTTTGAAGTTTAAATTTGCATGTTGTTTTTACTCTCATTCATGGTGGCTTAGTTCCCTGAATGGTTTAGTGATTTTAAAAAACTAACTCTTAGTGCATATTTGAACTTAATCTGTGAGAATCCTAAGGGCCTAAATTGGGGATGATTATTTATTTCAGGGAAAGTTAGCATTTATTTCTGTCTAACGCCAACAGTTCTGTGGACCTGGGACAAGTTTAGCATAATTCAGGAGTCTGGGCTGGGGACTTCCTGGTTGTCCAGTGGTTAAGACTTTGCTTTCCAATGCAGAGGATGCAGGTTTGATCCCTGGTCTAGGAGCTAAGATCCCACATGCTTTGTGGGATAATAAACCAAAACATAAATCAAAACATAATGGCCAATAAACCAAAACATAATGGTTTGTGGCCAATAAACCAAAACATAAATCAGAAGCGATGTCGTGACAAATAATAAAGACTTGTAAAATGGTCCAAAACAAAAGAATCTTAAAAAAAAGTCTAGGCTGAATTTTGAGGTGGAAATTCTCATTCTGTTCATCCAGGTTTAGTTCCTCTGGCCCCCTATTCTATTTCAACTCCTTCTTCCTTTCTCTCCTTAGAGTTTCCCATTACTTGCTTGCAAACCCAGAAGTACATGAAAATTTGTTTTTCATAATAAAATTATTTTTTCATAATATATGCTGATATAGTTGTAGGATAGAGAAAGAGTCTTATTTGCTATGGAACCAAAAAGACCTAGAAAAGTCATTCTTAAGAATATTGAGAAGCAGCACATATACTTGGTAATGTTCATTCATAACATACTATATTCCATTGATAATAATAATATGTTACATTAATATAATCCAGGTTTACCAAGAGTTTCCACATCCCATTATGTTTAATCTCCATAGCAACAAAGTATAAAAACCTTAAAAATGAAAGTAGGTATGCTTGTTAAAACTAGTCATTTCTGAGAATGAGGAATTGGCTTTATAAACGATGATCAGGAAGGATATTTTGATATTAGTTCTTATGACAAAGTATCTCATTTATTGTATTAATTTTTTTCATGGAGCAACATAGAACATGCTTACAATGGATACAGAGATAATATGAAATTGTTTCTTTTATGATTATAATTATGTCAGTTACTTATTTGTATGGGCAAGCCTTAGAAATGGATGTGGCAAAAACAAAAACATGATTTAAGGTGTTGGGATTGTGGAAATTTTTTTGTATTTTTAGTGCTATTCTTATGATTTTGTACTATTAATAAGAGAAATCCAGGGAATTCCCTGGCAGTCCAGTGGTTAAGACTTTCTGCTTCCATTGCAGGGGGGCCCCAGTTTGATCCCTGGTTGGGGAGGTAAGATCCTGCAAGTGGTGTGCTGTGTGCTGTGGTTAGTTGCTCAGTTGTGTCTGACTCTTTGTGACTCCATGGACTGTAGCCCGCCACGCTCCTCTGTCCATGGGATTCTTCAGGCAAGAATATCAGAGTGGGTTGCCATGCCCTCCTCCAGGGGAACTTCCCAACCCAGGGATCAAAGCCAGGTCTCTCACGTTGCAGGCAGATTCTTTACCGTCTGAGCCACCAGGGAAACCCGCAAGTGGTGTGGTGTGGCAGGAAAGCAAAGAAAAACAAAAAAGACATCCAGGAGTTATTCAAACTTATATGTACATTTATGGGCTTCCCTGGTGGCTCAATGATACAGAGTCTGCCTGCCAGTACAAGAGACAGGGCTCAATCCCTTGGTCGGGAAGATCCCCTGGAGATGGAAATGGCAACCCACTCCAGTATTCCTGCCTGGGAAATCCCATGGATGAGAAGCCTGATGGGCTGCAGTCCATGAGGTCGCAAAAGAGTCAGACTTGAGTTAGCGACTAAACAACAAACAGTCACAACATACAAGAGGTCTAGGATGGGGATGTGTGTATGTGTTTATTTAATGGTCAGAATCTTAATTACTTCTAGGTGTTAAGATTTCAAAAATTTATTCTTTATGATAGTTTGGTAATATCTAGTTTTAAATAATCAGGACAATTATTTTTTAATGATAAAAATGATAAAGCTATTTTCATTTTGGAATAAAATGTCCCTGTGTTAGTAAAAGCTAGGCTTAGGTTTAAAACTTTACTGTAGTGGGGCTGAGGGGGTGGGGAAGCTTATGTCTAAGGAAAAAGAAATTTATAACAAATCTTTCCATGAGTTTTATCTCTGTATGAAAATACATAAAAATTGAAGATTAAATTTCTCAACTAAATGTTGAGTGAGAGTCGTTTGGCTTCGGAACATCCCACAGTACTCAAAAACTTGATCATTTAACAATATATCTCAATGTTTAAATATTTGCCTGACTTGTATACTTTATTAGAGAAATTAACATTTATTAAGGAAAGTGCTAGATACTTTGTGATATTTAAATCACAGTCATCTTTAATCTCACAACATTCCTACAGTGCTGATATATCCTTCATTTAGTACATTTTTGAAAATTGAGACTCGGGAGATTAAGTAAATGAGACAGTCATTTAACTAGGAAGTGAAAAAGTTAGAATTTAAACCCAGTTCTGAAGGATTTGAAAGGCTCTGTCCAGCCTGGCCTCCCATGAAGAGCAGACCCTTCCTGGTGTTTATCTTATTTGCTTTTGCTTTGTTTTTATCCATTTCCATTTGGTACTTGGTTATTTCAACAAAGGAAGATATTGAAAAATCCATGTAAAAAGTTGATTAGTTGCTATTCTCATAAGATTTGAAGGATTTCCCCAACCCCCACCTTTGGCAGTCTGCAAATGGTTAAACTTGATGAAATACTAATGAAGAATTACAGAGTTATTTGTTTGACTTTGCCACTTGGGACACTTGGCAAATGAGACAATTCATCTCAGTGTGCAGCTAGTCTCATTTCTTAAAGAAAATTAATTAATGCAGTTTGTCTTCCTCCCATATCTCTGATTATAGTCCTTTTATTACACCTTCACTTTCCTGCTTTACTTTTCTTTCCTGGAAATATCTATTTTTCCAAGGCTTCCTTGTTTCTTTCAACCTGATAAGTAAATGCAATTTTCCTTGGTGTGAGTGTGTATTTGTAATATTAGTGCACGTTAGACAAGACAAAGACATTTGTACAATATTCCATAGGAAGAAAATTCCATACTAAAGAATTTCAAAAGCATCAGCCCCTTTTTTCAGGTGATTTAATCAATTTTCTTTTATACTTGTCTTTATTACTCTTTGTCTTTCTTTTTTGACAAGATGAGTTAGTATTTTGTGTATATCTTACCACAGTTGTTTTCTAGTATAACAGCTCATTACTTAAACTTATTAATAATGTGATTTTGCTCTTAACATCTTTATATTTAAAAAATAATACTTACAATTTTGGAGTCATATTTTAGTGGTTTTTGAAGAACAGAAAGTTGTTTTCTATAATTCTAACAATCACAAATGTAATTTCTTTTCAGGAAATGGCTTGGGCAGTTTGTTACTCAGTCTCTTTGAATATATTTTCCTCTATTTTCACAGTGTGGGCTTCTCATTTTAAAGGTAGAATGACTAAATGCTCATTTTCTTTTTTGATATTCATCTGAAAAGGTAGGATTTCAGAAAATCAGCTTTTAAATCACTTTTAACATTGTTCCCACCCCACAGACCCAGCAAGAAGTCAGTTTGAAAAAAATAAGATTATCAGTCATCTCCCATACCAATATTGTATAAAATTGTTTTAATCATGCTGGTGAGACTTGGGGAATTGGCATGAGTACTTTTAAAGCTGACCAAATGAGAAAAGCTATGGGAAAGAAAGTATGGAAATGAAGTTAATTAGGAATTAAGCAGATACCTTGTGTTCAGATAGCAGTTTGTATTTTAATATGAAAATTAAATAAAGACAATGTTAAAGTCACTGTTATAAATTATTCTGGTTTTCAGATTATTTTTTAATATATGTATGATATGGACTTCCATATAACTAAAAATGAAATGTAATGAAATGGCTTGATTCAGTCATGATATGGTACTAGTTTAACAATGGAAGGATTTTATTTTTCCTCAGATTTGGTAGTCTTTTCTTATTTTCTCATCAGACTGGGTTTTAGAATTGTTGGATCATTTCACTCACTCACTACCTTTTAAAAAATGTTGACTCTATGTAGATTACAGAAATATTGTTCCATTATTTGCTCCTGTGATAGCTGATATCTGGCAGTTGAAGGAATGGTAATCTTTAAAATGAAATAGCCCTGTCCTAATACCATGACAGAAAACTGACAGGATAGTAAAAATATACTGGACTTTGAGGAGCATTCTAGGGGGAGCAGTTTACAGATATTTTTATTAGGGAGATTTACAGATGCTGTGCTATTCAGTATACTTAGTGTCAAGCTGAGGAGACAGATCAGACACATAAATCATGTTGGAGGATTCTAAGATAACCCAGAAGAGTCTTCAGATTTCAGAGAATAGTTGTGAGGTCTGTCTGCTATTGTTTCCTCTTTACCTTTTGCTTACTTACTCCTCTTATATACCTTCATTGAATTATTTCAATACAGATCTGTATGATTCTGTCATTTGAGGCTCTTTTGCACTTGGGGTTATGGAGGGTTTTCCTTTTCAGCCCCAGTCTATCAAGAGTTTAATATCCATGGCAGAGATCTTTGGTAGAGGACCTCGGGAGCAGGGGAAGACAATAACTGTAGAGTGAGATATAGGGCCTGTGTATCAGGAACACTGTTGAGGTTGTCTACCCCTTAGCCTTCCTGGCTAGAATCAGAGGAGTTTCAAATATTAAAAATGGTGAACTATAGGGTTTGCTTGTTTTTATAAGAAGTTTGATATTCTGAAGTTATGGAATCATAAAACTTTTGATGAAACTTTGAGGGTGATGGGTCATGAATATAGTAGAGCTTTTGAAGAGCAAGGCCAAAAGGATATTGCTTATCAGTCTTCACAGAGTTGAATTATATATTATGAAAAAACATAAGCTCATATTCAGTTCAGTTCAGTTCAGTTGCTCAGTCGTGTCTGACTTTTTGCGACCCCATGAGTCACAGTATGCCAGGCCTCCCTGTCCATCACCAACTCCCGGAGTCCACCCAAACTCAGGTCCATCAAGTCGGTGATGCCATCCAGCCATCTCAGCCTCTGTCGTCCCCTTTTCCTCCTACCCCCAATCCCTCCCAGCATCAGAGTCTTTTCCAATGAGTCAACTCTTCACATGAGGTGGCCAAAGTTCTGGAGCTTCAACTTCAGCATCATTCCTTCCAGAGAACACCCAGGACTGATCTCCTTCAGAATGGACTGGTTGGATCTCCAAGGGACTCTCAAGAGG
>NW_011495054.1:11259910-11289574 GCF_000754665.1 Bison bison bison | reverse complement strand
TCAATTCTTCGGCACTCAGCTTTCTTCACAGTCCAACTCTCACATCCACATATGACCACTGGAAAAACCATAGCCTTGACTAGACAGACCTTTGTTGGCAAAGTAATGTCTCTACTTTTCAATAGGCTATCTAGGTTGGTCATAACTTTCCTTCCAAGCAGTAAGCGTCTTTTAATTTCATGGCTGCAGTCACCATCTGCAGTGATTTTGGAGCCCCGAAAAATAAGGTCTGCCACTGTTTCCACTGTTTCCCCATCTATTTGCCATGAAGTGATGGGACCAGATGCTATGATCTTCGTTTTCTGAATGTTGAACTTTAAGCCAACTTTTTCACTCTCCTCTTTCACTTTCATCAAGAGGCTTTTAGTTCCTCTTCACTTTCTGCCATAAGGGTGGTGTCATCTGCATATCTGAGGTTATTGATATTTCTCCCGGCAATCTTGATTCCAGCTTGTGCTTCTTCCAGCCCAGCATGTCTCATGATGTACTCTGCATGTAAGTTAAATAAGCAGGGTGACAATATACAGCCTTGACGTACTCCTTTTCCTATTTGGAACCTCATATTAACTACTCACAAACCTGTTGTGAAGTAGTATATTTCATATTACTTTTTGTATATTAGTGAAATATTTGAGAATTTTTATACTTCTTCAGTACGCTGTTGAATTTTATATTGAATCATAAACTTAACTGTTATTGTTTAGTTGTTAAGTCATTTCCAACTCTCTGACCCCATGGACTGTAGTCGGCCAGGCTCCTCTGTCCGTAGGATTTTCCAGGCAAGAATACTGGAGTCAGTCGCCATTTCCTTCTCAAGGGAATATTCCCAACTTAGGGATGAAACCTGCATCTCTTGCTTGGCAGGTAGATTCTTTACCTCTGAGCCACCTAAGCTATAAACCCAATTTCTCCCTCCATTGATTGTGGATTAAGTTTATGCCTTACAGTTTTTTCATTGCTCAAAAATCCTGGCATTGCTTTGGACCTCATAGCAGAGAAAACTATTCTGGAAGGTTACCTTGTTCTAATATGAAATAATGATTGTCACAGCTACGACCTAAATAAACTTTTGGCTTACTTAAATTTAGAAGAACCTCAAATTCTCTGAAAAGTTATGAGTTCAAACGATAAAATGGCAGGCTTTTTCTGAGAATCCTCAATTAGCTGATACTAATGCTTATCTTGGGGAGAAATGTCTAAGTTCAGATTTCAGCTCTGCTACTTAATTAGTAGTTGTGTTACATTGGGCAAGTTACTTAAGCTCTTTATGTTTAGATCCTACATCTCTGTAAAATGTGAATAATATTTTTTTATCTCATGGAGTTGTTAGGCTTATCAAATTAAATAATCCATAATGCATTTAGAATAAGACCTGGGACATACGAAATGCTCAATAAATATCAATAGAAGTATATATAATTAAGTATATTTTGGACACTTTAGAATAAAGTTTCTTTCATTAATTTTAATCATTTTTTGAGCACCTACAATAATACAAGGTGGTATAGAAGCTCTCTGGAGATAGGAAGATGAATTAGACATGGATTCTACCTTCAAGTTGGTAGGGTAGTGTAGAAATAATTTTGACTTGTAAAAAATATTGATACTGTGTCTGTAGATTCATTTGTTCATTTATTTATTAAACATTTATCAAGGGTTTGCTATGCAATAGGAAATGTTTTTGAGGTACTTAAAATACAATAATAAACAAAACAAACCAAATTTATTCTTTCAAAGAACTTACATTTTGTGGGAGGAAGCTAGTGATAAATACACTAGAAAAACAATCATAGATAGTGATAATGCTCTAAAGAAATACTTATTTGGGTGTTAGTGATTTGGTCTCAAATGTAACCTGTGGAGGTAACATTTAAACTGAGACCTTAATAATGAGTTATATAAAGATTTGGGGACAAGGTTTCCTGATAGGGGAAAACCACAAACACAAAGACTCTGAGACAGAAATGAACTTGTTATACTTGAGGTACAGAGGAGCAGTGTGCTGGAGCAAGAGAGTGAAGAGTTGTAATGAGAAGTGGTGTCAGGAAGTGTGGTAAGAGACCAGGTCATGAGGTTTTGTAGTAGGACATGGCAAGGTTTTATTGAAGTGAAAATACATTGAGTTTTAAGCCTGGAAGTGCCATTATCTGATCAGTGATTTGGAAATATCACTGTGGCTAATGTGTGGTTTGTAGGGGATCAGGAAAGGAGAACAGGTAGGTGGTGGTTCTTGTTGCAGAGTTTAAGAGCGTGATGGCAATGACTTGAACTAAGAAGTAGCAGTAGAGAAGAAGAGACAAGGAGGGATTCTAGGGACCTCGCTGGGGGTCAAATGGTTAAGACTTTGCACTTCTACTGCAGGGGGCGTGGGTTTGATACCTCATACGGGAACTAAGATCCTGCATGCCAAGTGTATTTGTCCCACATTTGGGATTTAATACTTTATATGAGTTATTCATAATTTCTGGCTAGATTCTTATGGGAAATTAATGGTTTGAAATGACTACAGAGTCCTTACATTCCACAACTAATGATTACCTCTAACTGTAATGATATCAGAAATGTAGATTTGTTGCCACAGGTCACTACTGGTGATCAACAAAATTCACTAGGTGGATTTGTTTTGTGTTGTACAGAATAAATAGCAAGGATCTTTATATAAAGTTACTAGTCTGAATTAACGTTCAGGAAAAAATCACAAAGGAAACATTATTCAAGCCAAAAAGATGAAAGTACTTTGGAGAAATGTAATATAAGAAATAATGTTTCATAAAAATGTTTCACTGACTATTGATGTATTCTAAAAATATTTAATGATCTCATTTCATGTTGGTTACATATCAGAGAGGCTTTTTCTGAATGCCCTATATAAAATAGTACCCTCCCATAACTGTCTGTACCCTACTCTGTATAACTTTTTCATACTACTTACCACCATCTGACATGACACTTACATGTGTATATATTTACAAATAGACCCAATATAACAACATTAGTGATTAACTTGTTTATTTTTTTCTCACTGGAATGTAAACTTCATGAGATCAGGGACTTTATCTAGTGCGTGGTTGGTGCTCAGAATTGCTTGCGTGGCTGTGGTAAACAGTTCGGTAGTTTTTAAGAATGTTAAACATAGAATTACCATGAAAGAAAAGTGAAGTGAAAGTGTTAGACACTTTTTGTGACTCTTTGTGACCGCATGGACTGTAGCCCACCACCAGGCTCCTCTGTCCATGGATTTCTCCAGGCAAGAATACTGGAGTGGGTAGCCATTCCTGTCTCCAGGGGATTTTCTCTACCCAGGGATCAAATCCAGGTCTCCTATGTTGCAGGTAGAGTCTTATCATCTGAGCCACCAGGAGAGCCGCATAGAATTACCATATGATCTTGCAATTTCATTGCTAGGTATATAGCCCGAAGGAATTTAAAACAAGCACTCAAACACAGGTATGCACACGTTCATAGCAGCACTGTTCATATTAGCTAATAGGTGGAAATGTCTTATCAATGAGTGAATGGATAAACAAATTGTGGTATATACCTACAACGAAATATTCAGTCATAAAAAATTAATATCTGATATGTCTACAACATGGATGAACCTTAAAAGCATATGCTAAGTGAAAAAAGCTAGATACAAAATGTCACATATTGCATGATACCTCTTCTGTGAAGTGTCCAGAATAGATAAATCCATGGAGACAGAATACAGGCTAATGGTTTCTAGGGGTTGGAGGAAGAAGGGAAGTGGGGAGAAACTGGTTAATGAGGTTGGAGTTTCACTTTGGAGTGATAGAAATATTTTGGAGCAGTGGTTGCACAGCATTGTGAATGTACTAAATGCCACTGAATTGTTCCCTTTAAATGGTTAATTTTATGCTATGTGAATTTCACCTCAATATTTTAAAAAATGTATTTTAAAATGAGATATTTGAAATATGTTTAATGTACTAAAAGCCACTAAATTGTTCACTTTAAATGGTTAATTTTATGTTATGTGAATTTCACCTCAATATTTTAAAAAATGCATTTTAAAATGAGATATTTGAAATTATTTTTTAAATGCTTTTTAAAAAAAATGCCTGTTTCTGAATGATGAAAGTGGTCAGTTTGTTTTGAGTGCCTGCTGTGGGTATTGTGAATAACACTCCAATTACTAGCTTTGCGATCTGAGCAAAATGGGAGAGTGGGAACAAGCAGCGATTAGACTGAAAATCTACAGAAGTTTTTGGTTTGTATGGGAGAAGAAATATCCTTGATTGACATGGAGCACACCTAGAAATAGTTCCTCAAACCTGATTTGTAGTATAACAGTCAGAGCAGAATAAGATTGCTGGTGCATATAGAGTCTCTGTGACTGTGAGGTTCACTTGTCAAGTTCAGAAATAGTAATTCTTTGGCTCTTTCCTTCCCATGAGAGTGCCTGCCTGCCTGTGTGACAGAGCCATTTGACCTACTCTTCCTTACTTTATCATTATTTTGGCTCCTATATTACAGCTGAAATCTTTCCAGCTTGGAGGTATAGCCCAAACCCATCCTTTAATTGAGTGGAAGTATCATTGCTGAGTGACATAATCTTTCTTCCTAGGGAAATGAAGGAAAACAGCACCAAAAAATTAATTCAAATTCTGTCTCAACAATTGAATTCAGTCATTCTACCCCAGCAGTTAGAAAATCTTGCCCTTCTTCTAAACAGAACAAATTTCCTATTCTCATCTTTTCACCTGGTTTCATTCTATAGCTTTGCTGGGCTCCACAATGATTGTCACATGCACGTGTCTGTGTTTTGCTAATCAGAGTCTGAATAAATTTGGATTATTGAAACATTATAATAAAGTATCCAGACTTGGTGTTTTCCCTACTAAAATACAGCCTTTTATGTTTGTTCTATAATCCTAAAGTGTTTTTTTCCCTTTATTCACGTTCCCTTTTTTGTTTTATATTCCCATGTGTTTAATTATTAACAATGGTTTCTGTATTACAGGCATCTCTCAAAATGGGAAACTATCTAAGCAATAAGCCTAGGGTTATTCTCAAATGCAGATTATAACTGCTTCTCTTTGGAAATTAATAATGAACAACCAAAATTTCTGCGGCATGTCACCTGTTATGTAAGTGACAGAAATAAAAGTTAAAAAGAAACATTTCATTCTTGTAAAAGTACCTGTCTTGATATAGCTAGATTTTATGTTGAGTATATTTTATAGATGTAATGCAATATATTTATAACAAAGAATAAAGTAAGAGTAGCATAGTAGCTGAAGAAGGCAATGGCAGCCCACTCCAGTACTCTTGCCTGGAAAATCCCATGAACAGAGGTGCCTGGTAGGCTACAGTCCATGGGGTTGCAAGAGTCGGACATGACTGAGTGATTTCACTTTGACTTTTCACTTCCATGCACTGGAGAAAGAAATGGCAACCCACTCCAGTATTCTTGCCTGGAGAATCCCAGGGACGGAGGAGCCTGGTGGGCTGCCGTCTATGGGGTTGCACAGAGTCGGACACCACTGACGCGACTTAGCAGCAGCATAGTAGCTAAAGATGTAGGATTTTAGAATCAGACCCAAACATCCCTTCTCTGCTATTTGCTTGCTGTGCGACCTTGGAGAAACCATTTAACCTTAATAATAATCATTTATCCAATTATAGAATGATGATGATCAAGCTATCTCTTTGGTAGCCCTTTTAAAAAATAGGATCTGACATGTAGTCAGGGGTGATTGTTCTTTTAAATGATTGATTTTGAAAAACACAATAAGAAAATTTGCAAGGTAACTTCTCTCTTTTTGCAGCTGTGAACACTTGACTGCATTTTCTTGTTTTTAGTTTGCTTCCTTTACTGTTGTCTCGTGATAGGAAATAGTCTTAAAAGCATAAAGAAGCATTAAGAGAATATGTATAAAATGCCTTTTCCTCCTCTAGAACCTCAGTTTTGACTTGGCTCTTATGTATGTATGCAAATGAAACACTGGAGAACTGTAGAAAGGACCTAAATAAAACATTGGTTTACTAGTCATCAGATTGTTAGAGAAATGTGCCAGACTGCATTTGACAGAACCAGAATGAAAGACTTTTTAAACAGCATGCCAAATACTAATTAATTTTCTGAACATATCAAGATTTCTACTGAGTGTATATTTCTCTCTTCTGTAGAGTCCATGACCTGATATTATTGCCAGAAAGTTGATGGTGAGGTCACAAGTGTAAAACTTTCGTTTTATGACAAGATTGTTGGCATAAAACCTTAGGATCTATGTATAGCTTAGTTACAAGAGAAACAAGTATCTGAAAAACAAGAGAAAGAAAATTGTTGGATATGTTTGCAAAAATTTTCCCAACCCATTAAACAAATGCTTTTAGAATGAGTGCTTGTAGCAGCACTCTTGTTTCTCATATATAGCCTTTTGAGATTACTGGGGTAATCATTGTGACTGACAGTTCACATCTGGAGACTTGTAAAATCTGCATATTGATAACCCCCATTTGGCTTTGCCACATCTTCTGTAATGTGAGCTTGCTGCTTTCCTTTTTCTCTCCCTCAGGAAGGAGAGCCTCAATCTGATAGGTAAAAGCAATATATTTTTATAGTTTTACTTTTTCATTTCTTGTGTATTATTTAATACATATTTTAAAAATGTGAATGAGTTCATTTCAGTGGAACCTTGGAGGGGAAGAAAGAGGGGATAAGACAAGGAATTGAAATGAGTGTGGAGGAAGAAAGAAAGGGAATGGACGAGATAAATTGAGAATGGTGGCAGAATGGCAAAGATGAAGAGACTGGGGTATTGGATAATAGGGGTAGAGGAGCATGGGGAGGGAGACCAAAGATAGTTATTTTGAGGTTAGTATCAGTGAGAATTTACACAGTTCTCATTTTAAGCTTTGAGGTTCTGATTATCATCTGTTATCTATTGTCCTTTGAAAATGTTTGTTAATTAAATATGATTCATCACCTCTAATACTTAAGTCATTAGAGGATTCCTTCCATATGGGTAAATCAGAGCAGTTCACTAGAATGGAAATTCTCTTAGGTGCAACTGCAGTGGCTAGTGTAAGATCATATGAAGGTCAGATTTGTCATTGTCTTGTGATTAGATAGGTTTTAGGTCCCAAAGAAAAGAAATACTTATTACCTTATGAATGAGAATTTATTGTGAGGATATATGTGCATAGTACTGAAAGTCACCCTCATGGGGTTCTCACCCCTGATGCTAATAGTGGAAAATCAAGGGTTGAACTGGAGAGACCAGCCTGGTAGTAGTCAACAACCTAAAACAAGTGGCTCCCCTCACTCTGTCTGTGTACCGCTTGTACATTCTCAAGGCAGACAGTTTGATTGGGTCAGCTTGAGGGGTACTCTGCACTGAATATCCCTCTTGGTTGTGGTTCTGTGAGGATACCTGAGAAGTGTGTCTTCTCCCTTGTGCTTAGTCTGTCTTCATTGCCTTGACTTCTGTATTTGCAACTTGGTTCAGTCAGCTGTGGTTTGGTTTGTTTGTTTATTATTTGAGTACCTACAGTGAGCCAGATGTGTTGTAGAGGCTGGAAAATCAGAATTGAGCAGGATAGGCCTTCCTATCCTTACCCCACACTCACATATTATTTTCCAGACATCATATTACCGAAGAATATTTCAATGTGTATCTAAAACTCTTTTAAACAATATGGCCAGAATGACTAGAAAAAAATTAACAATAATTCCTTAATATCATCAAATATCTAGTCAGTGTTGAACTTCCAGTTGTCTGAAAATGCTTTATCAGTTTTCTTTTGTCACAGTTGTGCAGTATACCAAACAACCACAAAACCTTGGAAGTTCAAAGACAAAGAGCAAATGTAGAGTCTGTGGATCAGCTGAGTGGTTCTGTTGCTCTAAGCTGGGCTTGGAGGGATTCACTCATGTATCTGTAGTTAGCTGTGGGTAATGTAGGTGATTTTTGTTGATTTTGGTTGGGCTTGTTTACATATTTAGGGCCGAATGGACCGACTAGATCCTGCTCCATGTGTTTTTTCTTCCAGTAAGCAATCTTGGGCATGTTTTCATGGTGAAAACAGAAAAGCAAGAGCAAAACCGAATTGTGCAAGAGAGCAGGTGAGATGAATGAGTGCTCTTCAAGCTTCTGCTTGCCTCACCTTTGCTACCATCCCATTGGTCAAAGCAGGACAGAGTGGTAGGGGACTACAAAGATTCAGGACAAAATGGACAGAATTCAGGGAAGTCATTCATTGAATTTATTGATGCAATCAATCTAACACAAATGCTATAAATGACTTTCTCTTGCATTTTGTTTGAGTTAGAATCCAAATAAAGTTCATATATTATGATTAGTTATTGTACTAGATTCTTCCTCCTGTGCTTTTTTTTTACCTTATATTTTATATTTTAGAAGAGATTTGGGAATTTCTAATCAATATAGACAAGACTAAAGTGACTGGAATGTAGTAGTGAGGGACTGAATGATAGACAAGGTTTGGAGGGAATCACTTCAGTTCAGTTCACTTGCTTAGTCGTGTCTGACTCTATGAGCCCATGGACTGCAGCACGCCAGGCTTCCCTGTCCATAACCAACTCCTGGAGTTTACTCAAACTCATGTCCATTGAGTCAGTGATGTTATCCAACCATCTCATCCTCTGTCGTCCCCTTCTCCTCCTGCCTTCAGTCTTTCCCAGCATTAGGGTCTTTTCCAATGAGTCAGTTCTTTGCATCCGGTGGCCAAAGTATTGGAGTTTCAGCTTCAACATCAGTCCTTCCAATGAATATTCAGGAACGATTTCCTTTAGGATGGACTGGTTGGATCTCCTTGCAGTCCAAGGGACTCTCAAGTGTCTTCTCCAACACCACAGTTCAAAAGCAACAATTCTTTGGTGCTCAGCTTTCTTCACAATCCAACTCTCACATCCATACATGACTACTGGAAAAACCATAGCCTTGGCTAGATGGACCTTTGTAGGCAAAGTAATGTGTCTGCTTTTTAATATGCTGTCTAGGTTTGTCATAGCTTTTCTTCCAAGGAGCAAGTATCTTTTAATTTCATGGCTGCAGTCACCATCTGCAGTGATTTTGGAGCCCAAAATAAAGTCTGTTACTGTTTCTACTGTTTCCCCATCTATTTGCCATGAAGTGATGGGACTGGATTCCATGATCTTCATTTTCTGAATGTTGAGCTTTAAGCCAACTTTTTTCACTCTCCTCTCTCACTTTCATTTAGTTCTTCACTTACTGCCATAAGTGTGGTGTCATCTGCATATCTGAGGTTATTGATATTTCTCCTGGCAATCTTGATTTCCAGCTTCTGCTTCTTCCAGCCTAGCGTTTCTCATGATGTACTCTGTATATAAGTTAAATAAGCAGGGTGACAATATACAGCCTTGATATACTCCTTTCCCTATTTGGAACCAGTCTGTTGTACCATGTCCACTTCTAACTGTTGCTTCCTGACCTGCATACAGGTTCCACACAGTCAAAGGCTTTGGCGTAGTCAATAAAGCAGAAATAGATGTCTTTCTGGAACTCTTGCTTTTTGATGATCCAATGGATGTTGGCAATTTGGTCTCTGGTTCCTCTGCCTTTTCTAAATCTAGCTTTTTTGGGGGGATGGTCTTGATCACTGCCTCATGTACAATTTCATGAATCTCCGTCCATAGTTCTTTAGGCACTCTATCAGATTTAATCCCTTGTATCTGTTTGTCACTTCCACTGTATAATCATAAGGGATTTATGATTTAGGTCATACCTGAATGGTCTAGTAGTTTTCCCTACTTTCTTCAATTTAAGTCTGAATTTGGCAATAAGGATCTGAGCTGCAGTCAGCTCCCAGTCTTGTTTTTGCTGACTGTATAGAGCTTCTCCACCTTTGGGTGCAAAGAGTATAATCAGTCTGATTTCAGTATTGACCATCCGGTAATGTCCAAGCAAGAGAGTTCCAGAAAAACATCTATTTATGCTTTATTGACTATGCCAAAGTCTTTGACTGTGTGGATCACAATAAACTGTGGAAAATTCTGAAAGAGATGGGAATACCAGACCACCTGACCTGCCTCTTGAGAAACCTGTATGCAGGTCAGGAAGCAACAGTTAGAACTGGACATGGAACAACAGACTGGTTCCAAATAGGAAAAGGAGTCCGTCAAGGCTGTATATTGTCACCCTGCTTATTTAACTTACATGCAGAGTACGTCATGAGAAACACTGGGCTGGAAGAAGCAGAAGCTGGAATCAAGATTGCCGGGAGAAATATCAATAACCTCAGATATGCAGATGACACCACCCTTATGGCAGAAAGTGAAGAGGAACTCAAAAGCCTCTTGATGGAAGTGAAAGAGGAGAGTGAAAAAGTTGGCTTAAAGCTCAACGTTCAGAAAGCTAAGATCATGGCATCTGGTCCCATCACTTCATGGAAAATAGATGGGGAAACAGTGGAAACAGTGTCAGACTTTATTTTTCTGGGCTCCAAAATCACTGCAGATGGTGATTGCAGCCATGAAATTAAAAGACGCTTACTCCTTGGAAGGAAAGTTATGACCAACCTAGACAGCGTATTGAAAAGCAGAGACATTACTTTGCCAACAAAGGTCTGTCTAGTCAAGGCTATGGTTTTCCCAGTGGTCATGTGTGGATGTGAGAGTTGGACTGTGAAGAAAGCTGAGTGCCGAAGAATTGATGCTTTTGAACTGTGGTGTTGGAGAAGACTCTTGAGAGTCCCTTGGACTGCAAGGAGATCCAACCAGTCCATTCTGAAGGAGCTCAGCCCTGGGATTTCTTTGGAAGGACTGATGCTAAAGCTGAAACTCCAGTACTTTGGCCACCTCATGTGAAGAGTTGACTTATTGGAAAAGTCTCTGATGCTGGGAGGAATTGGGGCAGGAGGAGAAGGGGACGACAGAGGCTGAGATGGCTGGATGGCATCACCAACTTGATGGATGTGAGTTTGAGTGAACTCCGGGAGTTGGCGATGGACAGGGAAGCCTGGTGTGCTGCAATTCATGGGGTCGCAAAGAGTCGACAGGACTGAGTGACTGAACTGAACTGAATGTCCATGTGTAGAGTCTTCTCTTGTGTTGTTGGAAGAGGGTGTTTGCTATGACCAGTGAGTTCTCTTGGCAAAACTCTATTAGCCTTTGCCCTGCTTCATTCTGTACTCCAAGGCCAAATTTGCCTGTTACACCAGGTATCTCTTGACTTCCTACTTTGCATTTCAGTCCCCTATAATGAAAGGGATATCTTTTTTGGGTGTTATTTCTAGAAGTTCTTGTAGGTCTTCATAGAACCATTCAACTTCAGCTTCTTCAGCGTTACTGGTCAAGGCATAGACTTGGATTACTTTGATATTGAATGGTTTGCCTTGGAAACGAACAGAGATCATTCTGTCATTTTTGAGATTGCATCCGAGTACTGGATTTCGGACTCTTTTGTTGACTGTGATGGCTACTCTATTTCTTCTAAGGGATTCTTGCCCACAGTAGTAGATAGAATGGTCATGTGAGTTAAATTCACCCATTCCAGTCCATCTTAGTTCACTGATTCCTAAAGTGTCGATGTCCACTCTTGCCACCTCCTGTTAGACCACTTCCAATTTGCCTTGATTCGTGGACCTAACCAATCCAGGTTCCTATGCAATATTGCTGCTTACAGCATCGGACTTACTTCCATCACCAGTCACATCCACAACTGGGTGTTGTTTTGCTTTTGCTCCGTCTCTTCATTCTTTCTGGAGTTATTTCTCCACTGATCTCCAGTAGCATATTGGGCACCTACCGACCTGGGGAGTTCATCTTTCAGTGTCTTATCTTTTTGCCTTTTCATACTGTTCATGGGGTTCTGAAGGCAAGAATACTGAAGTGGTTTGCCATTCTCTTCTCCTTTTTCTTGAAGAGTATAGGCTAATTCATTCAGTGCCTTGTGAATCATGGGAAGGACTTTGGTTGTTTTCCTAAGAGTGACTGGACAGCCATATTGGGTTTGGAGCTAGAGAATGACTTGAGCAATTTATGTGTTTTTTTTTTTTTTCTCTTTTTCTTGGTTAAGTCCAGGGTATCAAAGATTTCCACTACTGCAAGAAGTCCTTTTGCCCCTTTGCAGTCAGGCTGTTTTCCATTCTAATGACCCATAATCTGATTTTATCATCATAGATTAGTTGTAACTAGTCCAGAACTTCGTATCAATGGAGCCATACTAATGTATGCTTTTCTATCTGTCTCCTTTCACTCAGCATAATGTCTGTACTGTGTAATCATCTGTGTTGTTTCAGGCATTAGTAAATTCATTTATTTTTATTGCTGTGTCATGGTTTGACTGTACAACAGTTTATTTATTTACCTGTTGATAGACATTTGGGTTGTTCTAGCTTTCTGATTATTATGAATAAAGTTGCTATGAACATTTGTATACAAACAAGTCTTTTTGTAAATATGTTTTCATTTTTCTTGAGCAAATACTTAAAAGTGAAGTTGCTAAATCATATGGTTTAGTATATTTTAATTTTATAAGAAATTGTCAAACTGCTTTTCAACATTGTACCACCTCATTACAATCAAAGAAAGGCAAATTAAGACTGCAGTGAGATACTATGTTCACATACTAGATTTAGAGAAGTGCCATTTAACACGGTTTTGAAGGCAATGATTAGCACTAGGAACTGTTATACCTTGTTAGTAGGAATGTTCGGAGAAGGCAATGGCACTCCACTCCAGTACTCTTGCCTGGCAAATCCCATGGACCGAGGAGCCTGGTAGGCTGCAGTCCATTGGGTCGCTAAGAGTTGGACACGACTGAGGGACTTCACTTTCACTTTTCACTTTCATGCATTGGAGAAGGAAATGGCAACCCACTCGAGTGTTCTTGCCTGGAGAATCCCAGGGACAGCAGAGCCTGGTGGGCTGCCGTCTATGGGGTTGAACAGAATCGGACACGACTGAAGCAACTTAGCCGCAGCAGCAGCAGTAGGAATGTTAACTGTTAACTGGTATAACTGATTTTGAAAACAGTTTGGCAATATATTGAAACGACTCCTATGTAGAGAAACTCTTGTTTCTCTAATTGTTTAATTCTCTAATTGTTTCTCTATTGTTTCTTAATATACTTGTACAAGTATATTAGAAACTGTGCATTAAAATTTGGAGAATAACACTGTTTATAATAGCAAAAGGACCAGAAACTACCCAAGTGTCCATTGGTAGGATAAAGGATAAATTGTGCATATTCACACATTACAATATTATACATTAGGGAAAATGAATGAACTCCTATTATTTGCAACATTGATAAAGTTAATAAACAAGCAAAACTAAATAATATGTTGTTCAGACATAATGTGATAAAACTATGTTAAAAAAGGCAAGAAGTTGATAAATACAATAGTAAGAATATTTCCTTAGGCGGGAAGTTAGGGCAAGTTGATGGAGGTAGATGCAAATTATTGGTAATGTTCTGGTCTTGAGTTGCTTTATAGCTAAAATATAATCATCAGTATAGCTCTTGGTGTATCAAATATTTAAATGAGCATACAAATTAAACAACTCCTCTGGCTTTTGTATAGAGGAGTGGATTATAATGAGACAAATAAAGAACTGATTTCATTATAAATCAGTTATATTTGTTATAAATATAAACAAATGTCATAAAAATAAAGCAAAATTTGTTGCAACTGTTATAGGGAAAAGCTAGTTCTTGCCTTTTGCTTGGAAGGGGGTACTGTGCCTGACAGAAGTGTACAGGCTTGGCAACCCATCCTGTCCGTACACCATAGTTCTTAGGTTAGTGATTCCCCATTCACACTTCAGTGTGTAGGTCCAAATTTCCATTAAATGGGCACTTAAAAATGTGGAAACATTTATTTAAAGTACATTTGAAGCATTAATTCATAATTTATTCATTCATTGTCTGACTGGTATGTCCTCAATTATAGCATTTATGTTATCACTTGGAATATAAATAAAAATACACTTTTACTGATGGATTTATTAAGCCTGATGCTTCACATAAAGAGCCAACCCCCCAAAGTAGTATTTCACTTTGCACTTTAAGCCTCTCTCTCTCCGCTCTCTCCTCCCTTTCTTACTTTATCTCTGCTGTATAGCTGTTGTCAAAGGATTTCACTTTATCGTCATTTGGAGAGTACATTTGCTTCATACCTTTTTGAATTTTCTTTTTCTTGGATCCCACATCTTCATTTCTTTTGGTTTATTCTCTCATTTTGGTAGAGCATGCTCCTTAGTACCTTGCTAATAAGAAAGGGAGAAAAAGAGATATATTTTACTCTAACAATTAATTTAATTCTACTTTAGAAATTATTTTCCCTCCAAATTCTTAAGGCATTGGTTCTGCGTTGTCTTGTTTTCATTGTTGCAGCTTAGAAGTCCAGTGCTATCCTGATTCCTGATTCTTTGTATGAAAGCTGGGTTTTCTTTTTTCCCTCTCTTTAGAAGCTTATAAGATCTTTTGTATCCCCAACATTCTGCAGTTTTACAACAAATGCCTTAATGTAGATCTGTTTTGATTGTATGTTCAGGTAAATTTTTACAAAACTTACAGATAGGTAGTTTGACAGTTTATCTCTCTACTTTATTCTCTCTTCCTAGAATTTCTGTTACTAGGATTTTGATGGAGAAGGAAATGGCAACCCACTCCAGTGTTCTTGCCTGGAGAATCCCAGGGACGGTGGAGCCTGATGGGCTGCCATCTATGGGGTCGTACAGAGTTGGACACGACTGAAGCGACTTAGCAGCAGCAGGATTTTGAACCCCATGAGCCTGCCATTTAATTTTCTTACCTTTTCTTTTTCTCCTAATTTCATTATTGTTTCATTTTGCTTTACTTTCTGGGACATCTCTTCTACCTTACCTTTCAGATCTTATATTGAGGGTATTTTGTTTCTTCTATCATATTTTTAATATAAAAATTCCTTTTAAAAAATGAGATATTATTCACTAAGTTGTACAACCATTGTCACTTTCTAATTTCAGAACATTTTCATTATTCCAAAAGAAACCCCTATTCATGAATCATTCTCTATTCCCCTTACTCACCAGCCCCTGACAATCACTAATCTACTTTTTGCTTCTGTGGATTTGCCTGTTTTGGACATACCATGTAAGTGGAATCATACAGTATGTGAATTTTTATTTCTTGTATCTTTCTCTTAACATAATGTTTTCAGGCTCAATTCATGTTGTAGTGTGTGTATATGTCCTTTTTCTCCTGAATGTTCTTTTTTAGTAAATCCTGTTCTTACTTCATTGAAGCAATATTTTTTCATATCTTTCAGGGTATTGATGGTAACTTTTTGAAAATTTTATCTTTGTACATATTCTTTAATTTCCCCAAGTAACTTTTTTCTGTGGTTTAGTGTCTGCTTTTTATATAAGATGTTTTTCTCAAAAATGTCTACCATCCTTATTTTTCTCCTTAGATTTAAGACTGAGGTACAGTAAAACTTAATGGAAGTTCTCTAAGCAAGGTGAGACTGATTGTACGTTTCATCACATGGTGATCTGGCTGGGTAGAATCCCTTTGGGTCTTTTTTCCCCTTCTCATGTGCAGTCAGATTCTCTAGCACCAATTCTTCCATTTTTCTATCTGAGGATTTATGTTTGGCTCCCTATCAGTGTTCTGAGAGCCAAACATACAAGCCTATAATTCAGCCATATATTTTCAGTATGGAACCCTCCAACTATGCCTTTTATCTCCCAACCAGAGATCTCTGTTTTCCTTTATCCAGGCTTCTGCCAGAAGAGAAGAGTAGCAGTCATCTGGATATGTAACTGCTTCTTAAACAGACTTTTAACCTATCTTTAGCTTTCTAGTCTGTCTTCACTCAGCTTCCAGAGGTACATAGTGCTGCCACTTCCTGAGCCTGATAGAAATTCTGCAATATAAATAGACTTTTCTTGGTGGCTTAAGTTTTGGTTCTGCTAAGTCAGTTACCACTTGCCCATCTGCTTTCTAGCCTTTACAACTTTGCTGTTTTTGCCTCATCTACTAATCTTTTGTTTACATTGTGAGTTTATGCCATTTATCAAATCCTTTTAATGTCTTTTAGGTGGAATTTTAGAAGAGAGGAGATGTAAATCTTGTGTTTAATCTACCATGTTTAACTAGTAATAATTATTTTAGCAGAGTATTACAAATACTAGCTTGCTAGGGCTGCCATAATGAAGTATCATAGACTGAGTGGCTTAAACAACAGAAAGTTATTTTCTTGTGGTTCTGGAGGTTAGAAATCCAATATTAAGATGTCAGTAGGATTGAGATGCAGAGAATGCAATGGCACCCCACTCCAGTACTCTTGCCTGGAAAATCCCATGGATGGAGGAGCCTGGAAGGCTGCAGTCCATGGGGTCACTGAGGGTCAGACTCTACTGAGCGACTTCACTTTCACTTTCACGCATCGGGGAAGGAAATGGCAACCCACTCCAGTGTTCTTGTCTGGAGAATCCCAGGGACGACAGAGCCTGGTGGGCTGCTGTCTGTGGGGTCACACAGAGTCGGACACGACTGAAGTGACTTAGCAGCAGGATTAAGATGTCAGAAATCCAACATTAAGATGATTTTTTCTGAGACCTCTCTCCATGGCTTGTAAACGGCTGTTTTCTCATTCTGTCTTCATGGACTTTCCTTTGTGGGTGTCTGTTATCTGTTATAATCTCCTCTTGTAAGAACACTAGTCATACTGGATTAGGGCCCATCCCTATGACCTCATTTTATCTTAATTACCTCTTTAAAGATTGTGTCTCCAAATATAGTCACATTCTGAAGTACTGGGAATTAGGACTTCAGTAATCTGAATTCAGTCTGTAATAAGACATTTATTGACATTTTTGACATTTATTAAGTGAATTGATTTTAATACTTTCAGCCACATGTATACCTTTTCATTTTTATTTCATTATAATGCAGAGAAATCTTTCATGTTTGTAAGAATAATTATGGATGACTTTCTCTCTTTATTTTTTGAGTTATGCTTTCCCTAGGCTCAATGAGCTTAGTAGTGTTTAGCTGAGGTTCTTTTTCTATGCTTCTGCAAAGATTAGACATTCATCCAAACTTCCTTAAACAGGGTGTTTCTGTCAAGAAGTCTGAAGTCATTCTGATCCCAAGTGTAAAGTCATTCTGATCCCAAATCCTTTCTTCATGACTCTTTAATATCTTCGTTTCCCTTGAAGCTTATAAGGTATTAAATGTTCTGAAATTTCTGATGTGACGCCTTGATGTGGGTGAAATTTTCATCCATTGCATTGGATATTTGGTGGGGTTTTTCAATCTTGAAGTTAATATCCTTGGGAATTTTCTTGAATCATTTCTTTGATGATTTCTTCCCCCTGTTTTCTTTATTCTCCTTTGCTGGAATGTTATGCAGATATTGGCACTCCTGGACTGGTAGTTTTTCCCCTTAGCTTTTCTCTTTTTCACATTTTTTTGCTTTTCATTATACTTGTGGAGAAACTTCCCTAGGTTTTATCATATTACTGTCCTCATAGTGAACCCTTCATTTTTATTATGTATTTAACTTCAGGGAGTTCTTGATTCTCTGTAGTGCATGTGTGTGTGTGTTTCATGGTTTCAGTTTCTCTTTTTATATATCTGTTGATGCACACACACATTTTCTTTTTGTTAAAAAGTAATAGTCTACAAAGTATGCAAAGCTAGATGTATAATTTATCACTAAGCAAACACCTGTGAAACAAACCACCCAAGATAAGTCATAGAATAGGGGTTTTTCTGTCCTCTGCTTTTTACCTCCCATCCCCTGTAAGAATTATTTCTTCACTGCTTGAGGCTCAAAATCTCCACTAGTAAAAGAATAAACTATACAAGCTGTTCTATGTAAAGAGACTAGTGGCCATTTAGCCTATGAAATGCCATTGTACTTAGAAAAAAAAGAGTGATAGGGACATCAGGAAGAAAATAATCCAGGGTGGAGAGTTGGAACATGAATGGTAGATACTTTGTTTAATGTCAGTTAGTAAAAGAATGATATAAATATTTCTTAGTTGGTTACAGTATGGTATTGTTTTGGGGGGCTTTAATTAGCTAAATAAGAAAAGCAGAATCTTTGAAGAAAGGTTTTCAATAATAACTTGTTCATTTATCAGTCAGCCTTAGATCAGTTATTAAGCATTGAAGATTCAAAGATGCTTTGAGCATAGTCACTGCCCTCTAGAGAGTCAAAGATGCTCTCTAACCTCAGATGGATCTTTCTCTAAAAGGTAAATCCTAATAAAGGTCAGCAGAGAAGGTAATGGCACCCCACTCCAGTACTCTTGCCTGGAAAATCCCATGGATGGAGGAGCCTGGTGGGCTGCAGTCCATGGGGTCGCTAGGAGTCGGACACGACTGAGCAACTTCACTTTGACTTTTCACTTTCATGCATTGGAGCAGGAAATGGCAACCCACTCCAGTGTTCTTGCCTGGAGAATCCCAGGGACGGGGGAGCCTGGTGGGCTGCCGTCTATGGGGTCACACAGAGTCATCACGACTGAAGTGACTTAGCATAGCAATAAAGGTCAGAACACAAAAACATTAACTTTTTACTCCAGTAAAAGAGATGTATCTGAGACTGGCCTGGCAAGAGATTGGAATATTGTGTTAATGATCCCAGTGTTCTTTCTGAGAACACAGAAATCACACTTCACTAATTCCAAGGTTCAGTGGATTAGAGGAAAAATCTTAAACCCAGGAAGATTAATTCAAATCCCATATTAACCTATTTGATCATTTCACAGTATTACTAGATAATTTGTAATTAGTGACAAGCATGTAGAGTTCACGAATAATCCTGCTTGGGTGATTGCTCCCCTGTTCTGACCTTCATGCCTCCCTGTTGTTTCCAAGAGATAAATGAGCACTTTAATTACCTATTGTTCAGGAATTCTGCTTTTTCTTCACCAAATGATGAAATATCTTCCTAATTTATGTTAAGCATGTTTTTTCTCCCCCAGATCTTTTCTTTTGTTAGAGAATCCTTTCTAGGTAAGTGTATCTTTATTTCCCATGATTTTTAGCTGTAGCATTTCAACCTGGATTAGTTCTCTGTTATGTTAGGATTTTGTTTTTCTGCATCACTAATCAAACAGTTTCTAATGACATCTTGTCTTTTCATGTGAATTGAAGATTGAGTACTAGGAATTTCAGCAGTACAATGAACCTATCCCACAAAAGTACTACAAGGAAAGATAACACTTTTTTGGAAAAAGAGCTATTCACACCCACCATTAAAAAGGTAAATAACAGACTGATAGACTAATAATTATTCATAGATGTACAACTTGCCAAGCTTTGAAAGATGAAAGGATTGTTTCTTGTTGAAGATGGAAAAGGACTTCTCTCATCCTATTGAAATTTAGTGATTCATGTTGGGATAGTGTAATTTCTGTACTGAGCTTTTAAAATAGGTTTGATTTTTGAAACACATTGACTTCTCTGTTGATCTGTAAGCCTTAGGCTGAAATGTGGAGAAAATCTGATTATTCATCTCTAGGTTTGCATCTAACACTTCTCTTATATTGTTCTCTACCTGTTGAAACCTTTTCCATTGCTAATGTATAAGCTTTTCTCACAGTAAACCACTTCTCTGATTGTCCAGACACCAAATGAGGGTCCTACAGTCGATTTAATTTCTGAACTAACTAGGTAGAGTTAGTGCAGATCGGACAGGTTAATGGGCTCAGTTTCATAAAACTGCCTCACCTCAGACACCACTTGCAAGTCCTGGTTTGCCACCTGTACTTGTGACCAACTGACTGTAAATTGGGGGTTCCATGACCCTTACTGGAGGAGGAAATGGCAACCCACTCTAGTGTTCTTGCCTGAGAAATCCCCTGGACAGAGGAGCCTGGTGGGCTATAGTCTATGGGGTCATAAAGAGTCAGACTCGACTTAGCAACTCAACAACAACATGACCCTTCCTCAAGTTTGATAATTTGCTCTTACTGCTCATACAATGCAGGGAAATAGTTTGTGGAAGAAATGCACTGTGCAGGATATGGGAGCGTGGCACAGAACTTCCATGTCCTCTCTGGGTGTGCCACCCTTCCAGTCCTTCCATGTATTCACCAACCCAGATGCTCTCAGAGACTTGTCATTTAGGTGCTGGTGTCATTCTATGGTGGTTTCATTATGTAGGCATGATTGATTAAATCATCAGTCCTTGGTGATTAACTCAACCTCCAGTGCCCTTTCCCTCCCTGGAGGTCAGAAGGTGGGCCTGAATATTCCAACCTTTTAGATACACCTTGGTCTTTATGGAGTCCAACCACCACTGAAGTGTCTAGCATGCAAAAGACACTCTTCGGGAGGCACTGGAGGTTCATTGTTAAGAATTCTCACCTCCCAAAAGATGCTTTCACCACTCCAGAGATACGAAGGGTTTTAGGAACTGTGTGCCAGGGACCAAAGACAAAGACCAAATATATATTTCTTATTGTAACACCTCCGCCTTACTGAATTGTGCCCTTTTAGATGCTGTTTTAGTTTCCAGCCTCTTACAAGTTCCTTCTTACAAATGTACCTTTTCTTTGCCCTATTTCTTTAGGGTCAAATATAAACTTTGTTAACATTATTTTTTTGGCAAATCCATATTGATGTGTTCAGTTGATGCAATTATATTGAGGAATTCCACTTTCAGGTAAAAGGAGAGTTTCATTTTAAAGCAAGGGCTTTTGGAGATGATACTTAAAGCTGCAAGGGTGACTACCAGGGTAGAGATTCGGTGCATTGTTTTCCACCTTGGGGCATTTTTATCTGGAGACCATGCATTATGGTTCTTTTCACATTACACTGCATAGCTTCTTGTACTTTTACTTAATTGGCCCTCTTTACATCTTAGCTGAGCCTCTGGTTGGCCTAAGCAAAACGTTGTTTTATTGTAGTGAAACACTGGTGTCTTGTGGAACCTAATGGCAAGATGTGCCAGCTAGGCCATGTGAAGGAATGAGATAGAAAGCGGTTAGAACCCAGGCAGCCATTTTCAAAGCCTCTTTCTCTAGGGCCACATGATCTCTGAATTAATTTCTTGTTGTGGCTGTAACAAATTACCACACACTTAGTGGCTTAAACAATAAATTTATTCTCTTTAAAAAAGTGTGGAGGCCCAGAAGTCTGAAAACAATTTCACTGGGCTCCAATCAAGGTGTTGTCAGGGCTGTGTTCCCTCTCAAGACTTAAGGGAGATTCTGTTTCCTTGCCTTTTCCATCTCCTAGAGTTATATTTCTTGTTTTTCTGATTCATGTGCCATTTTCCATCTTTTCAAAGCAGCATGACTTTGTTTTTTTTTTTTTTTCCAGTTGTCACATGGCCTTCTCCTGTAGTGGAGTCTCCCTCTGCCTCTCTCTTGTTAAGAGCTCTTGCAGTTATATTTAGGGCTTACCTGGATAAACCAGAATACTTTCTGCAGCTCAAGATCCTTAACTTGATGACATCTGCAAAGTACTTTTTAGGCATATAACATTATTTTCACAAGTTTCATGGATTAGGCCCTGGATATCTTTGGGAGCTATTATTTTGTTTACCAGTCTCTAATCATTCCTTCTCTGTCTGCAGCTGTTCATGTTTTTTCTAAAGACCACCTTTCTCTGTTTTGGTATACAGGTACCAAAACATATCTAACCCACAATGGCAGTCTTAGGTCTTGGGTTCACAAGAGAATAGTTCAGACTAATAGGATAGTAGTAATAGAATTGAATATTGATTTCAGATTCCTACAAAGCAGTTTGAAGCCCTAACTTGGTCAGATGTCCAACCCTGGTGCAGCTTCCTGGTGCAGTGGCCAAGAGGCAGATTCATGCCTAATAAACACAGGTTCAGACTCCCTTGGAGAAGGAAATGGCAACCCACTCCAGTACTCTTGCCTGGAAAATCCCATAGACTGAGGAGCCTATTAGGCTATAATCCATGGGGTTGTAAAGAGCTGGACACGACTGAGCGACTTCACTTTCATTTTCAGACTCCCTGTCCTATTGATGGGGTGTGGTTCTCAGAGAAAGAAGGATAAGTAGGGTACCTAAACTGAAGTTGCTGATTTAGTTATAACTAGAGACAGAAAAATTGCATGTTCTCGAAAATTGTAATTGGAGTGCTTTGATTATACCAAAATGGATAAATTCTAATAAGAAATGATAGTTTCATAATGATTTTTATCCCTTTGCTCTTAAACCAAATGAGAGACAATCCTGCAGTTGTGATTCCCCCCACATAGCATCATAAGGGGTAAACTCTTACATGCCTAAAAGAGGTAGAGGAAGAAAGAAATGGTCGTCTAAAAGTAGAGGGGAGATAGGACCCATAGACAGATTTTGATAGCTCTGTGTCTTTACTATTTATATTTCCCTGATATTGCTGATTTAAATAGCTTTTGCCATGATTCAAATAGGTTAATCCGGTGGGTGTTGAGATTGCACCCTGGGCCTCTCCTAGTTGCGTTGTGAACCTTAAGATACGTGCCCCCACCCCAACTGCACCCATCGTTTATAGAGCACCTGCAGGTTTACTAAGGGGATTCAGCTTCTCCTCAGAGAATTGTGTCTGTAGTCCCCCTAATCATCCGCACATCTTCAAAGGTGTCTTTCTTTTGAGCACACCATCGTATTTTCGTAGCATTCTTACTGTGTACCCTATGTCTCTAAAGTAAACAGGTCTTTTCTGAGCTCTTTAAGATTACTTTCTTTTTAGGTTATGACCAAAATCCTAACCTTGTGAATGCTTCAGGGGTATCTTTATTTTATATCTGCTTGTCATGTATAGTTCCTAACATGACAGGTCCGTACTGAAGACTAATTGACAGTCCGTTAATTGATGGCACTTGAGATAGAAGAAAATGACCATATTCAACAGTATATTATTTGTCTAGAATCAAATTGCTACCACAGCTGCCTTACTGAATAGGCTCACATGATGTGTCTGGTTGGAGCAAGTTGCCAACAGATCGATAAGTGTAGAGTTATTATAATAATTGAAAATCAGTATTAAAATTTCACAAATAAAAGCTTTGGTTCGGGAATTTTTATTGGATATTTGAGAATATCAGTTATTGGTGTGAATTTTTCTTTAAAAGATGGAATAGGATTTATGCTAGTAAAATATGTAATTCCTATTTTTGGTAGGGGGTGTTAATTTTTCACAAATAGAATAAAATCCCCATTTTCAAAACTGTCTTTCTGATGTGTTCTAAGTGAAAGTGACAGTTATCTCTTCATGTCCTCCTGATACATTGCTTAGCAACATTACAGCAGATGTTGGCATAAGTGAATATTGGATGTGAGAATGCTGATTATGGGAAGTGGGGAAAATTAAGAATAAAGGGGTTATGTTAGGAAACTGCTGAAGGGTAAGGGGTGCGTCCTGTCAAAGTCTGTATAGAAGTATAGAAGTATAGAAGATGTGGGTGCTGTCCCACGAGTATATGCAGAGTGCTAGTCTCTAAAACCATCTGGCTTAATGCATTTATATGAGCAAATTAGAGATGTAAATGTGGCCATGCAGGATTAACCACACACTGTGCTGCTCTTTGCTAGTCTTAGTGCCAAATCACATTTCACGTTCTTGGTGCTCTGTATGATTTCTTTAGATTTATTACTTTCGTTTGGTATGCCATTTTTTATATATCATTGATGCTTTACAGTGGAGTTTTTTGATGCCTGTACCTGCAACACGGAGGAAAGATCTCAAGGGGAAGGAAGAAACAGATCAGATCAGCATTGTTTTATATCCTTCCCTCGTTCAAATGCTGTCTAACATCTTTGGGAAATTTACTGCTGCCTCTAAGAATCTCTTGGCTTTCTCAGTATAGCCCTGTATTTTTGGCCTTTTTTCTCCCCTTGCCAAGCTTTATTGAGGTATAATTGACATATAACATTATATAAAAACATACACTGCAAAATGATTACCACTGTAGGTCATGTGACTACCATTTTTTTTCTTGTGATGAGAACATTTGAGATTTACTCTCTTAGCAACCTTCATTTATATAATACAGTATTATTAACTATAATCACCTGCTGTACTTTAGATCCCAGAATGTATTCATACTCTAACTTAAAGTTTGTATGCTTTACATTTTTCTAGTTGATATTCTTCATGCCAGAAGCTGGGAAACTTTTGATTGAGAAAATGTAAATTGACTTGCCTGAGGTGGCAAGCTAAGTCCTGGTGTTCAGAAACAACAAAACGTGATCATCACTGAGGCAGAAATTGCTAGCTCTTCCCCAGTATTTACTTCCCTTTTTTTCCTGTAGCAGTGCGCTCTGCAGTTATTAACTGGACCTTTTGCCACCTAGAATAAAGACTACCCAGACCCATAGCTAGGGTGTATTCATAAAACTAAATTCTGGTCGGTGGGATGTAATCAGAAGTGTCTAGTACAGTTTCTAGGACACCTTTATAGGGAGAGATGTGCTTTTCTTCCTGTCTTATTCTCCTTCCTGTTGGAGGGAATGTAGATATTGGGTGGTGGTTAAGTAGCTATTTGAACTGAACTATACTGAAAGCATGTATTAAAGATGAGAGAAGGCCAGATAAGGGAATGGATTCTTGATGATAGGGAACATAATGTCAGCCTTGAACTTATAATCTCTGGACTTTGTTTATATAGGAGAAAGTTAAATTTCTGTCTTAGATAAGCCACTATTATTTCGAGTTATCTAGTCCCTGAAGCTAAAGCTAACCCTGGCTAACATAAGCATCCTCAAATAAGACTTACTTTGTACCTATTATAAGCTTGCTTAATTGACCATTTCTAGAATTTAGATATATGCTTTTAAAAATTAAAGGTTAGCTTCTGGTTTGCTTCTCACTATTTATATCTGACCTACTGTATTCCTGCCATTTTCTTACATGTAGAGTTTACCCTAGTGATTGTGTTTCAGTAAGACAGCTGAAGAATTTTTTCTCCCGAATGAGAGAAACCAAAGTTTGTAAACCTAAGTCAGTAACCAGAAATGTAAATCTATGATGTTTTATGGTTCTGCTGATTATATATGATCTTTGGACACAGGCACACAATAGCAGCAAGAAATTTGGGGGAGTCTATAAAATGGAAAGCATCTGGTGTGAAGTCTATAAAAGACCACACTATCAAGTCATTTCAGATTCTTTTGTGAGTTGAAATTTGGCTTAATATAAATGGCTTCCAAGTGGTATTGCTTCCTTCTGTTCTCACAGAGGATATTAAAGCACTGAAGAATGCTGTAGTTTAGTTAGGTAGATGTAAAAATCCTGGGAGGATCAACATCGGGTAAATATCATCTCTTCCAGTATTGAAAATGAAATGATAATAGGGTAACTTAGAGATAGTAATAGAAAAAGTAAAGATGAAATGCAAGTTCTGATACTGAAGAGAAGAAGTGTATTTCATTTTAAATTATGTTCTAAGGAAGATAAAAGCATGAGGATTTTTTTTCTCTCTTTTGAAGTGAGCAAATGAAGGCCAACAAAATCTTACTATACACTAATTTAGTCATTTTCATAGATAGGGAAAATCTTTCCTAAATAAAATTGAAAAGTAAGTATCATCAAGAGACTGTAAAAGATAGACCCATAATCAGGAAAATGAAGGTGCTGATATGATAAATTAGCATCTGGCTCCCTTAACCATCTTATGGAGCTACAAGCATGACATGGCTTTGTTTTCCTGTAGTCACTTCCTCAACCATGTTCTGTGAAACCCCTCTTTTTGAGCAGATTCTCAGTTCCATACCTTTGTGTATACTTTAGAATACTTTAAAAATTCCAGTTTAAAACTCCAATAGTATATCCAGTTTAAAGTTCTTCCCTTCCCCTTTGTCCAAAGCCAGTGGCTCAGGCTTCATCATGAAAAAAATTTTCCCTGTCTCTTCTGGGTCTCCAGCTCTTCCAGTGAGTTAGAAGGAAGGAAGTGTAAAGAGTTTAATGTCTCACTTGACTGGTCCAGTTGTAGCTCACTCAGTGTTGATTGTTGCAGTTTCTCTAGTCTCCATTGGCAGATGTCCAAATGCTAGTTCTATTATGGAGGCACATGTATGAATATTTTGAAGGGCCCTTTAGGAACGTCTCCATTGCAGTTTCTTAATATGAGAGACTAAGTTCCAGTTCTGTCTCTTCCAGCCTCTCTGAGGTTCCACCTCTAGTGATACAATCTAAAGCCCCCTGCTACTGGAATCCCCTTGCCTCCAGGCAGTCTTCCTGGGTAAGGTACCAGCAAGATATCCCAAGTCACCTTCTGTGATAACTGAATTTGGAAGTTCTTATATCTTTGCCATGCCAGTTGATGGGAGTTTAACCTATTCTACTGTTGCCCCTTTCTGCTCGTTTTCTCAAATTATAAGAGCAGATCAACTATTCATTGCCTAGTAATTCTTAAAAGTGTAGTCTTTAGAGCAGCAGCAGCATCACCTTGAAATTTGTGAGAGATATAAATTCTTCAGCCTGATGGGGCCGGTTTGTCTGTATTCTAATGTGCTTGAACAGCTGGTGGGATATCCAAATGGTGAATGAGTTTCTCTTATTACAGATACTCTTAATGATTAATTATTGTATTTTGAATATAATTTAGCCATTATAAATTAGTGGAGGTAGTGCATGACATGTCATAGATATTCTTTGGGCTGGACAAACAAGTTACAGGTCCATATGTAAAGCGTTGCCTCATGTGAGTTGAAAGAAATGTTTGAATATGCATGGAAGAGTTCAGGCAGTAATGGGAAGGAGGAGTTAAATTTTTTATTTTGTAGTCTTTTTTATTTTGTAGTCTTCTATCTGTTCACATTTTACCATAATATATTTTAACTGTATAATTACAACTAGTTTAACAAAAAAGTATCTCACCTGTGACCTTATCTCTGGACTTAAACATCCTAATTCTAAAACCTTCATGTTAATATAGTTAAACTCTGACCTGGCTTCTTTCATTTATTCAGATTTTATCCTGATAATTTTAGTTGTATTTCCTTTTAGGGTCTCATCAGAGAGCTATTATTTTCCCATATAGTCTGAGGTTCACTTCTGTATTTGTTTTATTTTCAATTTTTTTTTATTGTGGTAAAACATAGTAACAGAAAATTTGTTGGTATTTAATCCTTTTTTTCAATGAACATATTCCTCTACCTCCCTATTCCTCCTCCACAGGACAAGCAACATTTCCTGAAAGGACAGCCTTGAAATTAATAGCTACAACCAAGTCTGGGCTGTTTGAGAGCAGAGGACAATCCAGAACAGAAGATAGACACAGAAGATCAGAGTCAGATAATACATAGGTCAGGTATCAAGCTGTTCATGAGAGCAAGAGCCAGGCTTTGGGTGAGATTTCTGAGTATTCAGAGACAGGGAAGAAAAAACTTGGATAAGGAGTAGGTACCAAGTGATTAGGACTCAGTTTAGGAGATTGAGGATTAAACATAAGATAATTGATTACATTGCTAATATGGAACAATAGTAACAAGAAATGAGCTTGCTAATATATTTTTTCTGCAAAAAACAGACACTGATCTTGGAGTATGAGTGGACTTGACCTGACCTGGAAGAGGTAAGTAGGCGGCACTTTGAGAGAAAGGTTGGAGGGCAAGGCAGTTCGTGTCAGGTTCCATTTACTTTCTTTACATTTTGTATTAGGAAAAAAAGAGTAAGATTTGGAGTAGGAATATAAAAACTCCCAAGCTAAACCACTTACCACTTGCACCTCCCTCTGTCAAAACACACACACACACATAGGAGATCTTTGTGGCTTTGGTTGTTGTGTTCAATAATCTTTTACTGGGATACATGATGCATTTATGACCTGATGAAATAAGACTACACTTTTATTAATAGGGTGAATATTTCAGTATTACCTTTCAGAAACTGACTTTTAAAAAAGATTAAAGCCTCTTATTTAGTAACATATCTTTTGATGTTTCTGTCTTTACCAAATCCTGGTTTGTATTAGAACTTCTATTTCTGGGGAGATTATTGAGAAAGTTATTGAAAAATAGGCTTAGATACATCTAGAATTTTTCAAATTGTCTCACCCATTTCAGTAGTTTCTAGATATAAGTTTAAATGAAGTCCATACTATCTTCAAGCTAAAATCTCCTAGGTTTTGCTTTTTGGATGAATTTATTATCTTTCTTCCCTTCCTCCCACCCTTTCATCCTTCCTCTGTCTCTCAGTCCTCAGACCCAGGTCCCTTATCCATTTAAATGCATTTTTATTATTATTTAGAATTTTACTCTAAGCTTTTTGAGGTAAAACTTTAAGATTTTATATAAAATTAAGGCAAAATATTTTATATGTAGAAACATTTATATATAAATTTATATATAAATATAACATTTATATGTTATATATGTAGAAACATTTTATATATAGAAAGTCTAAGTAAGTTGACTAAGATATAGAATAAGTGAGAGTACAATAAAATAAGTAGCATTACACTTGGCAGGTATGAAAATTGTGACTGTTACTTGTCATTAAGATCTGACTAATTTCAGGAAGCAGAGGTTTTTTTTATTTCTTTTTCTTCAGTTGGAACTGATTCTGACACAGAATAGTCACTGTGTTTTAGGATTGGAATTTAAAAATCTTATCTTTGAGTTGGTGATGCTAAAGTTGGTGAGAATTATAGGAAACAACCTTTCCACCTATTTTTTGGAGGCAGAAAAGTTTGTGTACTTTTTTTTTAAGAGTTTATAGTCATAGATGAACCATATTAGGCTAGCATATGTTGTTATAAAGGTTAGTTTCATCTTTATTTGGCCTTTTTAGCTTTGTTCTGTTTCATTGGCTCTAATGTGTCTAAACAAGACACCATATACAGCCATGGTGTTCTTAGTAGAATAATGTGAAATATTGACATATTTTATCTTTTAGATGCTCTATAGATTATAATTATAGAAAATGGTTACAATAAATTAATATCATCAGCAAATGTCTGTGAATAAAATAACTCATTTAACCGAGAATGTTATTGATCTGTTCTCTCAACTTTCCATGCTGATGTCAGTCTGCTGATTTTTTATTTTTGTTGTCTGATGCTAGAAGGAGAATGATAGCTCATGCCAAAGAGTTAAAAATTTATGAGAGGAAGAGTTTTAAATAAAGAGAATTATATATTAACATAAATTTTCTGTGATTGCCGGGAGAAATATCAATAACCTCAGATATGTAGATGACACCACCTTTATGACAGAAAGTGAAGAAGAACTAAAGAGCCTCTTGATGAAAGTGAAAGAGGAGAGTGAAAAAGTTGGCTTAAAGCTCAGCATTCAGGAAACTAAGATCATGGCATCTTGTCCCATCACTTCATGACAGATAGATGGGGAAACAGTGGAAACAGTGGCCGACTTTGTTTTTTGGGCTCCAAAATCACTGCAGATGGTGATTGCAGCCATGAAATTAAAAGATGCTTACTCCTTGGAAGGAAAGTTATGACCAACCTAGACAGCATATTGAAAAGCAGAGACATTACTTTGTCAACAAAGTGCATCCAGTCAAGGCTATGGTTTTTCCAGTGGTCATGTATGGATGTGAGAGTTGGACTATAAAGAAAGCTGAGTGCCAAAGAATTGATGCTTTTGAACTGTGGTGTTGGAGAAGACTCTTGAGAGTTCCTTGGACTGCAAGGAGATCCAATCAGTCCATCCTAAAGATCGATCAGTCCTGGGTGTTCAGTTGGGAGACTGATGTTGAAGCTGAAACTCCAATACTTTGGCCACCTGATGT
>NW_011495054.1:11258759-11259810 GCF_000754665.1 Bison bison bison | reverse complement strand
GGCTATGGTTTTTCCAGTGGTCATGTATGGATGTGAGAGTTGGACTATAAAGAAAGCTGAGTGCCAAAGAATTGATGCTTTTGAACTGTGGTGTTAGAGAAGACTCTTGAGAGTCCCTTGGACAGTAAGGAGATCCAACCAGTCCATCCTAAAGGAGATCAGTCCTGGGTGTTCTTTGGAAGGATGATGCTGAAGCTGAAACTCCAATACTTTGGCTACCTCATGCGAAGAGTTGACTCATTTGAAAAGACCCTGATGCTGGGAGGGATTGGGGGCAGGAGGAGAAGGGGACGACAGAGGATGAGATGGTTGGATGGCATCACCGACTCAATGGACATGGGTTTGGGTGGATTCTGGGAGTTGGTGATGGACAGGGAGGCCTGGTGTGCTATGGTTCATGGGATTGCAAAGAGTCTGATATGACTGAGGAACTGAACTGAAATTTTCTGTGAATTGGGGAAAACTGATGACTTTTTTTTTTTTTTCATACTGTTCACGGGGTTCTCAAGGCAAGAATACTGAAGTGGTTTGCCATTCCCTTCTCCAGTGGACCACATTCTGTCAAATCTTTCCACCATGACCCGCCTGTCTTGGGCGGCCCCACGGGCATGGCTTAGTTTCATTGAGTTAGAACCGTTCAACTTCAGCTTCTTCAGCGTTACTGGTTGGGGCATAGACTTGGATTACTGTGATATTGAATGGTTTGCCTTGGAAACGAACAGAGATCATTCTGTCGTTTTTTAAATTGCATCCAAGTACTGCATTTTGGACTCTTTTGTTGACCATGATGGCCACTCCATTTCTTCTGAGGGATTCCTGCCTGCAGTAGTAGATATAATGGTCATCTGAGTTAAATTCACCCATTCCAGTCCATTTCAGTTCGCTGATTCCTAGAATGTCGACATTCACTCTTGCCATCTCTTGTTTGACCACTTCCAATTTGCCTTGATTCATGGACCTGACATTCCAGGTTCCTATGCAATATTGCTCTTTACAGCATCGGACCTTGCTTCTATCACCAGTCACATCCACAGCTGGGTATTGTTTTTGC
>NW_011495054.1:11257573-11258659 GCF_000754665.1 Bison bison bison | reverse complement strand
TTATAGGGGACTGGAATGCAAAAGTAGAAAGTCAAGAAACACCTGGAGTAACAGGCAAATTTAGCCTTGGAATACGGAATGAAGCAGGGCAAAGACTAATAGAGTTTTGCCAAGAAAATGCACTGGTCATAACAAACACCCAGTTCCAACAACACAAGAGAAGACTCTATACATGGACATCACCAGATGGTCAACACCGAAATCAGACTGATTATATTCTTTACAGCCAAAGATGGAGAAGCTCTATACAGTCAGCAAAAACAAGACCAGGAGCTGACTGTGGCTCAGACTATGAACTCCTTATTGCCAAATTCAGACTTAAATTGAAGAAAGTAGGGAAAACCACTAGACCATTCAGGTATGACCTAAATCAAATCCCTTATGATTATACAGTGGAAGTGAGAAATAGATTTAAGGGCCTAGATCTGATAGATAGAGTGCCTGATGAACTATGGAATGAGGTTCGTGACATTGTACAGGAGACAGGGATCAAGACCATTCCCATAGAAAAGAGATGCAAAAGAGCAAAATGGCTGTCTGGGGAGGCCTTACAAATAGCTGTGAAAAGAAGAGAAGCAAAAAGCAAAGGAGAAAAGGAAAGATATAAACATCTGAATGCAGAGTTCCAAAGAATAGCAAGAAGAGATAAGAAAGCCTTCTTCAGCAATTAATGCAAAGAAATAGAGGGAAACAACAGAATGGGAAAGACTAGGGATCTCTTCAAGAAAATCAGAGATACCAAAGGAACATTTCATGCAAAGATGAGCTCGATAAAGGACAGAAATGGTATGGACCTAACAGAAGCAGAAGATATTAAGAAGAGGTGGCAAGAATACACAGAAGAACTGTACAAATAAGATCTTCACAACCCAGATAATCACGATGGTGTGATCACTGACCTCGAACCAGACATCCTGGAATGTGAAGTCAAGTGGGCCTTAGAAAGCATCACTACGAACAAAGCTAGTGGAGGTGATGGAATTCCAGTTGAGCTGTTTCAAATCCTGAAAGATGATGCTGTGAAAGTGCTGCACTCAATATGCCAGCAAATTTGGAAAACTCAGCAGTGGCCACAGGCTGGAAGAG
>NW_011495054.1:11256425-11257390 GCF_000754665.1 Bison bison bison | reverse complement strand
CAGAGGAACCAGAGATCAAATTGCCAACATCTGCTGGATCATGGAAAAAGCAAGAGAGTTCCAGAAAAACATCTATTTCTGCTTTATTGACTATGCCAAAGCCTTTGACTGTGTGGATCACAATAAACTGTGGAAAATTCTGAAAGAGATGGGAATACCAGACCACCTGATCTGCCTTTTGAGAAATTTGTATGCAGGTCAGGAAGCAACAGTTAGAACTGGACATGAAACAACAGACTGGTTCCAAATAGGAAAAAGAGTACATCAAGGCTGTATATTGTCACCCTGCTTATTTAACTTACATGCAGAGTACATCATGAGAAATGCTGGACTGGAAGCAACACAAACTGGAATCAAGATTGCCGGGAGAAATATCAATAACCTCGGATATGCAGATGACACCACCCTTATGGCAGAAAGTGAAGAGGAACTCAAAAGCCTCTTGATGAAAGTGAAAGTGGAGAGTGAAAAAGTTGGCTTAAAGGTTAACATTCAGAAAACGAAGATCATGGCATCTGGTCCCACCACTTCACGGGAAATAGATGGGGAAACAGTGGAAACAGTGTCAGACTTTATATTTTTGGGCTCCAAAATCACTGCAGATGGTGATTGCAGCCATGAAATTAAAAGATGCTTACTCCTTGGAAGGAAAGTTATGACCAACCTAGACAGCATATTGAAAAGCAGAGACATTACTTTGTCAACAAAGGTGCATCCAGTCAAGGCTATGGTTTTTCCAGTGGTCATGTATGGATGTGAGAGTTGGACTATAAAGAAAGCTGAGTGCCAAAGAATTGATGCTTTTGAGCTGTGGTGTTAGAGAAGACTCTTGAGAGTCCCTTGGACAGTAAGGAGATCCAACCAGTCCATCCTAAAGGAGATCAGTCCTGGGTGTTCTTTGGAAGGATGATGCTGAAGCTGAAACTCCAATACTTTGGCTACCTCATGCGAAGAGTTGACTCATT
>NW_011495054.1:11252753-11256325 GCF_000754665.1 Bison bison bison | reverse complement strand
AATATCAATAACCTCGGATATGCAGATGACACCACCCTTATGGCAGAAAGTGAAGAGGAACTCAAAAGCCTCTTGATGAAAGTGAAAGTGGAGAGTGAAAAAGTTGGCTTAAAGGTTAACATTCAGAAAACGAAGATCATGGCATCTGGTCCCACCACTTCACGGGAAATAGATGGGGAAACAGTGGAAACAGTGTCAGACTTTATATTTTTGGGCTCCAAAATCACTGCAGATGGTGATTGCAGCCATGAAATTAAAAGACGCTTACTCCTTGGAAGACAGTTATGACCAACCTAGATAGCATATTCAAAAGCAGAGACATTACTTTGGCAACAAAGGTCTGTCTAGTCAAGGCTATGGTTTTTCCAGTGGTCATGTATGGATGTGAGAGTTGGACTGTGAAGAAGGCTGAGCGCGGAAGAATTGATGCTTTTGAACTGTGGTGTTGAAGAAGACTCTTGAGGGTCCCTTGGACTGCAAGGAGATCCAACCAGTCCATTCTGAAGGAGATCAGCCCTGGGATTTCTTTGGAAGGACTGATGCTAAAGCTGAAACTCAGTACTTTGGCCACCTCATGCGAAGAGTTGACTGCTGCTGGGAGGGATTGGGGGCAGGAGGAGAAGGGGACGATAGAGGATGAGATGGCTGGATGGCATCACTGACTCGATGGACGTGAGTCTGAGTGAACTCCGGGAGTTGGTGATGGATGGGGAAGCCTGGCGTGCTGCGATTTATGGGGTCTCAAAGTGTTGGACACAACTCAGCGACTGATCTGATCTGATCTGATCTGATCTGATGACTTTTTTAAAAAATAAGGCTTTATTATGATACTTTTTACATACCATAAAGTTTACCCTTTTAAGAGTAGAATTTCGTGGTTTTTCTTTTATTCACTAAGTTATGTAAGCACTATCCAATTCTAAATCATTTTCATCTCTCTCCAAAGAGATCCTGTACCCATCAGCAGCCATTCTTCCTGTCTCCTAACCGCTCCCCAACTCCCCCTTCCCTCTCCATCCCCCCATCCCACCCCTCCCCCACCCGACCCTGGCAACCGTTCACCAGTTGACTTTCTGTCTCTACGAATTTGCCTGTTCTGGACATTTTGCATAAATGGAACCATACAGTATGTGTCACTTTCTTTTTTAGCAGCAGAACATCTGAATCTAAGTCTGGAAACATTAGCATTCTTACCAAAGCAAATTTGAACAAAACTTCAGTAATATTTCTAGACTGGATTTGTGTAGCATCCCAGGAAGTGGGTTTTGATTTGATGATAGATTTGATTTGATTTGCTAGTAGATTTGAGGATGATAGATTCATAAGCCCAGTGAATGGAGCATTTCAAGGAGGTGCTCTTTTGTTTAGAATTATTAGTGTTGTAAGAGAGAAGACTACCTAGTAGAAATGTGAACATGGAAAGACTTTAAGATACTAAATGAAAAAGGAAAATAATTTAAAATATTATTTGTACGTTTTGGTTTAATCTTTATGCCTACTTTGGTAGTTATTTGCTATTCAACCTTTGCCATTTATAATGTATAGCTAATCCCAGCTACTAACATGGACAGTCATCTTTTGCACTGTGTCCTGTGTGCAGAACACTACCAGTAATTGTGTTAGAGAATAAGAGTGTTTCTGTGGGAGGTAGATCTTCTGAAAAAGCTTTCATGCAACTTAGTTTTTGTCTTATATGTGCGTTCAGAATAAACAGAAAATTCTTTACGATCTTAACTGCTGTTCCTTAAATTTGGTAATCTGTGTCCACTATCTGGCCCATTCATGTATTCTTAAAGTAGGAAGAAAAAGCCCTGTCTTGTTTTTATATCAATGGCCAGATAGACAGCACTTTAAAAAATTAGCATATGAATGTTTTGACTATCTCACTTAAGACAGCCTGTCAGTTTGGCAGCTCTGAGCCTGTTATTTCTGTGTCTTTTCTTTTCTCATTTTCATGTTTTGACAAATAAGATTGTACTTTTGACAAGTGATTTGTATTTCATCTAAGGTTTTCAAAGTGTTTTTAATTAATTTATTAAACTATCTAAAGATCGTTTTATGCACCCATTTTTAGGTAACATAAAATTCTCTTTAATACAAATGAAAATAGAAAGTGATAGTACTGAAGTTCTTGCAATAAAAAACATTATTGGACAAGAATTATATTTCAGAAGCTTATATTTTTTCACTTAAGCATTTTCAGACTTAGGCCAGAGTGTAGTACTGATTTAAGGGGAAAAGCCCCTTCTGGCATTGCTTGGGAGAGTGTATCTTTCAGAACTGAAGGTATTTCCAAGGGTTGTTCAGTTGCTTAGTCATGTCTGACTCTTTGTGACCTCATGGACTGCAGCACGCCAGGCTTCCCTGTTCTTCACCATCTTCTGAAGCTTGCTCAGATCCTTTGGTAAATGAGTAAATGCTGTGCTGAAAATTTTATTGCTAAAGGAAATTCTGTCTATTTAATCTTATTTTATGGCTAGCATTAAATTCAGTGATTCGTTGAATGAATATTTAATGAGTACTTAATATGTTGGGACCTGTTTGAAGTACTGGACTTAGAGTGGTGAGCAATACAGATTCCAGTCTCTAGACCTTAGAATCTATTGGGTGACATAGTGATCAAATGAGTAAATAATGCATTTTCAAACCATAATATGTGGATGTGGCTTGAAGAAAACAAATAAGAGAATATATAGTGAATTTGGGGTGGGGAGTTGATTTTGTTCAGGAGTACTCCTTGAGGACTTGCTATTTATATTTGAAAAGAGACTCAAAATATTGAGAAGGAATACGTACTCTGGAGGAAGAGATTTCCAGGCAGACATAACTGTAACCACTGAGGTCATGAAGGAAGCATAAGAAGGCAGGTCTGGCCACAGTTAAAGAAAAGTATGGTAAGAGATGAGGGTGAAAAGTAGAGGCTAGATGATGTAGGGCCTTGCAGGACATGGTAGAGGCTTTGTTATTTTTATACTTTTTGCAAAGTGAAAGTGAAGTCACTCAGTCATGTCCGACTCTTTGTGACCCCATGGACAGTAGCCTACCAGGCTCTGCCGTCCATGGGATTTTCTAGGCAAGAATACTGTAGTGGGCTGCCATTTCCTTCTCCAGCAGATCTTCCCAACCCAGGGATTGAACCTCGGTCTCCTGCATTGCAGACAGACGCTTTACCGTCTGAGCCACCAGGGAAGCAATTTGTGCAAAGAGAAGCCTTAAGCGGTTTTCAAATGGGGAACTGCATGATCTAATTTATATTATTGAAAAATCATTCTGGCTTTCCTGGTAGCTCAGCTGGTAAAGAATCCACCTGCAATGCAGGAGATCCTGGTTTGATTCCTGGGTCAGGAAGATCCACTGGAGAATGGATGGGTGACCCACTCCAGTATTCTTGGGCTTCCCTTGTGGCTCATCTGGTAAAGAATCCACCTGCAATGCGGGAGACCCGAGTTCGATCCCTGGGTTGGGAAGATCCGCTGGAGAAGGGAACTGCTGCCCACTCCAGTATTCTGACCATGGTCTATGGAGTCATAAAGAGTTGGACATGGCTGAGTGACATTCACTTTCACAGAGAG
>NW_011495054.1:11239251-11252653 GCF_000754665.1 Bison bison bison | reverse complement strand
CTGGATCACAGGAGGCAGAGTGAAGCTCTTGTAGTCGTCCAGTTGATATCCATGACTACTGTGGCTAAAGAAGAAGGGGTAGAGGTGATGCGAAGTGGCAGGATGTGAGTTAGAATTTGTAGGTAGAAAGTTGAGGACTCGCTAATGGGTTAGATGTTGAGGGCAAGCATAGGAGTGGAATCCAAAGTAACTGTTTTAATTTTTTGGCCTGAGCTGCTAGAGGAATAGAGATGCCATTAACTGAGATAAAATAAAGAATGAAGAATGACCAGATTACTGAGGGGAAACCAAGAGTTTTGTTGAAATGTCTGAGATGTTCTGTTAGATGTCTTAGTGAAGATGTTGAGTAGGCAGCTATTCATATAAGTCTGGAGCTCAGAGAGGTAGGAATTTGATGTATAAATATGGATGTCATCAATTAAGAGGTGATATTTAGAGACTTGGGGCTAGCTGAGATCTGAGGGAGTACTTATAGGCAGGAGACTCTGCCTTGGAGCTCTCTAGCATACATACATATCCATTCATTCCTATATGTTTGTGCAAGAAAAACTTGTGTTCTCATATAAACAAAATCAAACCTGTTTATGTGAGTCAACCACAGTTCTTGGTTGCAAGTGAAAGTCGTTCAGTCATGTCCGACTCTTTGCGACCCCATGGACTATACAGTCCATGGAATTCTCCAGGGCAGAATACTCGAGTGGGTAGCCATTCCCTTCTCCTGGGGATCTTCCCAAACCCAGGGGTCGAACCCAGGTCTCCTGCATTGCAGGCAGGTTCTTTGCCAGTTGAGCTACCAGGGAAGCCCAAGAATACTGGAGGGGGTAGCCTATCCCTTCTCCAGCAGATTTTCCTGACCCAGAAATCGAACTGGGGTCTCCTGCATTGCAGGTGATTCTTTACCAGCTGAGCTACCAGGGAAGCCCTTGGTTGCAAGTTTAACAGAAAACAATTATAACTGTTTTATTCCAAAGGTACATGGATTTCAGCCATAATGGGCCCACAGCAACTGCTATATCCTGGAGCTGGATGTTGTAGGTCATGATGAGCTCCCTGGTACTGATGATCACAGTAGCTAGCTGCTGCTATGGGTCCTGCCAGAATAAATTCTCTCTCTTACTATTCTTTGAGTCACTTGTTTCACATTCAGGCTTTTGGCAAAGAGCTTTGCCAGAGATACTATGTTTTCATCCCAATTATCAGGTGGTAGATATCAAATTATCTGACTTTTTCTTACTGTCATGAGAGATACTTCCTACATTCCACCAAGACTCAGATAATGGGGAATTCCTCAAACAGAGGCTAAGTTCGGATACCAGGGGGTTCAACAACTACCATTCACAGGTGTCCATTTTGTGAGTGTGATCTCTTTGGTTGCTTCTTAATTACAGAGCTAGCAACAAGTCAGCGCTTTCAAATGGACTTCAAGAGTCATATTTTCTTTTACTGACTTTCTTCTCTCATAGCCTTTATTCTGCCAAAGCATTGAAACGAGATCTACTTTCCCTGTGTTCCTTTTAACCATAACCAGAGAAATTATAGCCGTTTTTGCATAAAAACAGACAAGTAAATAAGCCCCCTGTTCAAGCTTCTGTATTATGTTAAATTTAGCATAATAAAACACTGCCCCTGCACATTCAGGTTTCCTTTAAGAAGGTTGAGAAACCCAAAGCTGTATGTTCTGCCCCAAATATCTGACCACTGAACTGACTCGAGATAAATCCTGTGAATTCTAAGTAAAGATAACATATGCTGAAATTTTTCCCAGGTTAATAAATTATATAGCACCAATTATGCATGCTCTATAGCTATGGCTACCTGGTAGAGACAGGTAACAAAATTGTAGCCCAGAATATTGTAGTCCATTGATCTGATCTATATGAGAAAATTGTAACACAGTCATGGAGTCATGGTATTCTTAAGATAGAAGATTCATTATTTACCAAAGAGATAAAGTATTTCCAGGTTAGTACCCATGTCCTTTAATTGAATGCTGGACTTTTTCATTGAGTGGTAGATTTTGTTGTCTTCTTTCAAAGAGTATTGAACTTTGTTCTGCTAAATAGTTAAGTTACTTGTAGATTAAATGTGCTTTTTTCAAGACTGGTTTTTAAACTTTGTCAGGGTAGGTTTACAGTATACTTCAGTGTCATTAACCTCTTCTATTGAGAAATGACTCTTCTGAGGTCTCTACTGAATGCTCTAGGTATTCCCTCCACTCTAGCTATTGGAACTTAAAAGACTTACAGCCCTAGAGAGTTCTGACAGTTGTTCATCTTACAGTTTTCCTTCACTTAGCCTAATGGAGTTTTACCCTATTTTGGGCAACTTTGTATTCATCCAAAACTCAAGAAGACCGTCTGTTGATTTCTAGAGAAGCATGTCCACATCGCCCCCTTAGGGTTCATCTTCTTCATTTCTCTGCCCTGAATGTTCCAGCTTCCTTGGCATCCTCAGACTCTGACTCCTCAAGACCATTGTGCTCTGCTTGGGATCCCTTTCCTCCTCTGTGGTCCAGAAAGTGTCTCCAGGCAGAAATCCAGGGTGATCACAGGGGTTACCTCCTTTGTTTTGCTTCTCTCAAGGTTCATGGACTATGTGCATATTGTTGTCTGAAATAGTACAAAAACAGTGTTTTTCCTGTATTTTATTCCGTTTTCTAGTTATGTTAAGAGAGTACGCCTGGTCCCAGTTGCTGTGTCACGAACTGAAGCAGAAGTCTCATTAGAAAAATGATTTTACCACTGAAATACATGAAGATTAGAATCTGACAGGTGTGGCCCTTAATATATAATCAATACAAAATCCTTGGTGTGATAAAGAGAAAAAAAAATCAAGTCAGGGTTAGCATAGTAAAACAACAACAGTAACAAAAGCAGTAAACATACAGCATTACATACAGGATATATTATATATATATATGTGTGTGTGTGTGTGTATAATTACATATATAATTTAAAACTGCCAACAACCATACTTTGGTATTATTATCTCTATTTTACAAAGTTGGAAATTGAAGTACAGAAAAATGAAGTAACCCAGGGTCAGATAGCTAGTTGGTAGATCTAGAGTTTGAACCAGGCATAATTAGCCAAATAAAAAATGCTGCCTCAGGAAACTGGGCAGGTGTCCCACCCATCCCAACTGAGCAGTGAATTATATTGTATTTTTTCTTTTTTCACCAAAGCTTTATACATGTCATCATTATGTGAATGAACTACAAATCTCTTTATAGCTATAGCTATAGATACAGATACATATCCTTAGCTCCAGGCAGTACCTCCACCTGCCTAGTTTACATTCCTGTGAATCTCTTATGACTACCTTAGACCTTTAAGTCTCAAACTGAATTTAATACCTACCTGTTCTTTCTGTGATCCATACCTTAGTTAATGGGGGTATCTCTTTTTCTAAAAGATGGTGAAAATTTTAGGGATCATCTTTAAATCCTTCCTTCTCTGTCTCTTTCACGTAACAACCTCCTGTTGTTGTTGTATGTGTGTGAGCCACTCAGTTGCTTGGTGTGACTCTTGGTGACCTCATGGACTGTAGCCTGCCAGGCTCCTCTGTCCATGGAATTCTCCAGGTAAGAATACTGGAATGGGTAGCCATTCCCTTCTCTAGGCGATCTTCCCAACCCAGGGATCGAACATGGGTCTCCTGCATTGTAGGGAGATTCTTTACCATCTGAACCACCCCGGAAGCCTAGGCCATGTTTTGCTTGTGAAATGTCTCTCAAGAAAGGCCTTTCTCTGTTTCTGCTGCCCTGATTCAAGACCTCTTCATCCCTTACTGAGCTATTGCAACAGAAACTTCTTTGGGTTTCCTGTCTTTTTTGTTCTCATATGCTTTTCTGTCCTTCACAGTATACTTCCAGAGTTGGCATGAAACTCAAATAGATTTGCTGATGCCTTAATTAAGAACCTGTGCTGCTCACCCTTGTATTCTAAGTCAGGAGTTAAGAATGAGACTTGAGAATCTGACTCTAGTTTCCTTTCTTTTAGCCATGATTCTTTGGGAATTCTTTGGGAGTTAACCCATTAGTCTTAATTTCCTCTTCTGTAAAATGGACATAATGATAGTTCCTCCTCATAAAGGTGTTAAGAAGAATCAACAAATAAAAACATATACATATAAAAGACTTCTGTGCTTAGTACATACTCAATAAATGATAGTTATTATTGTTAAGGTAATAGCATTCACAGCCCTCTAACCTTAAGTACGCTATGCCTTGCCTCATGTTATATGTCTCAGATCAATAAGATGACTTACTAATGTGGTCCATGTTTTCATGCCTCCATGTTTTGGCTTACACTCTGTTCCTTCAGTCTGGCACATTCCTTCCCCAGCCTCTTCTCTGCTTGCTGAAAGGACACTGTGCCACCTCTCCAGTAAACCCTTTCTTAGTTACAACAGTCAGAATTAATTACTCTTTAGGGCTCTCATAGTCTTAAATGAGGGTGTTTGCTATGACCAGTGCATTCTCTTGGCAAAACTCCGTTAGCCTTTGCCCTACTTCATTCCGTATTCCAAGGCCAAATTTGCCTGTTAAAGTAATGCTCAAAATTCTCCAAGCCAGGCTTCAGCAATACGTGAACCGTGAACTTCCTGATGTTCAAGCTGGTTTTAGAAAAGGCAGAGGAACCAGAGATCAAATTGCCAACATCCGCTGGATCATGGAAAAAGCAAGAGAGTTCCAGAAAAACATCTATTTCTGCTTTATTGACTATGCCAAAGCCTTTGACTGTGTGGATCACAATAAACTGTGGAAAATTCTAAAAGAAATGGGAATACCAGACTACCTGACCTGCCTCTTGAGGAAACCTATATGCAGGTCAGGAAGCAACAGTTAGAAGTAGACATGAAACAACAGACTGGTTCCAAATAGGAAAAGGAGTACGTCAAGGCTGTATATTGTCACCCTGCTTATTTAACTTATATGCAGAGTACATCATGAGAAATGCTGGGCTGGAAGAAGCAGAAGCTGGAATCAAGATTGCCGGGAGAAATATCAATAACCCCAGATATGCAGATGACACCACCCTTATGGCAGAAAGTGAAGAGGAACTAAAAAGCCTCTTGATGAAAGTGAAAGTGGAGAGTGAAAAAGTTGGCTTGAAGCCCGACATTCAGAAAATGATCATGGCATCTGGTCCCATCACTTCATGGGAAATAGATGGGGAAACAGTGGAAACAGTGTCAGACTTTATTTTTTTGGGCTCCAGAATCATTGCAGATGGTGATTGCAGCCATGAAATGAAAAGACTCTTACTCCTTGGAAGGAAAGTTATGACCAACCCAGATAATATAGACATTACTATGCCAACAAAAGCAGAGACATTACTTTGCCAACAAAGGTCCGTCTAGTCAAGGCTATGGTTTTCCCAGTGGTCATGTATGAATGTGAGAGTTGGACTGTGAAGAAGGCTGAACACCGAAGAATTGATGCTTTTGAACTGTGGTGTTGGAGAAGACTCTTGAGAGTCCCTTGGACTGCAAGGAGATCCAACCAGTCCATTCTGAAGGAGATCAGTCCTGGGGTGTTCTTTGGAAGGACTGATGCTGAAGCTGAAACTCCAGTACTTTGGACACCTCATGTGAAGAGTTGACTCATTGGAAAAGACTCTGATGCTGGGAGGGATTGGGGGCAGAGGGAGAAGGGGATGACAGAGGCTGAGATGGCTGGATGGCATCACCAACTCAATGGACATGGGTTTGGGTGAACTCCGGGAATTGGTGATGGACAAGGAGGCCTGGCTTGCTGCGATTCATGGGGTTGCAAAGAGTCGGAGACGACTGAGCGACTGAACTCAACTGAGTCTTAATGAGAGAATATGCCCTTAATTATTTCATCTTCTAGCACTTAGCTTGCTCTAAGAGCTTGGATTCTTAAAGTCAGATGAATGGCAAGATCAGTAAGGGTTAGCTGCTATTGTTGTTGTTGTTTTTATTAGTTGTGTACTTGTCTTCTCCTTCAACCTCCACCACACTGCTCTGTCCTTAAGGGCAAAAATTATCTGATTTATTTTTGTCTCTTTTCATAGTACCTGGTAGAGTCCCTTGTATAGAATGAGAACTCAGTCTGATCTTGGTGAGGCAGCAATGAGCCATGGCGTGAAGTGAGCTCTTAGTTCCCTGCCCAGGAATTGAACCTGGATAGTCTGGATGAGAACCAGGAATCCTAGCCACCAGACCAGCAAAGGGCTGGAGGCTAGAAACTATTTTTCTGTGGATTTTTACCCCCAGTGAAAAGTGCATCTATCATGGAGGCAGAAACTATAAATGCAGGTACAAAGCTTATTACTAGAGGCACAGCACAACAACAGGTCAGAGAGCACATAGAGAGATGCTGAGTTAAGACAGAAGCGAGGTGGAGATGCACACCGGGAGAGGAAGAGTGTAGGTTTCCCACCAGTGAGGAGGAGCGAAGTAACGATACGGTGAGTCGTTTACATAAGTCAGCTCTTCCAGGTCTTTGTCTTCTTTCAGGCCAATTAATCTGGTTTCTTTCTCTACACCTGATGTATGCTGGGACCCTCCCCTGGATGGGCACACATCCCTCAGCCAAGGTGGATATCAAAGTGAAGGCTTCTGGGAGGACCACAACTCATTATGGACTGGTGTTATCCCTTGACTTTTGACCCATAGGGAGCCTTTCTGTGTATGTGTAGTGTTTCCCTTGTCCCCAGAGAGTGGGGAACAGAGATCCTTTAATCCTTTACTCAAACAGGGTTTTACTCCTCTTTGTCCTTGCTGTGACTATTACCTTGACTATTGTATGACTGTTACCTCAAAGTGCTGACAAGAGACAAATACTGGCTATTTACCCTGTTTCTGTTGTTACTTCTATTTCAGAGAGTAAATAGGAGGCTGATTGTAAATGCTTCAACTGGAGCCCACCATCTCCTGTCTCACAAAATGCTAATAGTTTGTATCTAGCCTGAAGCCCACTTCTATGTGCCCCATGAAATGCGAACAGTAGGCCAGTTGTAAATGTCTATCCTGGAGCCCATCTATCTCCTACATCAATATGTGTTGAATTTACAGGATTGTGCTTCAGCTTCTCTGACACTGTGTGACATAGTGGAAGGAAGCAAGGTGGCTAAGGTTAGAGGTGATTCTCCCTGAAGGTTGTAGAGAAGTTTACTTCCAAGGAATGGGAACATGGTTCTAAATCTACTTGGTTGTGTGGCAGAATTCTTACTATAACAGGTTCTCTCTCTCTCTGTCTTTTTTTTTTTTTAAAGCAAAGCAAGGCCTTTAATATTCTGAAAGCACCCAGTTGTGTGAAATGTTACTAGTGATTGGCTTCCCAGGTGCTGCTGCTGCTGCTGCTGCTGCTGCTGCTGCTAAGACGCTCAGTCGTGTCCGACTCTGTGTGACCCCAGAGACGGCAGCCCACCAGGCTCCGCCATCCCTGGGATTTTCCAGGCAAGAGTAGTGGAGTGGGGTGCCATTGCCCTCTCCATCCCAGGTGGTACAGTGGTAAAGAATCTGCCTGCCAGTCAGGAGATGCAAGAGATGTGGGTTCAATTTCTGGGTTGGGATAATTCCCTCAAGTAGGAAATGGTAACCTGCACCAGTATTCTTGCCTGGAAAATTCTGTGGAGTCCGATAGGCTTCATGGAGTTGCCGAGAGTCAGACACAACTGAGTGACTGAGCACACACACATTACTAATGAGGCCACATTTTTTGGTCTCAAATATACTTCTGCCTTTGTCCCTTTACTTTCCTAATGTCTCTTTAGATACTTGAAAGTAGTTTAGAGATCTTTGGAAAAAATTAATGTATTTTCCAAATACTGTTTCACATTGAGTGTATTATTCTAAAACACAATAAATGTAAATAACTATGAGACTAGCTTTTCCAGGCATTTACCCTGTGATCAGTGTCAGACATATCACTCTTTAGGAAATCTTGAAGAAATTCACAACAATGAAAAAAGGTGTGTTTTTGCCATTCATTTCCTCTTTCTTGCTTTTGTTCACATTTGAATAGTCAAGTAGTTATTGAAGAAAACACTATTTTAATAGACTGTTTCACAGTATCTGCTTTTAGGTAAGTGATTTGCAAAGTGCTGTGTTAAAAACTGGAGTTGTACAGATGCCTTTTAGTAGCTGAGTATCTGAGAAATTGTGATCTTACTGTTTGACACTGGATCTTTCAAACAATAAGCTACACTGAGTTGTGTTATCTTGGTAGCTCTATATAAGTAATTTCCAAAGGAGAAGGTATGCTGGTATGATAGTAATTCTATAAATATTTCAGGTATAATTACTAAATCAGTTTGGATTAAGCAAAATAAATAAAGGCACAAAGACAAAAAGCAATATGATTTAAGAGTATATTCATATTTATAGGCTTATAGGTAATGGTCCTCTATTGAATGCTGTGTTGTGGTAAGTCGCTTCAGTTGTGTCTGGCTCTGTGCAACCTTACGGACTGTGTAGCCTGCCAGGCTCCTCTGTCCATGGGATTCTTCTGTCAAGTGGCACCTACTAAATGAAAGCCAAAACACTCACCAGTCAGTGGGGGAAGAAATACCATACAAATAAGTAACCCAAAGGAGGCATACGTAAAAAATTGAAAACCAACTGAAACCTTGTATCACCTTGAAGTTTTAGACTGATTATGTTTTTCTATCGAAACATAAATATGTCTGTCACCTTTCCTGTTACAATCCACTGTTCTCAGAGCCCCCCTCTGCCAATTTAAATAACTGTCTTAATTTACTAAGTCCAGTAACATCTGAGCATGGGGCAGCATCTGAGCGCCTCAGTCCACAGACCAGGTGTGGTATGCATATGGATTTACAGATGCCCTCAGAAAACCACCCCATAGATTAGGGACTGTGAAGGTCTCTTAATTTACATATGGGAAAGTGAAACCTTGAGTAGTTAAATCCACAGTCACAAATTATGACTTGCAGATGGAATTTAGACCTACAGGCATGTTTTGTTTGGCCTGTTAGGATGCTTTAAAACTTTTGAGCAAACAGTTAAAATCAGGAAAATTTTAGCTTCTCATGAAAATTTAGAGCATCTGGCATCGTTGGACTGATATTCCTGTATGACATCAATTGACTAGTGTTATGTTGTAACTCCTTCTTTTTCATGATTTATCTTTCTCCGGATTTATAAGCCTTACAATTCCCTCTTATCTTACACCTGTTTCATTTATTCATGTCACCTGCCTTGCCCTTCTGAAAATTTTTGTTGTATAGCAAGTCAGAGGCAGAGCAAAAAATAGAAACTTTTATTCTGACCCCTAAGCAATTGTAGGTTCCTGTCTCCATTACTCAGGTGTTGGTTCATAAGCCCTGGATTCTAATCCTTCCATTACCATTGACTTGCCCCGTGGCATTGAAAAGGTCGGTTAATTCCTGTGATTTCAGTTTTGATATCTGTCAAAAGATCATTATAAACATTTTAACTATGCACATAATTTAAAAATCTAAAGGTTTATATACAAAGCAGCCTCATAAAGTAATGGTTAATATTTTGTTAGATTGCTTAAAAATATTGCTTCAGTGTGCCTCTTGACCACTGTTAATACGTTTAATGCTCTGCCTCCTACAGGATAAAGTCCAGATTTGTTTGCCTTACATTCTTCCCTGCCATTTGGTTCCAACGTACCTTGCCAAAGTATCTTTTACTTTATATGGAATGGAATGAAATTTTATTCATTCATCATTCAATCTCTACCCTCCCTTCATTCTTTTATCCCATAAATATTGAGCACCTCTGCTGTGCCAGGCACTATGCTGGCCCCTGAGGATTACAGAGCTGAACAAGAAACATTCTGCCTCTAACATTCTCATACTTAAGCCTTAATTTTAGGCAGATTGATATATTTTGTATCTTGACTACATCTTACATAGGCTTGCCTCCTTTGCTCACACTATTTGTCCTTTTCTTTCGTTATTTCATTCAACAAATATTTATTGACAGTTGTATCAGGCACTGTTCACTGGGTGTTGATTTTATGACAAAGTTCCTGCTCCATTGTAACTTACATTCTTGGGGATATAAGACATTAAATAAATAAACTCTTAATATATGCCATAAGGCCTATGAAGTAACTGTAGCAGCCCAAGGAAGAGAGACAGTAACAGTATGTGGGTCATAGTGCTATTGTTTTAGAAGGGATGATGAAAGACAGCTTTTCTAATATGATATTTGAACTGAAGGAACTGAGGGTGAGATCCAAGAAGGTATTTGGGGGAAGAGTGGTTCAGGAAGAGGGTGCTTGATATATTCAGGGGACAGTGAGGTGGCCAGTATGGCAGGGTCTGAGAGAGTCTCTCCTACTTAGGAGGTGAGTTCTGTGATTCTGAAGAGCATTACTGCCTGTGATAAGGACCTTGGCTTTTGGCTCTAGAATGAGTTGTATCTCCTCTGAGTTTCTGTTTCAGATTCCTTTGTCACATCGTCCTTGGCCATCTCTGTTGAAAGTGGTTTCTTCTTCTGTCTCTTGGAATGCTGTTAACCACGTAACTCATTTGTTTAACTGACCAAGGCAAATGTCTGGTTGTCTTCTTATAGGTCTTCAGCTCTGTCCTAACTTCTTTTAACTTCTTCTAGTGTAGGGACTTAGTTTTATACCTTTCTATCCTATATGATGTTTTGCACCCTGTTGAGACTTAATATATGTTTGTTTTGTGAGGCTCTGACCTCAGATATCAGCAGCAGGAATTTGAAAGCAATGTCTAAGACGGAAGTGAAAGGACTTGGTGATAGACATAGGAATGATGTTAATTAAAGTTTTAGTTTGTGATCCTAGAAGAATAACAGTGCTATGGACAGATACAGGAAAGTTGGGAAGAGAAACTGATTTGGGGGAAGATTAATGAATTGGTTTGGAGTTTATTGAACTTCCGTGTTAGTAAGATATCCACGTTAAGCTGTGAAGAATGATTTGGATGTTAGAACATATACAGAGTATTGGTGTTATTTGTGACTCCAGCCTGCAGTATGTAATTTTAAGAGCAGAGACAGCCTCTTACTCATATTTCTAGTGTCTGGAACAGGGGCTGGCAAATAATAGGTGCTTCCATCATAGGCACTTAGTAGTTTTATTGAGCAGAGCAGTGAGGCTGCTGTGTACCTGTGATGCAGATTATGGCTTGAGCACTAGTGCTTCTTCCTTCAGCTGTAATTGCTGATATTATTTTTTTTAAAGATAATGATTTCACCATCAGATTTCAGACTCAGGCTTAGAAAAAAAGACAAAAATAATTTGTTTTAATTAACTGTTTTGGGTATTTTAATGACATTTGTATCTGATATTGTTAGTATCCAATCTGCTTATAATCATTCCCATCAGTCAGTCCTGCCAATGCATTATATTATAGAGCTTTGAGAGTAATACGTTAAACGTGGTTGGAACAATGGAGTGATGGTACATCAGTTGTTTTTATTATGTATATCAGTTAGTATTCTAGTAGCTTACATTACCCATTAATTCCCATCTATCAAAGTAGCCTCATGGTGATAAGAATTACTAGATATGTTGGATGACAAATAATAGAATTACATTGTAATTTGTATTTGGAGATGTATCTCCTTAAGTAGGATGGAATCATTTTACAGATGCTGCATGAAACTTAATCTTGATAGCAATAATAAAATCAGTGCTAAATTTAGAGAAGCAGAGTCTACTTTTGATTAAAATTTTAATCTTGTCAAATACCTTAAATCTTTTTCCTTTAAGTCACACTTTTAGATTATATAGCCCTTTGGTCTAGAAACCTTTTCTATTTCTTTTTTCCTCTTGATATAACTCACAAATCAAGATCTTTTGAAATGGTCTCCTGCTTCTGTAGTTCTCTTCTGGTTCTGATTCCTTGGGAGCTGTGAGGTGCCTCTGAAACTGTATGCTTTACTTTTTGCTATGTAGCAGATGTCGTGGCACTAAGACCCAGAAACCATTTGCTCTGTGTGGCTGGAGCTGGGCAGGCTGTGCTCACACTGAAGGGAAGGAAGTCATTAGTGCAGACTGAGCTGTGGAGTTGGGTTCTTGCAGGATTTCCTTCCAGCCTTTCCCCACTAAGGTTCTTGGGAATTAAAAAAAAAAAAAAATCTAAACACACAAACCAAGTTTTCCTATTTACAGTGTTAAGGGAAGGTAGACATTTCGGGAAGGGTAGATCCTTTCCCCAAGTTATCCAAGAAGGAAGAGAAAACAGCGTAAAGAAGCTCTGATTACAGATCTTTGGAATTTTCTTTGCTAAATTTTACAAACGAGAAATACACTCAGAATTTTGGGAATTGCTCCAGGCTGCGTGTGAGGGTTTGATTGCTTGTCTAATCTTTTTTTGAGAAGAGGAGAATTCGTCAAAAGGGGTTTGGATGGCAGGAACCCGACTGGGTTTCTGTAGCAGCTTGCGTTCTCCGGCTCTTCTCTGAGGGAGGGTCTCTGCGCCGGCTTGGAGACCCCTTGCAGCAGGCTCCTTTTGCGGGCGCTGGCCCGAGGGGAAAATGCTCCGCTCTGGCTGGAGTACGCTGGTTGCTGCTGGGACTTCCTAGCCCCGTGGGGAGCGTGTTCCTGGTTTGGGGATACTTCATTGAACTGAAGGCGAAAAGACTGGACTCTCCTGGGCTCTTTCCCTTCGCGGTGAATATGGGAAAGAATTAGGGGGTGGGAGGGAGGCAGCATGACTTGGAGTCGCCGCTGCCCTGCATCTGCCCCCAGCCCCCAGCCAGCATCTTGATGTTCCACATATCGGCTGTACAAATATGATGAAATGGCAGCCCCGGAAGAAGGTAAGTGTCCCGGAGTGGGGACGGGGCCCTGGTGCCCGACCCAGGGAGGGGTGACAGGGGGCGGCTGCCCTCGGGTCCTTCCACCCCTTCCATAGTTTGCTGGACGGGCAGGTCCAAATAGCTCTGTCCCTTTGGGACTTAGGCCAGTTCCTTAGGGACGAGTTACCAAGTCTGATCTGCGTCCACTGCCCTCTTTAAGTTTTTCCTTCTTGGTATGCTTGGACTCTCAGGGGTGACAGCTCAGAAACATCCCTTTGCTTTAGAAACCCGGTGGAGCTAGCAACACGATTAGCTTTGCCGGAGCCAGCCAGGAGCTGCCAGGGTCTAAGAACTCGGTGGCGCCTCGTCTGCGGGGAACCATTTGGGGTTGTGTTCCCGACACACTCCAATGTCCCCGCAGGTGGGTGTTGTAGCACCTACTTCCCCCCGGGGTTAATAGGCTCTGAGCCGCTGGCAGCCGCTTCCCCAGGGCCCCGCTGGGGGGCGAGCATCCCCAGCACAACCGCCCAGCAGCTGGTTCCCGGGCAGTGGGGCCGCGGGGCCTCCAGCCTGAGCGCCTGGGGCCGGCCGGCTGGGCCTTCTACCCGCGGGGCTCCAGGCGGCCGCGTGGGCCAGCGCGAGGGAACACGCCAGCCCTTGT